>NC_133801.1:25364148-25689982 GCF_043250625.1 Sebastes fasciatus
TGTGACCTTCTGAAGTTTTGCCGTCACTGTGAGGTTGCAGTCACTTTCCATTATAACTGTTAGTTATATTTTGCCATTGTGTTGAATATTAGGCCAATTTTGTTGTTCTTAGTTTTGTTATAGGCTATTGTGTTATTCTGTTGTGGGCACTACTCTGCTGAATCCTGTCCCCTCGTTGGGTTGACTTGCAATAAGTTAAAGTATAAGTGAAAATACTTTAATAAGTTTGTTTATGTTGATAAAAATGTGTTTTCTGTTTTTAATATTAGGTTTCCATGACGATATTGGTTGTTTATGCCACATATTGATGACTGTGCTAGCTTCATTTTTTTCACGACTCATGTAGCTTCATAAGAAATCTCTGCGGCATAGATTGCTAACCAGCAGTTAGCTAAATATTTTTTTTTACTTTGTTTTTGTATTTTCTGGAGTGTGTCACAAGTTGGCTGTAGGAGGCCTTATTTGATCCTGTTGTTACTAGAGTGAAACCCACAACATGTCATTTTTACACACTGTTTTGTACGTATCAAACAAACGAGAACCAGCTACTGGCTATACCTTCATATTTAGCGTAGCCTACAGACATTGCTATCAATCTTCTCATCTAATTCCTGGCAAGAAAGTAAATGACTTATTTCCCAAAATGTCAAACTATTCCTTTAAGTCAAAACTTTAAAATTGTGTCCAAGATTCAGAAAGGACTTTAACATGTCTGGCTGTGTCTTCATGCAGATACAGCTAACAGCAGGATTTGACAGCAGACGGTCGTCTCCAGTCTCTGAGGAGAGGACACGAGTGGTCGGAGAGTTCAGGCTGAGGGTAAGGTCCAGCTCAGTCGGTGGAACGGTACATGGCCGCTGGTTCCTGAATCTCACGCACACAACATGTAGACTTTACCCTTTTCATTTCAGTCACTTTCCAAATGTTCCGGTGTGTGCACCGACCCGGCCGTGGGGTGGAGTGAGCAGCGAGAGGTCGTGAGAGGTCAGTGGAGACACCGAGAAGCAGCCAAGCACACCTTGACCAACATCAGTAACTCACAGTGAGTTCCTGAAGCTAAAGTATTACAATGACAGAGAGAACAGGTTGATGCTGGCTGGATCCTGCAGGTTTAGAGTGTGATCACATCCAGGCCAATGAAAGAAGGAAAACAATGCATGTTAATTCAGTGTATTGTAGATACAAATTAGAGATATCATTGCTTTCTTTTTCCCTCATGTTATTCCCCCGTTTCGAATAAGGAAATAAGGAAAAACTCCCCCCCAAAAAAGGGAAGAAACTTCAGGAAGAGCAACTGAGGAATAATGTATAATGTAAACATATATGAATAAAAATGGATCCGAGTTGATGTTAAGCAGCTTTCAGATATCTTTGCACCAGTTTAATATCTTCACTTACCGAACTCCATATCAGTATTGTGTTGGTTTGTCCTGCCTGAGCATGGCTGGGCCAGCTTAGAAACTTTAGTAGCCAACCCAAACGCTGGGAACCTTTGACTTACACCAGTGGTGGCTGTGGCTCAGGACGTAGCGCGGGTAATCAACTAATTGGAAGATTGGCAGTTCGATCCCTGGCATCTCTAGGCCGCATGTCAAAGTGTCTTTGGGCAAGATACTGAATCCCAAATTGTGTGTGAATGAGTATTAGATTAGATCCTGATGAGCAGTTTGGCACCTTGTATGTCTTTGCCATCAGTTTATGAATGGTGTGTGAATAGGTGAATGTTGGCATGTAGTGTAAATGCTTTACACAAAGACAGACACCCATCTGTATTATGTTTATGTGTAATTTTGAGTCCTCTCTGTTACAGGATCATGCTGGTGTTCTACGGTATATTTTTCTTATTGTCAACAAAAATGCGTTAATGTGTTAGTCCGTCTCGCAATATAATACTTGCTGACGGCCTTTTCATGTCTGTTGCACTCAGCCCCAAGCCCATTGGTTCCTATTGAAGACATAAATATTTCGTTCATATCTTAAAAATAAAAAAAGGCTGTATAATTTACTAAAACAGCCGGGCACTGTAGTTTTTAGCAAACGTTACTTAAACAGGAGTAAATAGTCTATTTGTTGGGAACTATTTTCAGCTGCAGATTAATACATATTTTGTGCTCTAGTGAGTATTTACAACAGTAGGGCAGCACATGTGGGGTTTATTCAGAATAAACTACAGTGAGTGTGTTCATCGCACTTAAGGAAGATGTCACCCAGTGCAACAGTGGGGCCAATTAATGTGTTTTTGATAGTTTTTGGACAACGATGGAGTTCTATGAGAGGAATAAGAAAAATCAGGCTTTGGATGCAGAGACGATACTTGTCAGTACGATAAATTCATTTGCCATGTTTCCATTCACCTCTTTTTATTTTTATTAGAAATGCTGTATGGAAATGGCAAGATTCGATAAAACTCCCTCAATTGTGAAAAAAAGTTGAGGTGGTTTTTGGCTTTGTTGAAAAAGAGTTGATGGGCTAAATGCTTTATGGAAACACCTTTGCCGAATAAATTCTGACGTAATTGGAACTCACATGACTGATCACCTGTCTCCGCTCTCGGCGTCTTTGCGGATATTCCTATATTGTGCAAATACTTGTCTTTGTCTCTGGACAGCATGAAACATGGTCAATACTGGCTGACATGAAAGAACAATTAAAACTTGTCCAATAGAAAGTAATTTTCGAAGACCTCTCTCCACTTTTCTCTCGTAGATGGGTTAGATGCAGGTTGTACCTCTTTCACAACAATGACCAGGGTTATCAGACCCATGTTCAAACCTTCTTTTGTCAATTCAAACTAAGCCAGTCAACTCGGGTTAATCCCATGTCATGCCAATTCAGATACGACCTGGGTCACAACCCGGGAGCAATGCATACCAATTAGCTCGGGTGTTGGAAATGGGTGGGGGGTTTAAATTTCATGAAGTGTGCTAATTGCTTGATAATGTAATATCCTTTCTACATGAACTGGGACTAGGTTTGGTACTTAATAACAGATGGGACAGGTAACAGATGCATCTATTTGAAAGCTTATTTGGAAAATTAAAAAAGTTTAACAAATACAAAATGTGCAAACATGCTTTCAAAACAGATGTGCTCACAGCTGGCTGTACCGAGAGGTGGTCGGCTTACACTGTGTGTTTCTGTTTTTGCACTGTATATGGCGGCATTTCTACGTATGCCTCTCTCATTCAGCAGCCTTGTTATGTTCGTATACACTACAGTGTCCCTCACCATCCCGATCATCTACCGTTTAATTTCTTTCTCACCGCGGATGGCCAGGAGCTCCCGCACCTCAAAGTCTTGCCATATATTGTTCAAATCATCAACCGTTCACATCCAATGTATCCGAAAACATTCCTGCTGCCAACCTGTGACAATTGCATCACAACGTGTGCGCCCCCATTTGCAAACAATGACATAGATTTGTCCTGCCCCAGTTGTTAGCGACCCTGATGTGTGCCGTTCACATTGAAATCGACTCTGGTCTGACCCTCGTTTGACCCACCTCTCGACCTCGGTCGCGAATCTGAGTCGGTCAAAACGGTTTAACCCTTTCAAACACAAAATCAACGCTGGTTCAACGCTGGTTGAGCCCTCGGTGTGAAAGAGGTATTAGATGGCCAAGCTGACTTGTATTGTTTCCGGTTCGCAACCTCTACTTCTTCTACTCTGTTTACTGTGTTTACTGTTGCATTACAGCCATGCGTAGCCTATAGTGCCAAATTCACATTTCTTTTTTTGTAACATTTCAGAATTTTACTTAAAATTTGCTTGACAATTGAATGGAAACACGGCTACGTCTTTTCTGGGATTTGTTGATGATAAATGTGGACTTAACCTTTAATACAGTACAACTTAAAGTCATTGCCGTGTTGGTTTATGCCTGACACGACTGCTCAGGTGGACGGACAGGTAGAGATACAGGAAACAGGTAGACTGTCCCGGTCCCGGATGGTCCCTGTCCCCCCTGGTTACTCAACCTGTGTGTCACTGATCTGTGTGAAAGCGTTAATGGGCAGTCCATGTTCCACATCACGCTCCAGCGCTCAGGCCGATTTCACAACCGACGTGACGGTCTCTGTACTGGATAAACTGTTTTTTGCTGCTTGTTATTATTTGTCGTTAATGGTTGACAGATTTTAAATGGAGACATGTGGAAGTGCCAGAAAAATGTACGACAAAGTGTTGTCACCCAGAGGTGGCAAGGCCTATGTTTTTCTGTGTGTGCGTCAATGTGTGTTTGTCTGTTAATATTGTTGCTTCTTTAGTTTAGTTATTACTTCTCAGATGTTCTTCGATATTTTGGGCTTAGATTTATAGATTTTCAATGAAATTTAGACAAAGGTGTAACATCTGTATCTTTATTCAAATTGGTATAATTTATTAACACTCCTGTGGCGTCAAACTCAATAAGTCTGACTATTTTTTAGGCTTCACATGTATTTCAGATCATCATCATCATCTTTTACTTACTTTCAACCCAACATATCTTCAGTTATAAACCAATATCTAACTTTTACTTTAACCCGTTCCCCTCCGATTGTGTGAAAAGGTTTAGTGTCAGACAACAAATGGCCCCATTTATTCTGTTATTAAGAAAATCAATCAATTTCTTTGGGCCCTAAAAACTAACAGTGAGTCATTATCTTGTCACCCGGAGATGACGGAACTGCAGACAGACTGTAATTTATCTGTTTCCACTGGGTTATTAACTTTACCCACATAACACAGCGGCTGATGCACTTTACACACTAGAGCGAAGTGCAGCTAAGGTGTACAACTCAGGGAAACTTCATACAAGAATAGTAGCCGGAGATAAGAGTGTAATCTGTGTAATGACACCCAACGCTGCAGCAGAAACAACTGTTTGATGATGTGTCCCAATAGAACAAAAGTACTTTTAAAAAGACTTCTCTATAATAAAATCATTAACATTCCTACAGAGAGCTGTCTCCTGGACTCAGCAGTGGATTGTTAATGACCTTGTTGAACTTTAGTTTTTTTTATCTCCTGCTATATTGTGACTGTTGTTATATTGATAGTTGCATTCGAATCATCACAAACATTCAGTGCAAGGTTAAACTTCCACTACCAACACAAGCTATGTCTAAGAAAGAGTCGCTGCATCATATTGGCTCGGGTGCTAATAAGTTTAGGGCAATCCTGTGTATTACTAATGATCAACCACATTGATACTACACTGAAAGATTACATGTCTAACCAATAATTGGCTAAGTATCATGTTGTAAACCATCTTGCATATTCACAAAGGAGGTCAGTGGCTTCTGTATTCATGTATTTTTTGTTTACAGCAAAGTCACGTTTGCAGAAAAATTATTTCACTTGGGTTGGTTTGATTTCCACTGAAGAAATAATATTTAATTATAGCAACTTGTTTCTTTTTAGTATGTAGTTAAGTAAGAAACTATGTAATGTTCTATTATCAAACAAGGATTACACCTGTTTTAGTATTTCTATCAAAATTCAGAAAAATCCTGGATTTTCTGTTCCATAAACAGTCCATTTGCTGCTTGTTTCCATGCCAACTAATGTCCTAAACTAACCTGCTGTCACAGGATCTTAACTCCTGGTCCCAGGTCAGTTTTCTGGCTCCAACTCTCAACCACCTACCTCACTGAAACATTAATCTCATGATATTGTGGATATAAATCAGAATATATGAATATTTGTTATTACTTCCATACAATTTAAGAATCCAATCATACCAAGGTTAAAACAAATTATAATATTAGGCATTTATAAATGCCTTCAGAAAGCATCTTAATCAACAAATGCGATTTTTAATAGAATATAGAAATATATTTGCAGTATTTATGCATATATTTCATTATTATTTTATGCATGCAAGTTAATGCATTTCACTTTACACTACAAAAAACTAATAACAATATTTTTCTCATTGTGAAAGTAGAATGTTCACTAGTAAGTCTCATTTCAGATGCAATACAGACATTTATTGAAAGCAAATAATATATTCCTCATTCACCTATAAAGTTGTTGTAACTGCACAATGCTTTGATTGAAAAATTTTCCTCAGTCGACTTATGCCTTCTTTAATGCCATTTAATGCTGTTTATTTAATCTTTATCACTTCTGATACACATACTGATCTGCATCAGGCTATAAACCCCCACGCTGATATAAAGGTGCAACATACCAGCACATCATGATGTCTAATAACTCTATATTAACTTTGGTTTCATTTATTGTGACGTTTTATTTATTTATTTGTTTATTTATTTATTTATTTATTACTTTTTTCTATTTCTATCTATTTTATTTTAATTCTTCACACATCGCAGCTTAATTGTAAAAGGATCCACATCATTATTTAATTTTTACATTTTATTATAACAACACGCTCAGCATCTCAGAAACTCATGTGGCCACTGGGAATAATATTAAAACGTCTTCAGCTCTCCGGAAAAAAAAAATGCAACGCTCTGAAAAATGTAGCAGTTTTCCAGATTTAAATTTAAGGATCATTTGACAACAGTTGATAGATTTTAAACCACCTTCGAAGACAGACATATCCACGTATTGTATATTATCCTACATTTCAGGATCTATTTCCCTTTGATCTGCTTTCTAAATATTCTATACTGACTATGCTATATGTTGCATAGAAAACATCTAATTTCATATTTAATAAAGTTTACAAAATAAATGTGAATGGATTTTTGCATGAACTTTAAAGTCAGATTGGAAACCTTCAACATCTCTCTGCACCTGTTTCGATGACTTCACCCCTCCTCTGTCTTTGTTTCAACTGAAGGAGGATAAACAGATAAACAGCTTTTATTATTGTTTTATTTACAGAACAGTTCCACAAAGAAACAAAAGGTCCCTAATAAGCTGCTCTTCCATTTAATGGTTAAGGGTTTGTTTAACTCCTGATTGAGTGAATTGAAGGTTTATGGGTCTTTTTCTAAATTTGCGAAGTGAGATAAAAGTGAAGCGTTTCATTTAGTCATTGTCTCGTGTCATTGTGCGCATGCAGCTAACACACAATTGAGGCAATTTAAAACTTTTTGTTCCACGTTTTCAAAGTACTGTAGTTACATCATAGCGTATATTTAAAGTTAAAAACGAATAAAATGTTTTATTATTACTTGATCTTTGTAGAGATTAATAATAATAATTATTATTGGCTGTTTTTGTTTTGTTTTTTTCTTTCAGAGAAAAAGTTAAACTAGCCCATTTCTTCTTACAAAATTAAAAATAAAATACATAATTATTTCTCTAAATCCAGTGACGTGAGACTATTTGCATAATGAGATTATTAGGCTTCATTAAAGGAAACAAACAGCTGAATTAATGAGGACAACAGCTCATTAACACCTATACGATTATCCCATTAAGTAATAATGAGAACACTTGATTACCTAAATAATAGCCTATAAGTTAAGTCTTTTCATAAGTAAAACAAATACATGAGCTAAATATATGATATTGCTTCTATACTCACAGAACTATACTTCAATGCCTTATAATAAAACTATAGGAGAAGAGATCCAGTGGTGTGAATATGTGCAGCTCGCCCTTTCTTAAAAAAGTCTTTATGGCATATATACAACAGGGTCCAAAGTCCATGAAAGTTGTTGCTGATAAGGGGAGCCAATAAAAGCAGCAGTGCAGCAGTGTAAACACATGTCTACCTCGGCCCCAGAGCGGCTCTTATTCACTGGATTTACATAAGGCTCCCATCAGCCGGCCCACTCATTACCACGTTTTATTATATCCCCCTGCACTCAGAAAGCATCATGACAAAGTAGCTCCATCCTCCCATCCAACAGGGAAGTGAAGCAGGTGTCAGAAACAGAAAACAGAAAACACTGGAGCAGAGGAAAGGAAGGAACTTTATTTTATTTTTTTTTACTTTTTTTATCCCTCTGCATCCTCCCTCTGCTGCAGCAGTGCGCACACCAGCAGGCCTATGTTTTAATGTTCTCTAAAATGGTATCCAAGCTGACATCTCTGCAGCAGGAGCTCCTCAGCGCCCTGCTGGACTCAGGAGTTACTAAAGATGTTCTGATCCAAGCCCTGGATGATATGGACCCCAGCCCGCAAGGCTTTGGAGTAAAACTGGAGAGTCTGCCCATGTCGCCTCCAGCAGCTCCGAGCGGGAAGATGAACGGAGCGGACAGCAGCGACTCGAAGCCCGTCTTCCACACGCTCACCAACGGCCACAGCAACAAGGCCAACAAGCTGTCCGGGTCCGGGGACGAGGGCTCGGAGGACGGGGACGACTACGACACCCCTCCGATCCTCAAGGAGCTGCAGTCGCTCAACACTGAGGAGGCCGCCGAGCAGAGGGCGGAGGTGGACCGCATGTTGGCGTGAGTTTTTTCTTTTTTGTACTTTATTTTGAAATTTAAAAAAAAAAAAAAAAGTCTAGAAATTGGTTACAATTTCTTTTTTTCCACTTTAGTTTTTATTGGTGTTTTTTTAAGGTTATACACATATCAACAAGATATGGGCATGTATACAGTCAGACTCACGAACAAACAAAGGGAACAATACTACAGGACTCATGTTTGGGAGTTACACTTCCATTATTCCATTACATTCCATTATTCCATCACATTCTATTATTCCAGACATTCTATTATTCCATACATTCCATTATTCCATCACATTCTCATGTCATTTACAAAAACTGGGTATAATTTAAAGTTAAATTTGCAGTATGAATGGTGAGATGAGAAAGTGAAAATAAGCGCTCGGGCTATATTCTGTTGAGCGCACTTCAAATGATCTTATTTATTTATTTATTTTTATGTTTTAAAAGTTTGAAAATGAAGCATGCATTTATAAAATAAATTGACGTTTATTTCCTAGTAAAAATACATTTCCCTTCTTTGTTTACAATTTTAAATCATCCCGCCGCGGTTCAAGTTCTCACATTCTGGTTACTAATTATCCAACAGGGATTATCATTTATTTACCTTTGCAAAATATCAGCTGAATTCAGAGATCTATTTATTATTAACTATATACTCCACCTCTCAAAGATTAAAAAAAAAAAATCGGCAAAGGGGGGCGACATGAAGAGAAAGTGAACTTCTGTTTTATAATTTAGGATAAAAATGAATAATTATTATAATTCTTAACACGTTTGATAAATATGCATTCTTAATAATACTGATAATAAAATTCAATTTATTCATTTATCACTTAAAATTAAACACTTTTATTTGTTTTTCTCCATTTCTTCATGTGTCAGTAAACACATCATGCCCCCCCCCCCCCAAAAAAAAAAAGGAGAAAACATAATCCTAATTGTTCATCATACCTATAATCCAGAGATCCTCAGACCACTTGATTCACTGTAAAATAAATATTTGAGTCCCCCAACGTGGACCGGAAGAATATCAAAACTAACCCACGTGTAGTTAAGTTATTATTAATTTTATTCTATAAATCATCAACTGAAAGATACACAGTGGCGTGTGATTAGAGTGAATGGAGATCTGGTTATTCATTGTCAAAAGTTATAAACTAACATCTCCCACTTAACCCGCAGACTTAGATGTAGGCCTCCACATTCTCCAAAACAAACAGACGTGTGTAGAGTTGCTATAATTACCGATGTCAGTGTGTCTGGGCTGCTAATCTCCAATACGTTTTACCACCGAGGATTTGTTGTTACACTTTAATGCTGCTGCAGAAATTTAACTTTTACATTTTTATTTTGAGGGCTAATTCTACAGGTAAGCACATATTTTAATGCTAAATTTATATATGAAGTCAATGTTCATATGGACACAATTAAATGTAATTTCTAAAAAACGAATATATATATATATATATATTACTGAACTTCACCCTTCTTTGAGATTAATATCTCTAATTTTATATGACTAATCCTGACCTCAAGTTTTCCTTTGATTACCAATTAAAGAACATCTGGTGTTAGTATAACAAATGCATTTCTTTGTAATTATATATATATATATATGTAGATAGTAAGTAATATAGTTTTGTCCAAATACTATTAAAAAAATATCTTTTTACCTGAGTATTATTACAAGTTTTGCCTACCTATCTGAAGATTTGTTACACAGTTTTGGGGTCTTTTTTAAATTTTGATTTGTATTATTCATGATTACTTAAATTTCCACAAACCTAATCTACCTGTTTCCAGGTGGAAATCATGTGTTTAGGCATCAAATACTAAGTCCAAGTTTCTCAACCTGCCTGAATCCACTTGAACTAACCTTTGAAAATATTTACAGCCTATTGAACGGGTTACAGTGGTCGTCTGTGAGGGGACCTGTTTGTTACCCTTTAAACTTGAGGCCCTGAAAAACAGAACAGAAGGAAAAGGAACAAATTAATGTGTGGCTGATTGTAGATTTTGTTAAAAGTATAAATAAACAACTTTTAATATCAACAAAACTACCAAAATCTTCCCCCTTAAAGGAAGCGTTTCATCATGTATCTACATTAATTTAATAGCATGAAATAGACCCAAAAAAAAGCCATAAAATGTGAGTAAAGTTGGTTTGGCTCTTTACTACTTCCCTCTGAAAGTTGCATGTAGTTCAGTGGTGAAATGAGTGTTTTCTGCTCCTGTGTTTGATCTGAACCCAGAGAGGATCCATGGCGTGCTGCCCGCATGATCAAAGGTTACATGCAGCAGCACAACATCCCCCAACGGGAGGTTGTGGACGTCACAGGACTCAACCAGTCTCACCTCTCCCAGCACCTCAACAAAGGCACGCCCATGAAAACACAGAAGCGAGCGGCCCTCTATACCTGGTATGTCAGGAAACAGCGGGAAATTCTCCAACGTAAGTTAATATTTGAGTTTCTCACACCTTGGCCTGTAATGTGTAGTTGGCAGCGACACAGCACTTTATTTGGGTTTCAAACCTGTGGGGATATCAAGTTGGGTTGGACATTTCCTCATCATGTTGGATGACATATACATGCACCTATACAATGAAAGTATGGCCTGTGTGCTAGATACGGAAGTTTGTCATAATGCATCAAAAGGAAAGAAAACACAACTATCATGAGCCTAACTAACTTCTGCTTTTGCAAATATTTTCCTTTTGTGGTTTTGCGATAATAGAAAGCATTTTGAAATGAGTTTTATTGAATACCTCTTCTTGTTTTGCAGAGTTCAACCAGGCAGTGCTAGGCTCTGGAAGCAACATGACAGACAAAGACAATCAGGATCAGGTGTTTTTTTTCCCAGAGTTCAACCCGTCCGGTCAGGGCATGGTTCAGCCTGGCGAAGAGGTCGGCAGCGAACCCTCCTGCAAGAAAATGAGACGAAATCGTTTCAAATGGGGGCCCGCGTCCCAGCAAATCCTGTACCAGGCCTATGAACGGCAGAAGAACCCCAGCAAGGAGGAGAGGGAAGCTTTGGTAGAAGAGTGCAACAGGTACATAAACAAGACACTTTCCTCTATCTTAGAAAAACGTTACACAAACAATATTAACCCCAATTTCTCACCTTGTTCATCTGTTTCCTGCAGAGCCGAATGTCTTCAGAGAGGCGTCTCCCCGTCCAAAGCTCAGGGCCTCGGCTCTAATCTGGTCACCGAAGTGCGAGTCTATAATTGGTTCGCCAACCGGCGTAAGGAGGAAGCCTTTAGGCAGAAGCTGGCCATGGACTCCATCAACTTACCGCCCCACACCATGAACCCTCTGCTGTCACACAGCTCGCCACATCACCCCCATATCAGCGCTTCGCCTCCCAGTAAGATGCCTAAGATTGTTTTGCATGCAGTTCAGTATCACAGAGAGCAGACATGTGTCATGATGACAGATTTGTCTTTAAGCGTTGCACCTCTATGACATTGTCAGACAGTATCAAAAGAAAAGTCTCAAAATCAATACAGCACAACCCGAGACATTGTCTTTTTTGTTCCACACATTCTTCATCATTGTCAAAACCTGGCAACTACATTACCCACAATGCCCAATATTTTCCATGACCTTTAAACAGACTTTGATGTGTAAAGTTGGTGGAGTTCCCCTTTAAATGTCATGTATGCAGATTAATTGTTTATGTGGAAAATTCTAGTGATAGGGAATGCATGAAAATATACGCTAACATCAGTTTACAGAGAAAATGTACGGTGTTTACGCCTAAATTTAAGATAATAGAAGTGCGTGATTAATTTTTCTTCGGTGTGAAAACACTAAGCACAGTTGATGTGATCAGAGGGGCAGAGAAAGAGGGGACAAGTGATCAATGAGCGTGAGTGAGTGAGCTGAGCAAATGCCATTGTTATTCTGATCTTTGAAAACACACTGAGAACAATCCACATTGTACCTGCAATCTCCACTCCAAAGTCAGCATGGAGAAGCATGACACAAAGGGCAGCAATCCTGTGACAGGCCAGGGTCAGGCCAGGGTCAGGGAGGGGGGACAGACACATCCAGATCACCTCGACATATAACGCCGTCATTTCCACATTTCCTCCTCCCATGCAGGTTGCTAACGACTCCGCTCGGAGAGTCTCCAAAACAAGGAAACGCTGTGCGTTATGACCATTTCACCCTGACCTGTTGTTTGCGTTTGGAGTAATTAGTATTGACTGAGTCTACCTGGCGTATACGACATAAAAACAAAGCTGATAGGCCTCGCGGAGCATTATCCTCCGTGCCATCACTCACCCTCCATAAAACTGTGATTTGAGAGTCTCACTCAGAGCCTATTGTTGTCCTCTCGTGTTCGAACACGAGGTGAGCTTTGAAGGGAAAACAAACTGTTTGCCTTGGCTTGCTCTTTTACCTTTGGTGATTGTCTGTTTGCTTGAGTTTTTTTTTTTTTTGTTGATGCTCAGAACACCTGACCAGGCATTGACCTCAGGTTGCCAAGCCAGAGGGTCAGCGATAAGGTTGCAGAAGGGAAGGGTCGGTGCATGGCGGAAAACACTTTGCTCTCCCCCTGAAAAAACCCTCAGCTGGCTGCTTACAAGGTGTCCTGCTGGCATCCTGCCGACAGCATCAGCTGTTTTTCAGTGTCAGCCCCTGGCCTGACAATAATATCCCAGCGGGGCATCTCATTGCGTTGCTAGGGCACGGCCTGTATTATGCATGCTTAATGGACAATTAAAATCCTTTGCTACTACATCTCCCAGGCCTTTGATAAGGGGCTCCTCTGACTTCTACTCTCTATACTCTCCCTCAGCGGGAGGTCCCATTGTCTGTGGTGTATTAGAAGACTGCAGTGACTGTAACCTAGGTTCATTTATCTCTGCTGGGCCTTGAGGAGGACTGATTTTAAAGCCTCCCCCCTCATCTTTATGGGCATTGGTAAAGTTGCTGAGGCTGGATGCAGACTTGGAGCAGCAGGAGCTGTCCAGCGGGGTATAGGCTCTTTTCTGGCCAGACAGGACTGATGACCCCTTCTTCGCCTACAGAGAAAGCTAGTCACCCCCAACCCCTCCCTAAACTGTCGCCACACCTTCAGTCATACGAGAGAGGTCACCTCTGGGTCAGATCAAAGAAACTCCTCTTGCTTTGGGAGTTTTTATTGATTCGGTTTCAGTTCGTTGATCAGTCGGTCACAACTGGATAGACAGTCAAACAGTGTGACGTGCAGTTTTGGTGGGGACCTTTTTTTACTCTCGGAAAGGAAACTGATCTCAGGCAGATTACAGAGTTTGTCGGCAGGCGTATGTGCGCACGCACCTGTGTTTTCCTATGTACCTACAGTTCATCCACTAATAACGTTTACTGAGCTCAAGTAATCCATCTTATTTACGTCATTTTACCTTGAAGCATTAATCTCCGCTAACAAAGTAGTTGATGTCATAAATATGTTGACTAACTCATAATTTACAACTATGGATTTTCTTGTGAAAAAAATAATCTAAAGAAAAGGTTGTTTGAATAGTGGAAAGATACCAAGTTCATTTACCCAAGTACTTTCTCAAGTATTTCCATAGTATGTTAACTTTTACTCCCCTACATTTCAGAGGGAAATATTGTACTTTTTAATGTCAATTTATTTATTTGACAACTGAGACCTTTTAAGATTAAGATTTACGAAAAAAAAGAAAATACAAAATGCATCGTTAAGGATTAAACCATTGTTTCCAAACCATTTTGCTTTACAAACATCAGTGTCTGGTAGGGGCCCCTTGTCAATTTTTGAGGCTCAAAGAGATAAAACTCTCCAATATTTCACAAAAAAAGCGCAGATAATAGAACATTTTTACAAATTAGTGTCATAGAACTTAATTTTTTGTTCTTTCCTGCCCAATTAATCATCTCCAACCCCTCATATTTATCTTGTGACCTTTTAGAGGGGACCGACCCCTGGATTGGGAACCAACGCACTTAACTTCCTCACTGTATATAAAGTAGTTAATACTAGCTACAACAGGAAGATGCTGCCTACACATTGTTACATTGGTAACAGTCTCATAATGTAAAATATAATAATAATTCCGTCACGGGGGGCCGTTTTTCTGCTTGACAAGTACTTTTACTTTTGATTTTGAATGCAGGACTTTTACTTGAATATTTTGTTCATTTTTTTCAGTATTTTTAGATTAGTTCTTCTTCGACTACGGGTAATTTGGCATTTGAATTCACCACAAAATTGAATCATTGCTGTGTAAGCTGAGCTGCATCGTTCTGCACGTTACAAAACTAGCAGACTCAGAAGTTCCTGATCAGACACAGTAGCGGGGGGGACTATCCGTGGGTTGCGTTGCTTTCCGTCACCTTAGGCTAGCTTTAAACAACCTCACACACACACACACACACACACACACGCACACACACACACACACACACACACACACACACACACACACACACACACACACACACACACACAGAGAAAAGGATGGCCTAGCTCTGCACTTTCCACTGCTCCAGGACTCCCAGAGAGCCACAAAGAAGAGCCTGGATACGTCCTGCAGAGACCCAGGAGGTCTGTCATATGCAGCGGCACTACAATGAGCACTGCCTGGGGTTGGGGAGGCAGGCTTTGATATTACATGGGTCACACAGGGAGCTAGAGCCTTTTAAACCTGCTGAAGATCCTTGCTACCACTCCCCTTCTGAAGTTCTCGCCCTCCCCCCTGCTCTCGAAAAAGGACGCCTCAGTTTTCAATGGATTGTCCCGTCTTACCAGAGCAAATCTTTAGATTTACAGAATCTCCAATCCTTGTGCTCAGTAACTTTATGTGTCTCTAGAAAACTTTGCTTTCTAGAAACTTTTCCTAGTTCAAATCGTGGAAATCCTCCTTACTCACTCCGAGGCTCCCCGCAGCTGGAATTACTGCCGAACCCAAAGAAACAAAACTGGCCTGAATAGCATCCTTTTCTCTGTCAGACACTTTAAGAGGTCGCCCAGCACCGAGATAACTGCCTTTTTATGAGTCCTGCTCTATTGTGTGGCAATGGGGGTCATGAGTCCAATGGAGTGCTTTATTGTTCTGCGGTAGTGTTTACAAGGCACAGTGGAGTGTTGTGGGGTTGCTAGTATGTTGCAGAAGACAATATGAAGTCTGTGGGCTGAACAAAATGGAGGACAGGTACTTTAGAAGATGAAATATGGCGCTGTGGCTTCAGACAATGTGGTATCTGTCTGTAGTTTAAGGAACAGTTCAACGTTATTGGGATTATGCTTGTTTGCTTTCTTGCCGAGAGTTGGCTGACACTCTCGTGTCTGTCCGTTAAATGTGAAGCTAGAGCCTGAAGATAGTTAGTTTAGCTTAACTTAAAGACTGGAAACGGGGAAATCAAGTCAAGTGAAAATGTATTTCTATAGCACATTTAAAACAACATGAGCTGACCAAAGTGCTTTACAGACATAGGCAGAATAAAAACAGGTCAACAGAGCAGACAACAAAATCCCACACATCCACAGACAGAGACCAAGATAAAAATCCATGAGTAAAAGACTGTTATGAGCATTATAAAAGGCCAATTAGTAATCACAATTAAAGTGCATTCAAAAGCCAAAGAAAAGAGCTGTGCTTTCAAATCTTTCAGATCTGATGTGGTGGAGCAGTTTGTTCCACAGACCTCGGCCCGCAACTGAGAAGGCGCAGTCGCCCCTGAGCTTCCACCGAGCCCGAGGGACGACCAGAAGTGACTGGTCGGAAGACCAGAGTGACCTAGGTGGGGTATAGGGAATTAAAAGGGCAGATAGGTAGGAGGGAGCCGATCCATGAAGTGCTTTAAAGACAAATAATAAAGTCTTAAAATGAACTCTAAAAGTGACAGGGAGCCAGTGGAGTGAAGCGAGTAATGTGCTCACGTTTCCGGGAGCCAGTTAAAAACCTTGCAGCAGCGTCCTGCACATACTGCAGACGTGACAGTGAAGACTGATTGACTCCCATGTAGAGGGAGTTACAGTAGTAAAGGCAAGTGGTAATAAAAGAATGGATTACTTTTTCACAGTCTTGGAAAGATAAAAAGGTTTTTACTTTTGCTAGGCTTCGCAGTTGGAAGAAGCTGCCTCTCAGTTTATCTGTTTATCGAACTTAAAAGCAGAATCAAAAATCATCCCCAGGTTTTTAAAGTTAGTTTAACACCAGGAAGTTTAGAAATAGCCAAACTGGCTCTGTCCAAAGGTAAAAAAATCTGGCTAAAGTTACCAGCATCTCTAAAGCTCGCTTATAGGATCACTTACATGTTATATGTAAGGGGTAATGTAGGGCGTTGTGGCACCCCGACGCAAAGCATCGCCCTGAAGGGGTTTATTTCACAACAATGACCCGCTAGATGTACATTATCCCGCTTAGCCTACATGGCAACTTACTTAAGAAATCAATAATTTGATACAAAAATCCTCCGCCAGAGTCCAACATCAGAACTGCATCCATAAAAACGGTCTGCTATAAAGAAATAACCGACCAATCAGAATCGAATATTCAATAATGCCGTGTAATAACTTTGTTTAATGTATACAAAATCCGATTAAATGCTGGTTGGTGAATTTTGGACGGAGCCAGGTTAGTTGTTTCCCCCTGTTTCCAGTGTTTATGCTAAGCCAAGCTAGCCGGCTTCTGGCTATAGCCTTCTATTTAGCGCACAGACACGAGAGCGGTATCGATGTCCTTAGCTAACTCTCTGCTTGTATTTCCAAAAATGTCAAACTATTGATTTAAATGTGCAGCATCTTACGATTATTACGATTACTGCTGTGATGTGTTATGTGTTGATATACACAAATCT
This sequence comes from Sebastes fasciatus, assembly GCF_043250625.1. Lineage (NCBI taxonomy): Eukaryota > Metazoa > Chordata > Actinopteri > Perciformes > Sebastidae > Sebastes > Sebastes fasciatus. The sequence continues at coordinate 25,381,330 of NC_133801.1, forward strand.
GCACACAACTCAAAGAAAGATGATTTTGCAGGATGATATCTTTCCCCTGATACCTGAAGCAAACTTTCAGATCTACAAACACATCCTGCAGTAACAAGAAATCAATGTCGCCCTCATTGGTCACATTTAGTGTCAGCGCCTCTCCCTCCCATTTATCTAAAAAAAATGTATCTGTATATCAATGCCCCCTGTTATGTCTGAGCGACTTCAACGGGGCGTTCGGGCCGTCACACCCGGGTCAGGGACGTAGGGCTCGGGGAAGATGGCAGATCTGAGTGCAAACAGAGTCTGTCTCTACGCTGTCACTGAGGGAGAGACGCTCTCTGTGTCTGTGTGTGAAGCTGAGACCACAGGATAAGAATGTGTTTGACATTGCTTGTAATTGTGTAATGTTTACTCTGTTGGTATCAGAGGGGGCCTGCATCGGCAAACAGGCATTTGATTGTCGGTTGTGGTGGTGAAGCATTCCTTTGGGCCTCCGGTGAGAGACAACAAAAAGTCTAGACACGGGATTAAGTGATGGCACTAAAAGAAGAATTTCATTTTCATGGCAATTTCACTGCGAATATGTAAAGTAGTACAAAAAGTACATTTACTCAAGCACTGTACTTGAGTAGAATTTTTAGGTCCTTTTTTATCGACCACTTTATACTTCTACTCCGCTACATAGAGGGGAAACAGTGTTGCCAGATGTACAATAATTATTATATTTCTACGATCATTTTGCCCTCTGCGCGATGTAGGCTACAAACAATAATGCAAGAAGTGCCAAAAAAATATATGATAACTTGACCATTTTGTGAAACTTACAATTTGTAGTTGGTTTTAGTCTGCGCTGTCTTATTTTAATTCATTTCCGGATAGCAAAATATGGATTCTACATCTCTTCTCACGTGACCCCTTTCCAGCCAATCATGCTTCTAATTTAACTTTGTAAAACAATGGTCAGACATATAAACACATATCCACACTTACAAAAAAACAAAAACAAAGTCAGAAAGTCATTTAAATACATGTTTTGTAAAATTTCACATTCACGTCTGTTTGTTCTTGTGGTTATGACTTGTGTACGATAATTTTCCTCAAAATACGATAATTTTAGGCCTTTGGTACGGTAGTTTAACATTTCATCTGGCAACGCTGGTGAGAAATGTTGTACTTTTTACGGCAACAATTTAATTGACATCCTCAGTTTCTAATAGTTTCTAGTTACTTTTAAAATGTAAAAAATGTTTACACAAAATACACTTCTCAGATTATTTTATTTAGGCTGATAGAGGTGCAATTATCCAATATTTCACCAAAAAAATCAAAGATCAGAGAAATTTATGTAGCAGAACCTTTTTTCTGTCCAACCCCATTAATCATCTCCCCCTCACATTTATCTCATGACCCTTTGGAGGGAGTCTGACCCCTATGTTGGGAACCAATGGGCTAAACTACCAAACTGTATAAAGTAGTTAAAACTAGCTGCACCTCAAGCAGCTACAACAGTTAGAGGCTGCTGACACATTGATGCGTCAGTATTACCGATCTGACAATGTAATATATAATAATATAACACTCACTGGAGCCATTTTTCTACAGAGTAATTTCTACTTTAAGTAAATTTTTTCAAAAATACTTGGTATTTTTAAAGGGTTTGAGTACTTCTGGTGAAACTTCACACTGATGTAATTAAGAACATCATCATCAGTAGCGTTTGTGTGCTGATCAGAGGGTCTGATGGGGGTTTCTGTTGTGAGTGAGTGAACGCAGTGAATGGCCTTGGCTGAGCTACGCAGATAGCAGCAGACGGGTCACTGTTTTTGTTTGCTCTGTCCTCCCCTGTCTGAGTCAAAGAGCAGGTTGATTGGAGTGACAGCGGCGTTTCTCAGCACAGAACGAGGCCTGCGCCGCTATCTCTCTGCCCTACATAACTGTTAGGGCACAGCAGCTGTTATAGTTGTGGGACACGACAAGCGAAACTAACTTTCTGCCTCTCTCTCTCTCAGTGCGTTACAGCCAAGGCCCCGGCGAGGTCACCTCCTCCACGACCATCAGTCACCACAGTAGCAACGCGATGGCGACCAGCCAGTCGGTGCTCCAGCAGGTGTCTCCGGGAGGATTGGACCACAGCCACAGCCTGATGTCACCTGACGTCAAGATGGTGAGTGAACACACCTGGGCCCTCATGGCCTCAGATTAGATAAGGCCAGGCCTGCGTTTAGCATAAACGTACAAAGCAGGTTCCTGAACCTCCTCTCCCATGGACCCACGGGCAAGAGCCAACAATTAGCACATTGTGCTGCTCTGTTTGGAAGGTGGAGCCGGGGTGGCAGGCCATGGCTGGACTAGCGCATGGCACTCCCGAGAGTGTACCAGGCATCAGCCAATAAACCTGACAAAGAAACATTCTGTTCTTATTGATTAAACGCCTCACAAAGAGGAGCCACAGGTGAAGTGCTGCTTGTTCTGCCAGAGAAATGACGCCAGCATTTGATTATACGCCATGCTGGGTTTTTTTTGTGTATACTTCAGAGTTTCTCCCTTCTGCCCTAGTCCAATATTTGATCAGTGACAAGGAGACATGTGCAAGGGCCCATAGCGTTTGAGTAGTGGACAAACAACACTTTTGATATATGATGTGTGATTTAATGTCAAAATATTTTTCTTTGGACTACAATTAAATTGCCATACAATCCTAAATTCTACCGTTTGATCTACTTATCTTGTTCAGGGTCACATAAAATGTAAAGCCATGTAACTGAAGTTCACCAACTTCCCTGTCAGATCAAAACACTTCTGCCTTTTGGAGCGGCATTATGTGAAATGACCACAGCCAGGGCGGGCTGTGTAGTGTGCAGCAGCAGGTCAGAGCTGACAGTTTCTTATCTGCAGATGTGTGTTTGGCCGGTCTGTCCTCTGTGGGCAGCTGGCGGTAGTCAAATAGTCGCAGCCCCACCGAGTGGGAGGATCCAGATAGCCATTACTGTAAATTTGTAGATGTTGTTTTTTTGCAAATATGGATGCAGTCATTCATATGAACCAACGTGCAGGAATACAAACACTGTCCATGTGCTACACAAAACTCATGCACGGTCTTCTGACATTTTTAGCATGATTTTCTTCTTTTCCTTTTGTTTCTTATCAGTATTTGCTTGTGTGCTGTGTATGAGTGGAGTTGCACAACAGTGTCATACAAAAGAATCTGAACTAAGTCAACATTTATGACTGTTGTTTGTTTAGCAGCCAACATCTGTTTCACTTTGAAAATACATTTATGTGAATTTACATAGCAGACGCTCAAAGCTCTCGTACCTTTGTGCGTTATATATAGTCTGTTATAAGACCGTTTCAACGGAATTGCATTGCTAGGCAACAGCTTGGATCCATGTTTACTTCCTGTCAGGTGATGTCATTCACATACACTGCAACAGGAAGTAAGCTGTGACACATTTGGAATGTTTACAACTGTGAAATGGTCTATAACAAAATTACAGCAATAAATCAGTACTCTAATTTTATTGATTTCCTTCATCTTTTCCATAGATTTCAGGTTCAGGTGGAGGGCTTCCTCCAGTCAGCACACTGACCAACATCCACAGCTCCCATCTCAGCCATCAGCAGACACAGAACCTCATCATGCCTCTATCTGGAGTCATGGCCATAGCACAGAGTAAGTCCTGCATCAAGAAGTGAAAGTCATTGAGCTTATTTCATCGTGGCAGGGTTTTTGACTGATTGTTTTCACTGTGTCACGCCAGGTTTAAACTCGTCGCAATCTCAGTCGGTGCCGGTGATCAACAGCGTGGCGGGCAGCCTCGCGGCGCTGCAGCCGGTGCAGTTTTCCCAGCAGCTCCACAGCCCCCACCAGCAGAGCCTGATGCAGCAGTCCCCCAGCCACATGAGCCAGCAGCCGTTCATGGCTACCGTCACACACTCGCACAGTCAGTAACTAATTTCTACTCCCATATTCTTTGTATTTAAGCATCTTGTGTGCTTTGTACATCAGTTATATCACTGGTTCTCAACCTTTTTGGCTTATGTCGCTTTAAAGTCTACTGTCTACTGTATGTGTCAGCACTCAAAAAAATAAGTGATTTTCATTTTTTTTAATTTGTTTTATTTCAATAACTTTAGAAGCCTGAAAGAGTAAAACTGTCCAATATTTCAAAAGAAAAAAATTATAATATTCCTGAAAAGTCAGGAAAAGTCAGAAAAGGTAAACAGAGATATGTTTTTGATTCTCTCCTATCCCAGTAGTCATCTTGGCAACCCTTTAAGGGGTCTGATCCCCAGATTGGGAACCACTGCGTTATATCAGGTGGACAGATACTGTAGTGTAAAAATAAAGCCTATTATAACTTATTAATAGAGCTGTCAAAGTTAACGAGTTCATGATAATAACATGTTAAAGCTAATTCGTTTTAACGGCACTACTGAAACTAGAAAACATAAGGAATCCATTGGTACCATTCTAGCTTGTCACAAAGGAGGTTACTTAAACGCTCCAAATTTATGCTAAATTTTGGCGAGCAAAACTGTCATGGCCATTTTTAAAGGGGTCCCTTGACCTCTGACCAGATATGTGAATGAAAAGGGGTTCTTTTGCGACCCACAAGTCTCTGATATCAACTTTGAAATTGAGTTTTAAAAAAAAAAAAAAAAATTCATGAACAAGTGAAGAAATCTTATTATCTGTCTGACTTTCCTTTGCAGTGTATCCTCACAAGCAAGAGCCCCCGCAATATTCCCACCCTTCGCGTTTCCCCTCGGCCATGGTGGTCACAGACGCCAACAGCCTCAGCACCCTCAGCTCCATGTCCTCAGGCAAAACGGTCAGTCCTTAGTCACTCACATCACATCACATCAGTTAGATGCATGTTTTCACCTCTGTCTGCCTGCCACTTTGGTTTTTAGATTGAAAAAGTCGGGTATCTGCATGTGAATCAGCAGTAAATCGCAGTTTTTGTTGTAATTCTTATAAATTTGCAGCAGGTAGTACTATCTTTTCATCAAATCTCTCTTTTAAAAAGTACTGTAACACTTTGATTAGCTCACTCCTCACCTATTTATACACAGAAATCACCCTCACCCAGCTCCGATTGAGACAAACAACACAATCGAAAAGCACACACTTAACAGCAGGAACTACATTATGACTGGGAGAAGTGTGTGTGTGTTATGATTGTGTGTTGACCTGTTTAATTCCTGTCACATTAGGACGCTTCTGTAAACAAGATGGTGCAACTCGGTGGTCTCTCCTGGGTAAATACAATTTTACCCTTTCAGTCACACAGTTTAAATGAGTAAAATCACTAAAAATCGCACACAAATCAAATAATTTAGCTTCTTTTACTGTTCAGAGTTTTTGTTTGGGGCTGTTGCTGATGTTCAAATGCTTTCATTTGCCTCCAAACTAATAGACGAGGTAGATACATGGGTAGTATACTCCTCAGAATTCCTATTTCCTCTTAAACAGACGTCTAATCAATCACCTGCTCCCTCAGCCTGAACGCCTCTTGATTAACGCTGCCTCCTTTCACTTTCCTCTCCCTGGTGAGAGTTACCTCTGCGATCAGGAAATGAGCCCCGCTGTTAATCAAAGTTCTCCAGCCTGGTGTGCTGCCACTTGCCTCCATGCTACATTGAGGCTGGAGATGAGATGGGCTGGGTGGTGGGGGTCAAGTTTTTTTTTTTTTTGGGTAATTACACCTCTTCCTCTTTCCTACTTCTCCCTGCTCTCGGTGATCGCTCTAGCCTGAAATGTTGTCCACGGTGCTTTCACACGCTCAATTTCCCACGCTGAGGCAGAGCACTCGTACCGCTGCACTGATACTGACAGACAGATGGGTTGATGGGACGGATCAGATCGGTAGCTCAGAGCAGAGCACTGTGTATCCTCAGTGGAGGAAGGAAGTAAAACAAATGTCTCTGAGGCTGTGAAATAGAGGCCCATTTTGGTCAGGGCGTCCGGGGACAATCGGCTGCTTATTAATACACTTTTGGAAAGGTATAAGTTATGATAAAAGCTGTACCCAGTGGTGGATGAAGTACTTGTGTTAAAAAAAACACAATGTAAGAATACTTGTATATTCACATATTAGGATTTCTAAATTCTAAATCACCTTATAAGTTTGATATTTTAGTTATTTATAGTTATAAACAAAATAATACCAAGGAAATAGTGATATCAATACATCCACTACTACTACAATAACATATAACATACTCAAGAAATACTTTAATACTTCAAATACTGTAGGACTTACATACGGATGGAATGGTTTCAGATATATGATGGATTCTGATTTATGTAAACTGAAGATTGACGTGACAAGGGGTTGCTTTTTGTAAGGCGTCACAAAGTTGGGAACCATTGGTTTAATCTTTAACAATGCATTGTAGGGCTGCAACTAATAATTATTCAATCAATTAATATGCCGATTTTTTTGTGTTTAAAACGGTGTAAAATGCCTGATTTGACTTCATCAAATATTTTGTTTTGTCTTGCCAACAGTCAAAACCCCAAAACTATTAAATTTACTACAATGTAACACAGAGAAAAGCAGCACATTTTTTACATTTGAGTAGCTGGAACTATCCCTTTTGGTATTTTTTCTTGACTTTGTTTCTGCCCATCAACTAATCGATTAATCCACTTAATGCACTTTATTTTATAAGCATATCTCCTGTTTTTATTTTTGTAAAATCTTAATATTATATTTATATATTTATTATATTTCCATCTGAAATGTAGTGGAGTAAAATACTAAAAGTGAAGCACAAGTACCTCAAAATTGTACTTAAGTACAGTACTTGAGTAAGTGCACTGGTGGTTACTTTCCACCTCTGGCATCATCACCCTGTGGCATTATTTCACAAATCCGTTTATTTAGAGAGCAATTAGCCAGCAGGCTCTCCCAGGTATTTTCTTATCAGGACTCTATTTGGACGGGGCAGCCTTCTTCTCATGACACGACCAGCACGCTCAGGCTTTATAACGCTCATTGTTTACCGAGAACCCTCCATTATACCTGAGTCCGTTTCAAACTCACCTCTGCTCAGAGCCCGCCGTCTAATGACTCAAGTCTTAGCTGCGGGTCAGCTTTATCAGGTGAAGCTGTTTGCTGGCCGCGGGGTCGCACCGGGGTCACCTGCCTCCACCCCTGGAGAGGCCTGAGGAAAAATAAATTCCACAAACAGTCTAAAAAAAGAGCATTTCAATGTAAACAAGGCTTTTGAGAGTCAGGAGAAGAGGGATGAGGAATGTATTTGGTCAGGTGTGGCACGCGAAGGTGCAGGAGGGATATATTTACCTGTGGTGGAAGAAGTATTCAAATCGTTTACTTAAGTAAAAGTACTACACTTTAAAAATACTCAATTACAAGTAAAAGTCCTGCTTTCATAATTTTACTTCAGCAACAAAAAGTAAAATAGATCCTGTCAGTGTTATATTATTGTATCATGTAGTTGGTCAAGGCGGAGCTAATTCTACTTACTACATAATAGTTTAACCTATAATAATGCATCATATTTTATAAACTTGTGATCTGAAAAGTAACAAGTAACTATTGCTGTAAAATAAATGTAGTGGAGTAAAATGTATAATACTTCCCTCTGAAAATGTAGTGGAAATGCATAAAATGTAAAAACTCAAGTAAAGTAAAGTAAACATACCTCAAAGCTGTACTAAGTCACTTTCCATCTCTGGTATTTCCATAAGCCTTGGAGCACATTACATATACCTGTGTTACTGGACAGATTGTATTTATTGTTTTATGTAACGCAGGCCTACTTTGTCTCACATTTCTCTCTCTTCTCCTTTCAGTGTCCTCTTCAAGCTTGGTGAGAGCGTCCACCTGACTTCCTCGGTGCCCGGCAACGGGAGCACATTTTTCCACCCTCTCACCGCGGTAACCATGACAACTCTTAATAACCGGCAACGGCGAAGCTGGATGATGAGTCAGTCAACAAAACGAGAGGAGTGGCGACGACGACGGTGGGCCAGGCGGTTGAAATGAGAAATAGGGACAGAAGGGGAGGGGGAAAAAAACAAAACTCACTGCACCTGAAAGTGAAAAGACTGGATTCCCCCTCTGTCGCACACAAATGATCAACAAGGATGATTTTAACACAATCTTTGAAAACAGTATTCACTTTTTTATGCCCCCTCCTTGTCATCCTCTTTTCTGACATTACAAAGGAACAAAAACCAAGCAACCCAAAAAGCGCTCACAAACTGTTTGTGGTACGGACTTGAAAACGAAGGCTCTGGGACAACTTATATTACACTGTGATTTAAGGTTGGAAATATGAAGACACCCTGAAACTAACAGAGACGGCGATCGGCCTCTGTGAAGGCTGAAAGACTCACAACAAGATGCTGGATGCCGACACCAATTGCCTTGCACGTGAGCAGAACTGTGTGACAATCACAATAACCCCGTATTGATCTTGTGCAAGCATTAGACATTCTTACTGGGCTTTAAAGGAGTCTTCCATGTTATTCTTTCACACTCAGTTTTTACTTAATGCAGGTGACGAACGCGAGGGATTCGTCATTTCAAGTTGTTCAATGTGTATACTGTGATTGAAAAGACTTTGACAATCTTGAGAGGACTATGCAATGCGTCAATAGGTGTATGCAATGCTTTGTATAACTGGATTCTGCACAGAACTCCACACACTTGAGACTGGAAATGAATATGCACTATCAATGAAGTCACCAACAATTAGCCTATAGCCTACAGTATGTACTGTATATATATATATATATATACTGGAGTTCCTGTTGATGAAGCTGCCTGTAAAATAACACAAAAGCAGATGGATGAATGTGTGACAAATGTGCCAAAGAATAAGAGTCAGTCTTCGATGTCTATGGAGGGAGGTCTGACTCACACACTTTAACGGTGGCCCTTCCCCTCCATGTTGTTTGCACACAGGTTCAGGTGAATTTCAGGAATGGGACTCACCCTCCTCCTCCTCCTCCCACTTCCTGCCTCAATGTGAAGAGATACCAAATAGGACAAATATTGTTAATAACTCCTCGTCATAAATCAGGACCCCCCAGGGTTAGAACGAAAATATTGACAAGTATTCAGAAACAAAACAGTCATCTTGGTCTGGTAATTTGTGAAGGAGAGAGACATGAAAGAGGGCCGTGTTGTGACAGCAGCTGCTCTAATCATACAGGAATCCACAAAGACTGAGAAATGTTGGGGAGAGGAGCAGCTGCTGTCGGTAAAGACGCCCACGCTAAAGCTTGATTGACCAAAGTGACGTCACATCATCAGACACGCCTTGGGGTTCCTGTGCGGTCGTGTCTGGAAGGAAACCCCCAAGTTGCGAAACTCTCGCGATGTGGTTAAAGTTAGGCATTGACCTTGAAGGGTTACGGTTGGGATAGGTCGTTGGGCTGCGAGCCTTGCAAGAGCTTTTGCAAGTTTCTGCAATTTGTTACCTCCGAGACACAACCCTTGAATAGTTAAGGTTAGGATACGAGAAGTTTTTGACAGTTTAAGCAGTTTGTGGATTTCCTTTTAGACACAACCTTCCCTTGCGGCGTGTTATCGCCTGTCCGAGCACATCCGACATTTTCCAACTACGCAGATGGGCAGCAACCATGCTGAAACCATGCTGTAGTAGACGTGAGATTCCGGTACACTGCCCCCTACAGTTTGGGAGAATATCGGTTTGCCGCAAGGAGAAACCTGCTCGGATTATAAAAGATCCAAACGTTTCCCTGTCACGATTCCACGTCAGCACATGTCCGTGCGGAAAGCAGAACTTGGGCTTAACTGTACCACGGTGTGTTCGGACAGAAGCAAACTTCCTTCTTCCTTCGACCACTGGGCTGTTTTTGTTTGTTCCCCCCCAAACAGCGAACATACAGTAACTTACAAAGTGTACAGACATTATCTGTAAGTTAGCTAGCAATGGACGCGTCTGTGTGTGTTTGTGATCAGCTCAGCTTCTGACTGAACTCATTTTCCTCCAGTTTGTACTTTTATGAGGCAGATTCACAAACCGGTATGCACACGAACGTCCTAACTCACGTCAAATGGCGTCTTTCCATTGACTCTGTATGCAAAGTTTGGTCTGAACACAGTTTCAGTTTCAGTTTAGCTAATGTCAACTTAGCTTGACAAGGACGAGAAAGGTTGAGATGGGACCACATTTGCCATCAATAATCACTACCCATGTTTTTATGAGACAAAAAGGCCATTTCGACTGTCAAACCCTGCGTATCATCAGTGTGTCAGATCCAGTCTCCTGTTCAATATTAGGTCATTACATTTGTTATTATGTTGGTTGGTTTGTGACTGTTATTATAGGCACGTCTACTGCCATCCGATCAGAGGGCACTCATATTTGTGTGACAGGACATGATTTTTTTTTCTAATGTATTATTTTTGTATAAAAATTGAAATCAATCATAAATCATTATTTATACTTTCTGAGATGTTGATATTTCAAGTAAAAGTTTTTTTCAAAATGAATACATGGTTTTGGTTGTTTTGTGTGCAAGATGTTTCTAAATTTGTCTGTAAATTGCTGTATTATTTCTATTATCATGTATAGTTTGTCGAGGTGTAGCTCAGTTGAACCATTTGATATACTGTTGGGATGTTTTACAATACATTTATAAGAATCTTCATATTTTCTAATCATATTAAAATATATTTTATATATTTATTGTACAATATGTTTCTAACTTATGTAAAATCTTAATCTGCAAAGTTATGTGTTTACTAGCTAATATATTAGCTGTTAAATACATGTAGAGGAGCAAAAAGTAAAATATATCCCCCTGAAATGTAGTAGAGTAGAAGTATAAAGTAACATAAAATGGAAGTACTTAAAGGTGCTAAATGCAAGATTGGGAGCATTGTTATTGCCTCCGCACGGCTCTCAACATGGCGACAGCTGAGCCTGTGGCTTGCAGCTAACAGTGCTAACAGCGCTAACAGTAAAAACAAGGACAACACTGCTGACAGTGTTAACCTGAAGCTACACTTCCGGGACGAGTCCGTCAGTCAGGACGGCGTTATCAGCTGTAACCGCCGTAAGAGAGCAGTGCAGGGCGACGGCCGTGAGCTAACCAGTGGGGCACATGCACTAAAGCCGGCCCGGCTATGTCAACAAAGCACAGAGAAGCTTGCATTACAACACACACAGAGGGAGAGCGACTTCATTCTCTGCTCAGACATTACTACACTGTATCTTATCTCACTGTATCTTACGTAGCAAATAGTCGTTTGCTGCTATGTTAATGCTCTTGATTATATCAAATAGAGCACCTTTAAGTGCAGTACTTACTTAGCGTAGTTACTTTCCACCCCTGCAAAACTGTTTATAGCCTCTACAAAGATGTCGTGGTGTTGCTGTGTGATAAGACAAACAGCCTCTTTGAAGTTCATAGATCTAAAGTGCACATTACATTTCAAGCAACGAGGTCATTGAACCAAACACGTTGATAGCATAATTCATTTCAGCCTTTATCTGGTACTGACACAGAGCCCACAGTACAAAAAAATATATATAGCTGTTATTATAGTTCTTGTGACAAGAAATACTGCAGCTTAATTTTTAAGTGGGTTTAAGTCAAGACAAATGTCACATTTAAATTAGGTAATGATTTTAATTTAGTTTTACGTACAGTATCACATAGCTATAGAGTTCAATTTTGAATTTCACATTATGCTCAGTTTTTCAGGAGGTATCTTAGCTGTGTCTTTTCTACCTATTGTGTCAAATGATGTTTTATAACATCTGTAAATATTTAAATCTGTATATGAGGATGAGAGAAGATTTCTTCAAAAATATAGGACTTGCAAAAAGGTCCATACATTTATTTTAATAATTTGTAATATGAATTATCAATTCAGATATTTTTGAATTTATTTTACAAACAAAAACAGACTTAAAAATAACAGAGAAATTCTGTAAGATCTCTATATGAAGTGTGATATAACTCAGTCATTTTTAAGACTATTTGGCCTGCTCTGCCTACATAAAAGCATTTATTACATAAAAAAAAGATTGATTATAGCCACTATACTATTTAAAAGACTTTAAAATTTAAATCAGCGTCATTTTAAAAAAGTCACCACTTTAAACCTTGGTGATTTATATCGCTTAGGAATGCCTTAACTGTGCTCTTCTCTCCCCGTGTTGACCTGCAGCCTCCACTGTGGAGCCCTGCTGGTTGAGGCCTTGTAATCCACTGATGTTGCTCTATTTGGTTTTCAATGAGGCCTTTGATTTTCAGACCCAGGAGGCCTCTAAAGATCTGACCAAGTCTCTTTTACTCTTTTCTCTGAAAGAAACTGAAATACTGGGAGGCTCATTAGCATCTGTTAGAGTTTGAAATACAACACTGAACTCTCTAAACATGACATTTAATTCAGCTGTGAATTAGGGTTTGAATACAAGCTTGATTCATTGGCAGGTTCTTGGACAACTTTTAGAAATGTGCCTTTTCTGGCTGTAAACACAGTTTAAATATTTGATGACCAATTAGTGATTGGCTTATTGTATTGTTTATGCTTTATCTCCCGTGTGCTTTATTGTAAGTCTTGTTATTTGGGGGTGAGCTTGTGTCTAATTAGGAAACAATTTAGGTCAGTTTTTAATGATTTGAAAATGAAAATACAATCAACACTTATTACACTTAATTAACACTATAACACATGCTGAATGTTAAAGTAATTACAGCAAGAGGTTAAAGTTATTACAAGCTGTCACATGCTATTGTGTAATATCCACTCAGAGAATTCATTTCTGGGGGAAATAATGTTTTCAGTGTGATAAATGACTCTTTATTGCTCCACGTCTCTCAGCAGGGGGCACCATAACTCATTCAGGAATTCCAGCCAACAGCAATAATGTGGATTAACAAGAGGAAATAATAAACACTGCTTACTCAAGTATGGTATCATTATTACAATTGGTTTATTAATTTAAGAATTATATTAGTTTTTGGTAAGTTTGGGAATATTTCTGACAACTAAACTGAAGGTAAAAAAGAATGTCTTGTCACATCTTTGCCCTAAACATTTTATACAAATTACTTAAAGTTACAGTGTGTAGGATTTTAGGGGATCTATTAGCAGAAATTGAATATAATATTCATAATTATGTTCTCATTAGTATATAATCGTAAAAATTGTTGTGTTTTCGTTTGCTTAGAATGAGCCCTTCATATCTACATCTACATTCATGTTTCTACAGTAGCCCAGAACGGACAAACCAACGATGGCTCTAGAGAGAGCCTTTAGTGTTTTTACGTAACCTGAAGGCCACCTTAGGTTCTCAGACACATTTGGAAAGGGAAGGCTGAGCGGAGGGGTATTCAGCTGGTTGCAATCTGCAACTTCATAACTAGATGCCACTAAATCCTGCACACATCTCCTTTAATATTTGATCAACATGCCCAATTGTGAGGAGCCGCTTTAGTGTTCACAAACTGATTCAAATTTAAAAGATCAGAATTGATTTGTCCAGATGCAGGGCAGTTATCATCCTCCAGGAAGCTTCAGCCTGTCTTCACATTCAGTTTTACAAGCTAGTCACCTCCTCCATAGCTGTCTGGTTCAGTGCTGACTCTGTCTGATCAAAGCAAGAGACTTCCAGGGAACAGAGGATCATTGACTCTCCCTTCACCTCTTGTGAGAGGTCTGGCATGACTCCCAGGCAGCGGAGCGTAAAACAGGGAAGGTCATGACTCACGTCGCCTCAACTTAACTTTGGGCAGAGGAAGTTCATCTGGGCAAATGTTGTCAGTCAAAACATGACGTCTTCAAGAAAAGTTTGACTGCTGAAGTTTATCCCTTCACCGGTAATTCAAAAAAGTTTATCACTTTTTTTCAATCCAATATTAAGTTATTAAGTCGGAACCTGCCCTGCACACATTTGCTCTCAGGCCAAGTTCAGGCTTCTTTACCTACTGTAAAACTTACTGCAATAAAATCATAGATACAGCTACTATCATCACTGATAGCAATATTACTGCCACTCATATTGGTTCCATTGTTATTATCATGTAAGTTTTAATACTTGTGTATGGTGATATGGAAAGCAGCTCAGGTGGTTCTATTACACAAAGGTGACCTCAAAATCAGCCTATATCTAAGATGTCCTATTGGTCTGTTTAAATTACAGGTCAACCCACAACTATATGCCTTTGTGGACAAATATATATACTGTTGTTGCCTGTTGGGCTTGAGTTTGCCATGTTATGATTTGGGCATATTTTTTATGCTAAATGCAGATCCTGTGAGGGTTTCTGGACAATATTTGTCATTGTTTTATGTTGGTAATTGATTTCCAATAATGAATATACAGTATACACATATTTGCATAAAGCATATTTGTCCACTCCCATGTTGATAGGACTATTAATTACTTAACAAATCTCCCTTTAAGTTATATTTCTAACAGATAAAAAATGTGTGATTTATTTGCGCTTAACTATGGACAATAATGCGATTAATCAGGTAATTATGCTCTTTTTCAAAATATAATGAAGATAGGGTAAGTGGGTAAATACATTTCTTAATAAACACAGGATTGTTAAGTAGAATATAGTTGTTGTATTCTTTTTAATTTAATTTAATTTAATTTAATTTAATTTAATTTAATTTTATTTTATTTTATTTTATTTTATTTTATTTTATTTTATTTTATTTTATTTATTTTTATTTATGGACTAAAGTGAATTAGATCCCGTTCTACATACTCCAGTACGGTAGGTGGCGGTATGCACCTAAAAGCTGGTATTGCAATCACAATCTGCCAAAAAACATGAAGAAGAACAATGAGTTGGATAGATAGAGTTGAGTTACTGTAACAGATTTCTATCAGTTGTTTACCATTATAGTCACAATGGAGAGGAGCGTAGAGACAGTTTCAGGCAGTAATCACATAACTTCATTTGTAGCTAATGTTTGGTACAGTATAATACAAGTTAGCTGCTATAAGCACTTCACTCTCTAGTTAAATGTGTGATTTAGTATCAATATTCTGCCCTTTCCAGTATATTAGGACACTTGTCGACCTGCAGCAGGTAATTTCACCTGTTGTCTTCACTTCCTGTTCAGGTACCCGGGCGGCTGCTGCCTCACAGGGTGTAACAATGTGATGAACTCACCTGTCCTCTGCTCACCTGGCTGACCTCTCTCTGTCCAGAGCTACAAGGTTTTTATTATACTTCTCTGTGGTGCTTTTTCTAACTGTGCACAAAGTACAATAATATCTGGTTAGTTTTTTAGTAAACCTGACGATGACCTGAAATGTATTACAACTGTGTCTACATTTAAAAACAAAGTGAAAACATATTGTATTAGTTACAGTGTGGGTCTGTAGTTGATGTCTGGGGTTTGTTTTTGTGGTTCTCCTCTTTGGGAGGGTGGTGCTTTTGTCATATTTATTCTATTGTTAAGATAGAATAAGATAGACCTTTATTCATCCTGAAGGAAGTTTTCATGCCAAAGGTGCTCAGTATAGATAATAAATAAATACATATTTATACTATTCATACATTCATCGTAATATGAAAAAATCTTACAGCTCGACCGATTAATGACTAGTAAGGCTGATACCAATATCGATATTATTTGAATTTTAAAAATTCTAATAATGATATATTGGCAGATAGTAATTGATGTTGTTGCTATTGTTGTTATTTCAATAAAGATCAATACTTTATCACGTATCTTTAAAAAGCTGTGTCCTCAGTATGAGCTATACATGTGACTCATCTTAGACACATGTAGAAAACAATACATAACAACTCTCCATTATAACCTTCCCCAAATTAGTAAACACAAGGTTCTCTGGAAAAATTTAACCCAAACACAGTGCATGATGGGAAGTGTGCTAACAAGCTAACAACCTTTCTAGATTTGAACAACTAGATTTGATGAGTTCAGAGAACGGTTACTTTTACATTTAGATCAACACTTGTTTTGTATAAGTTTTGAAATGGTTCCACAACTAAGGAGCACAAATTAACAAAACGTTCTCACTTTGTACTGAATCAAAGGTCAACGTTTTATATCATGAAGACTGAGGACTGGCTTGGTTTGATGATACACATGAACTTAAACTTAAACTAAATGCTGATAAGTTTAAACATCCATCACAGTAGCTTCTTGATCACTTTTAGCATTCCTTATTGAAACTAATACAAACAGGTAGCTGCTGCCAAACTGCAATAAAAATGATGTAAATGTAAATGAGAAAAGTGTCTTATGAGTAAATAGCGTTCAAAATTACAAAATATTGCACATATTAAGAAATCTCAGCCTCAGGAGGCTTTACAATCTGTACAGGATGCTTTCTCCTTTACAGTACGACCTTTTCATTGATGATGATGAGGAAAAAACTCCCGCAAAAAAAACTTTTAACAGGGAAAAAAATGGAAGAAAACTCAGAAAGAGCAACAGAGGAGGGATCCCTCTTCCAGGACGTCTGTGAAGTCCACCAGGGCCTGAAGAAATAACACAAAGTAATATGTTGGGTGAAAATATCATTCAGCTCCAAACCTCCATTAAAATATCCCATTACAGTCAGAGTCAACTGTAGAAATATTACTCAGTTATCTATTTGCATGTTGTGGCCTCTGCTCACTTAGGTCTTTACATGGCGATAGAATCGTTCCTCCTCGGCACTATCAGGATACAGATAATCTCCTCACTTCCATTCACAATGAAAAAAACTCAATTTCTCTGTAAATGTTAAAGAGGGAATTTGTGCTTTAGTCATTAATAAGGATGCATGTAATGAATTTCTGTTCATCTTGCAAAGGTTTAATATGTGTGTCTTACCTCTGCGTCTTCGTGGTGTTCTAAGGGCTCTCTGGGTGACAGGCGGAGGCTGCAGGGTGCTGGGGGAGGCTGTAGGTGGTGGTTCGAGCTACAGCATCTTGTCAGAATCTTAAGGTGGAGGCGGCGGTGCAGGTTCCTGGAATAAAACTATAGGTGGAGGTTTGTGTTGCAGTTGTCTGCCAGAAACTGCAGGTGGCGGCGGCAGCTGCAGGTTGCTTGCAGAGGCTGCAGGTGGAGGCGGCTGCAGGTTGCTGGCAGAGGCTACAGGTGGAGGCGGTGGCTGTAAGTTGATGACAGAGGCTGTAGGTGGAGGTTTGGCCTGCAGCTGTCTGCCAGAATCTACAGGTGGAGGCGGCCTGCAGGTTCTGGCCTCCATATCTGTCTACCTGCCTGCCTGCTTTTACGCACTCTGCCCGTGCGCTCATTGAGCGTCACCGGAGTCTTCCACAAGCTGCAAGCTGGACAGCTGTGAGTGCTAACAATAACCATGTTTGTTGTTTACATCCGGGCTGTCAGGGTTTCCGACTTTCTAGATACTTTCATTGGAAAAAGGTTGGCAACACTGGGCTGGGTTTTCCATTTGGCTACATTTTTTAAATCTAGTATATGCTAGTTTCTCAACATTACTAACCCTAGCTTTAACATTTATTTATACAAGGTAAGGTGGCTGAACACAGTACCTTCTCTTTTATGGCAGCACCCTCTCAACAGTTTGGTAAAAAAATAGAAGCAAAATAATGGGAACAGACAGAGTCAGAAGATGCTCTGTTAGAAGGTGTAACTCTGCTGAAGCTGTGTGGCGCAGTGGTGATGATGGAGGTGGGCCAACATCAGTGCGGTGGAGGACTCAAGAGGTCAACACGAGGAGCGAGCTGACACCCGGGGAACAGAGGAGAGGGGCAAAGAGACAGAAAGTGGAAGCTGCAGGGTGAATGTGGCCGTGTGTTTAGCAGAGCCAGAAGAAAGGATACTACATCAACTCCAGCTGGGGCCCAAGGGGTTAATGGATAAGACTTCCCAGCAGGGGTCAAGGGTCAGGAGGCCACTCTCTGCCAGGGCTAATTGGTCACTGCGACCAGAGTTAACGCCAACCTTTCTATGGAGAAATACATACACATGTATGGAGCTGCTCTGACAGAGGTCTTCCATCAAATGCTCCTCATCAAGGAGGCCTCTGTTGTTGTGCTGCTGCACAGTCATGGAGATCAGTCAGGCCTCCGTAGCAACAATCAGTAGCCTTCACCGTACATCGCCATGAGCACCACCTACAGTGACAGCTAGGCTGGAACGTGTGAAAAGATGGGTGGCTTTTGATCTCAAGTTTTTTCATTATGTTCAGTTCAGCTCATTAGCATTCACCTTTTTTTTTTTAAACCATTAATATGAAAGCTGTATGAGAGAAGTATTTTTAGTTTACCTTAATCTGTAATCTATACTTAAATGATTTTGAGCATGTTTCATTTAGTGTCGACCGAGTATTAGAAAAGTATGATTCTTGAGTATATTACTGTAACAGATTAACATTTTTATTTATGGTATTAAGCACATTTGTTTACACTATATAGCATAATTCATACAATTTTCATTCATTTTAAAGTGCTTTACTGACATTTAAACTTTAAAAGGGATTGAAAACAAACATTAACAGATTGAATTAAAGTGGAAGTAGGCAGTATATTTTTGGCATCATTGGGCAAAAATTCCATAATAACCTTTCAGCATATTGTAATTCAAGTGTTGTGGCTCTGTTTTCAGGCTTTATAAAATCTAAATCTAATCTCAATCACAGGTCATTTCATTGACAGAGCGTTCCTATTGGCTGTGCTCCGGTCATGTGACCAGAACTTGGCATTCCTTCACCAGATTTCACAATGGCGGCGTCACAAACTATCTAATTTTACAGCTAAATCGTGCACTACAAGATGATTCTGAAAACATTTGAGGCGAGAAATAGGCAGTAACGTAACATAATATTGATTCATATTTGATCAGCGCTGCCTAGTTTGACTGTTTGGTCGGAGTTTGCGAATGATTGACAGCCGGCTCTCATAGACAGCAGATGAACAGCATATCCCAGATCAGCTCTTACTGCTTGTTTTCCTCCGGTCTGTGAAATCTTGCAGATGCCGTTAGGAGCACCGGAGGACACAAAGGCACGTGATTTTTTTCAGGTTATCTGTTTCATGTACTACTGTCACGATTTAGCGACCGTTTTATAAAAATAACTTTTTTTAATCATATTTGCTCCAATCTTGCCTACTTCAGTTTTAAAGAAAGTGTGAACACATATACAAAGTTGGAGGCAATAGTGATGTATAAATTAGAATAAAGGCATAAAAATTAAAATAATGGTGATAAACTTTTTTTGGGCTTTTTGCAGTTTTAAGCCTGCTTTTAAAGTAAATCTGAGGAATTAGAGTTTTTCTGTTAGCATTATTTTGTGTATAACTCTTAATAACAAACATATAATGTGCTTTGTGTAAGATCATACACAGATTAATTAATTCACAATGTAAGATTTTTATTATTGTCATTTTGAATGTGACTGATATGAATTTATGGGAACACCATAAATTCATATCAGTCACATTCAAAATGCAAACTTCACTATAAAAAGTCCCAAAAATAAAGTAAACCACTTTGACGGACATTTGAGTCCACAAACAAATTCATAGATCATTGAAAAGGCATGTAGAGTGTAATACTGAAAAATAAAAATAAATACTAAATGAATAGTGTACTTTGCCTTCTTTTCCAAGATTTTGAGACAGAGTTAGCAAATTGAAACACATAAAAACAATGTTTTGATCATCTGCACACCTGAATATTTCAGGGTTTATAATGTAAAGTAAAATGGGACTCACAAATTCTGTTTTGCTCCTGGACCTTTTTTGAATATGCCAACTTCAGTGACCACAGGAAGAACAGCAAGTTGACAAGTGTGACACTAAAGTTCTTTGGCCTATAGATAGGCAGATGTAGGCTAACATATGATTCAGGGTCATGCTTTTGTTCAGCATACGTAAATGTCCTTAATTTTGTCTTAAAATAAAGACAATAAATATTAATTGAGTTCAATCTCCTCTCATGTTTATTCTACAACTTGAGACAGCTGTCAGAAGCATGACCTCAGACTGTGATAAATCATCCACAGACCTTAATAAGAGCCTGCCATGTGCTTGATGCCAGACGTATTTACCCTTTACTGACCTTGTTTAATATTTAAATGTTTAGAGGAAATTCCCTTTGTCACTATCCAAGAAAAGCACCGGAGAAATGAGGCTTATTTATGGGTCTCTATGTGTGATTTTACCTGAAAGAAGTCATATGGAATAAACCAGCATTGAACTAAATATAAGGACCACATGAGGTGTTTCAGATGAGACTCTGCAGGGCTAAAGTGCGAGTTTCACCAGAATGAGTCTAACTTCACTCTATTTGCATCTGAAGCTGCAAACCTGGTTGAGAGGAATCCTGACAGATTGATGTTGTCATGCTGATGCTGTCACAGGATTGATGCTGGACAGGTTAATGATTTATGGGGAATAGTGGGATGCCCAGAATGGGACCCGGGTTAATGTTCACCCTTCTCGCTGGACCTTCTCTCTGGGGGGGCTGCCCACAGCCAGTCCACATCCAACCGTCGAGGGGGACGTGACTGACTGACTGAGTTGGCCGGCCTCCAGCTAAACCCGGCACACACAGCAGGGAAGGAGCCTACGAAGAGGAGGGGACAAGAGACTGACGAGGCCTAATCGTCTTTTTGATGAGTCTCAATAGCAGCAATATGGAGGAGCAGAAAATAATCCAAAGAGTTGTAATGAGCTCACATTAACAAACCAAGCACACAGGTGATAATTAAAGTCACCCTCTCCTCACAAGGTGACTGTTTAAGCTTCACCGTGCAGAATGATGTATGTAGTTTGATACTAGAAGGCTGTTTTCACATGGATCTGCTGGAGAGGGAAAGCTTCTCTGTGCTCACCTTAAAATCTGAATTTAATATGTACGAACACTCAGGATTTTGTGCAACTAGTTTAGGAACCAATCATGGTCTAATATGCAACTTAGGAGTGCAAGAGTGATGTGGAAACCTCCAGTGTACATCCACTGGTAATCAACTTTTCAGTGAAGTAGGAAACATCTTGTGCGCAGTAAACTTCGGCCATAGTAACCATTTACTTAATGTCGCCACAGACGGACAGTTTGTAATACTGCAAATGCAAGGGCTTTCGTCAGTGGGCCATTTGTATTTCCTCATTCGGCGATAGATGGTGACATAAAGGAACAGTGTGTAGCATTTCGGAGGGATCTATTAGCAGTAATGTAATATAATATTCATAACTATGTTTTCATTAGTGTTTTGTCACCTGAAACTAAGAATCTTTGTGTTTTCGTTTGCTTAGAATGAGCCCTTCATATCTACATCTACATTCATGTTTCTACAGTAGCCCAGAACGGACAAACCAAATACTGGTCTGCTCTCTAGAGAGAGCCTTTCACGATTTTACATTACCTAGATTCCACAGTAGTTCTCCAACAGGCTTGTGAAACTGCAGTAATGTGAGCTGCAGAGTGCAAAGCCGTGGTGCCGTCAGCCGCCGTCTGACTTTCGTTGCAATCTGCAAGCACACCACTAGATGCCACCAAATCCTACACACGGTACCTTTAACAGACATTTATTTAAATTAAAGTCTTTGAGATTATTACTATAAATTTACTTTTTTATTCGACTGATCAGTTATATTTTGGTCTCAGTGCTGTTTCAAAGCTTTATTTTCTGGTGGAAAAATTCTAAATCTAGCAATTTTATGTTATTCTCTTTTTTGCCTTAACCTTTCAAAGTTGAATATACGTAAGTGCTAAATTATCCTCCAAAACCCATCATGTATAAGCATAGAGTATAAATCTCTTCTCAGGTCAATAATAATAATAATAAAAAAACAACAATTTCCTAGAGTCAATACAGAGAACATACTCAGTGGTACGTCAGCAAGTCTCAATACCCAGACATAGTTCTTTATCAAATTACTCATGTCTAAGTTTTTAATTTGTAAAATGGGAACCCACCTAATCCACAGAAAAAAATGCAAGGACATGACCTCAGCTTCCTCAATGGTAGCTACAGCTCTGTCCTCTGAGACTGGCTGTGATGATGTGAAAGTGAAAGTTGAGAAAATAAATTAAATCCTTAAGAAAAAAAACTCTCCACACTGTCTTCATCACGTGCATAAAATACTGTAAAAAACTAAATGTTGCACTCCATGACCTTCATATTCATTTGTAAAACTAAAACTGCAGTTTTTCCATTAGTTGTGAGTCACTCTGAAGCCTAAATGGCTGCATTAGTCCTTCTGTCATGTATATGGACTCTGAATCATTGCTGCTGAATAGAGCAGAGGTATAGGAAAGGTTGAGGGCAGACCAGGTGATGGATAGTCGCGGGGCTTGTCATCCGTTGCCTTACACTGCTCTCATTAAGCTGTAAATCTTTCACAACAACACCCGCTATAAGACATGCCAGAGAGGCTTTTCCTTGTAGCTCCACCTCGTCATTGGTGTAACAATGAAATTCCCAACTGAATCACTTTGTCAGGACGCACAATGGCCTCAATACTTCAAGCAGCCGGTAAAAATGTTGGACAAGACGTCAGGGGATAGATACAAGTGGTGTGAAATATAGCAAACAATAAAATATCAATTTACATTATACTTCTGACACATTTACAATACATTAACTTAGAGAATAAAATACACACTTGCAGTACAACAGGTGATATGTTCTGCCTATTTAAGAAGTGAAAACAGATTAAATGTTGGTTACCACATGAATATAATGTAATTAAAATGTACAATGGTTGTTTTAACTGCAAGTTTAAGAATGTCACTGTTGTTGTCTTTGTCATACATCATACAGTTTGAATTCTTTTGGCTCACAAGTATACAAAAACACATTTAAAAACATATACTACAACATGCACTGTTGTAAAACTAAAGTCCTGTGGTACAGAAATATTGTCTGTTCCCAATAAGTGGGTGTCCTGTGTGTAGCTAAAGTCCTGGTGAAGTGGGTCTGCAAAAAAAATCACACTACAATTTGACCCCTAATCAAAGCAGACATTGCTTCAAAACATTTTTAATATGTTGGGGTGAACTGCAGAAAATATGATATGATATGATAATAAGAGTATCAAAGAGAATTTGTGTTTGCAATAATCATGCAGCCATAAAAAAAACGTGGCATTTGGGGTTTAAATATTTTACTTAACAGAAGCATCATAATCTTTAATTATGTGACATGATGATATAATAATATGATGACATTTTAGTGTTGTGGAAAACATTTTTGTCACTTTGAAGCTACTTCTTTTTAAGGGTGAAATTTGTGCTTTGAAAGGCCACATGTGCTCCAGTAAAATTGTCACAACATATTTAGATTTCTGACTCCATCTACTGGAACATGCAGAACACAGCTTTGCATCATTATGCTCCTTGTCCAAAATGACAACTGATAAATCTCACAAGACATACACTACATGGCCGGTGTCAGACTGTACACACTGCATACTATGGAGGACCACAAGAGTCACGTAAATGGTAATAGAGCATTCAATTGATTAATAACTAATTGTACAATAAAAAATAGACATTATCAAATGTGTTTACAAATTAATTTATTAATTTATGAATAAATGGACAAAATTTCAAAGTATTTCATTATTTGACATTTTAATGACAAAAAAATAGAAGAATTATGAAAATAATTTACAAATTAAATAATAATCCATCAATAAATAGTTCAAATTAAAAAGGGATTAACAAAAACACCATAAAACAGTCAATAAGTACATCATTTAAAAATACTAATACAAATGAATTCATAAATAAAATGTAGATGAACAATGACAAATTATTTATTATTAATTATTCAAGCATTTATTTATTCTTTTATTTATTTATTGTTCCACGTATTTATTTCTGTATTTATTCATTTATTCTTGTATTTATTTTTACATTTACTTATGCACATTTCTTTTCTTTTTTCTTTATTTCTTTCTTTCTTTATTTACTTATTTATTTCAGCATCAGCATCAGCATCAGCAACAAAATACACGTGAAGGTGGGACGCTCAGTTAGCTCACCTGTTAGAGCAGGCGCCCCATGTATCAGCGACCGGGGATTATTATCAACTTTGATTTATTTATTTCAATATTTATTCATTTATTTCCATATATACTTCAGCATTTATTTATTCATTTTATTCTTATTTTTCCATATATTTTATTTATTTATATTTATTATTTTATTAATTTATTCTTGTATTTATTTATACATTTATACAGCAATTTTCTTTTCTTTTTTTATTTAGTTATTTCAGTAGCATCACCATCAGCAACAAAACCAATGTGAGGATAGGATTGTCAAAGCGGCCCGGGGTTTTGAATCCTACCCGTGGACCTTTGCTCCATGTCATCCCCTCTCTCCCACAACTGTCACTGCCTCTGTCAAATCAAGGTAAAAATAGCTGAAACACAAAGAAAATGTAGATGGCCAAAAATGTTGAAATAAAATAACATTTAATTTTATAAGTCCTGTTTAATTATCAACTTTTTTTATTTATTTCAATATTTATTCATTTATTTCCATATAAATGTAAGCATGTATTCATATTTTATTAATTTATTTATACTAATATATTTAAATTTATTTATACATTTATTCATACAATTTTGTTTCTTTTTTTCTTTATTTATTTATTCAGCATCTATTTCTTTATTCTTTTTACTTCATTTTTCTTTTTAATATGTTTAATATTTGTTGTGGAAATTTGGGATCCTGTGGAGGGTCCTCCATAGTATACAGGTTTTGTCATAAAGAGGAGCCCAAATACTGTGAGTGTATGACTTTACATCATGCTTTACATGAACAAAGCTGCAAACAAGAGAAACACTGACATCTGCTGGAAAATAACTTTTATTGCAACACATTACATGTTTTGATTGGAATCTAGGGCCCTGTGTTCGGTCTTGCAGGAAGTCCAGGCGAGTATCAGGCCCTCCTGCTATTATACTTAAACTACTACTTTCCTCCTACAAGAACATAACTTGGTGATGGCAAGGAAAGGAGAAAATAATTGAATGGGAGTTCAATAAGTTCAATGGCCAGTTACTTAATTTATAATAAAACAAAGTTAAAACAAACTTTTATTAACACTACTCTCAAATTCTCTCCCTGTCTTTAGAGTATACATGTACACATGCTATACAGTATGTACAGCGTACAGGATTTATAGATGGAAGTGGGTATTATAAAATGTAAATATACAATTTATAATTTGGAGGTAAGGGGATGTTTTAGTGTTACAAGGTTATCTGGGACAGTAACATGACAACACAGACCTTACTTTGTGTCACAAAGGAATGGTCGAGGTAGGGAAGAAACCCCTCACTATAAACTAAATACAGTATAATCATTTGCATGAGCATAGGTTTTGGGGGGAGACACAGGGGACACGTCCCCCTCAATATTTAGAACATGTGCATCACTGAGTCAGATTGTTAAATGGAGTCACAGCTGAGTTTAGAGTCCCTGTATACCAGGCAGCTACAGCGGATAGCCAGCTACATCTCACACGATGACTCTCATCCTCTGTCTGGTTAGTTCCAGCTTCTCCCATCTGGTCGGAGGTTTGGGTCCCAAGGTGTAGAACAAAGCGCTACAGGAACAGCTTTGTTCCAGCTGCAATTGTCCTAGCAGCTTTTGCACATATTTATGGAAAGTTTATTCCTTTTCTCATTTTATTGTGTCTTTCTTGTCCTGATATTTCAGTGTTTTTTTATATTGTTCTTGTGGCCTTCTTTTTTCCACTTTTTGCTAAGCCTTTGAGTACTCTTTGTCATGTTTTTGGTATGTCCGTCTCTTGTCTGTGCTCTACCTTATTGTCATTACGGATGCCATCCTCTATTTTTGTTGCAAAACAAATCTACCTACGGGTACAAATAAAGTCCCCTGAACCCCTGAACCTCACTTTTATTTTGGCAAACATTTAAAACATGACTCATAGACGCAACAATGCGATGAGTAAATCATGTGTGTTGACTCTGCAGGGACAACAAGAAATGAGAAAAGTTGATCCACAGGAGAATAAATATTTGACAGCAATACAGAATGCCTGAGAGCCTTAACTACATTATGTTATATTTTGAACAGCATGGAGTAGTGATGTGTTGGTCACGAACGAGCTGGCTCAAAGAGCCGGCTCTTTTAAGCCACATCCTCCAGGATGGACTACTGGCACTGGTTCACACTACTTGCCCAACTCTCACCTATGGCTCCATGAAGTTGCTAGTGCATGGCAATGACCACACCTCGGGACACCATGTTGGCTCATGGGCTGAACTAGGTGATTTTTTTTTTTTCTTTAATTAATTCAAGGCAGAATGATAGGACGAACATCCCCGCGCCACGGGCACTCCATGCACCAACTGTGACTGAATGTTGTGTTAATGATGTCCGTGCAACCAATCATGTGATGACAGACAAGGATCATACCATCAAGCAGGGAGGGGTGGAGGTGCGCGGTGCGCTGATGGTCTACAGGTACAGAGCAGGAGGAAGAGGAGGAGAGAAAGGAGTGCGGTGCGCAAATAGCAGACAAGATGAGTGACAGTCGGAAACGAAGCAGCAAGTAAAATTATGATATTCAGGAAATTATAAGGTTTAGTATAATTATATTGAATAATTTAAGTGATATATTGGCACACATACTAATTAAAGGTCAAAACAGCGCTAAATTTGCCTAAATTATAAAAGGTAAAATAAAGAACCGTTTGGGAGCCGAAAGAGCCGGCTCTTCTTGGTGAGCTGAGCCAAAAGATCTGGCTCACTAAAAAGAGCCTGAATTCCCATCACTAGCGTGGAGCAGGAAGTGAGTTGAGCCTGACAGACTGAACTCAGGTCCTCTAATCCCGCCTCCACTCCTCCGTCAGCGCTGACGTCATCTCCCCACTAGTGACTACAGTGTGATCAAGATGGCGCTGCGGCCAGGATCCGGAGGAGGCAGCAGGTATTGTTTCCCTTTAAACCCAACTCTGTCGCTACAAAGAGAACAATTTAGTGAAACAGTCGCCTCTGAGTGCCGCTTAGCAACACTATATTCACACGGAAGAGCCTCAGAAGCAGCGCTTAGAGGCTGGTTGTGTTGCCGAGGCAACAGTAGGATGATGAGATGGCTGGTTGTCAGGTGTCAAGCTAACGTTAGCTGCTGCTGCTGGTTCTGCTGCTCAGAGTGAACCAAAACAACTCCACAACGCTCCTATAGCAACACAGTTCACCTAGCATGTCTTGTGTAACCGTGATTGAGCCTGTAGTACACGGTATTCAGTGATATGATGTGATATCTATCGAGAATAAATAGCATATTACTCTTTTGTCACGTTAGCATTGTCAGGAAAAATTGCTATCACCTGTGCAGACAGGCCTCTGGTAGAGTTCATACCTGGCCTTGTCAGCTTACTGTTACATTATTTACCATGGGGGTGGGCTGATTAGTGTCATGTTGACAGTATTTAAGAAAGTGAAGCAGATGGGAAGTGGAAGATCTTTCATAGAGCTGTTAAATTAGTTCAGATCTTCTCTTTTAATTTTCTTTTTTTCACTCTTCAGCTCTGCTTTATGTTTATTTGTTTACTGAATCACATAGTAAAACCTGTCACACATGCAGACATGTTGAGGAGATGTACAGGTGTGTTACAAGACCAGTATGATGATGATGGTCTGCAGGTGTATTATAAGACCAGTATGATGATGATGATCTGCAGGTGTGTTATAAGACCAGTATGATGATGATGGTCTGCAGGTGTATTATAAGACCAGTATGATGATGATGGTCTGCAGGTGTATTATAAGACCAGTATGATGATGATGGTCTGCAGGTGTGTTATAAGACCAGTATGATGATGATGGTCTGCAGGTGTGTTATAAGACCAGTATGATGATGATGGTCTGCAGGTGTATTATAAGACCAGTATGATGATGATGGTCTGCAGGTGTATTATAAGACCAGTATGATGATGATGATGATGATGATGATGGTCTGCAGGTGTATTATAAGACCAGTATGATGATGATGGTCTGCAGGTGTATTATAAGACCAGTATGATGATGATGATGATGATCTGCAGGTGTATTATAAGACCAGTATGATGATGGTCTGCAGGTCTATTATAAGACCAGTATGATGATGGTATCTACAGGTGTATTATGAGACCAGTATAATGATGATGGTCTGCAGGTGAGATGATAAGACCAGCCTCATGATTTTTTGATAAGCTGAGCTCAGAGCAGCTTGAATAATAAATATGCTCTGGCTACAAGCATCTCGCCTAGCCAGGTGATACTGATCTGACAGGTGAAACCAAAGCCCTCAAGTATGTAAGTGAGTGTGGGCAGTAGGAAAAAAGCAGGTGTAATGTGAAGACCTGAAGGTAATTGTAGTTCTCTTTCATATGCTTATCATTCTGCTGATGTCTGGTAGATGTCAGCTATTGACTTGTGCTGTAATGTCTCATCATGGCTTAAGTTTTGTTTGCTTGTAGTATGTGCACTTGATCCCAGTAGGGTGTCAGTCCTTTTTACCTTACAAACTTTTGACAAAATTAGTTTAGAGCAGGAAAGGAAATACTTAATTATTCAGTCAGACAGGAATGTGCCAGTACTTGTTTTTTCACTGCTGTAGATAAGGCCTCAGCTTTAAGCTCTGGTGAATGACAATGAAGTGTGAGAAAATGTAAATTTGTCTACTTTAAGTACGAGCAGGACTGTGTTATGGCAATACCGGAGTTTTGTTAGGGCTGACCTGAATGCTTCGAAACCTCGACTGTTGCCATGGTAATCAACCTCCAAATCTCTAGTCAAATGCTTGTTTTTAAATTTTCTTGTTAGTTTTTTTATATAGAACTATGTAACAATGTATAAATCCCAAAATAGCCCGTGAAATAAGAAATGACCCCACAATATTATTTATTATTCATTCATATTCAACATCAATTATTATTAGTTATTCTCAGATGAATATCGCTGTTTGTTGTGTGTGTAGAGGTGCGTGTGTGGACAGTAGTGCAGCAGCTGCACTGTCCCAGGTACTGAAATGGGGGTTATGGAGTCAGACAGACAGACAGACAGACAGACAGACAGAAGACCATGTCAGCCTGCTGCTCTGCACCTCGAAGCTTTGACTACCTTCGAATAGTTCTCACCGAAGCTTTGAAGACCAAAAAATGGTATTCGGGACAGCCCTAAGTTTTGTATTATGTGGTAAATGACATTGACCTGTATGGTTTTAAAAAAACTAAAATCAGACATTCCTATTGTCTGGTTATTTCATCCATGAGGAATAACGTTTTAGATAGAGTCAATAAATTCAAATGTGTCAGAGTGCCAGAGTGGAAAGCCAGGAGGTGGAGCAGTAGTGCAGCTTACAAAACCTGCTTGACAGCTGAGCTGAAGCAACCTTTTTAAGGTGTTTGGAGTAAATTTATCAATGAATATATGTTATGATGCTAAACTGTTAAATCTAAGATGCAGTGTCTGTATTTACCCATAGAACCGGTTACAAAAATGCATATTGTGTCAGGTGATGATGGCTCCATACAGATTTGTCTTCAACAGGCCATGTGATTGTCAGACATTTGACCTCATGAGTGTCAAATGATGGTCTATTGTGCTTGTCAAGAGTGTATGTGGGATGTGTTTTGCAACTGTTGGCATTTCCAAGTTGGAATTATTCCTAGAAATATTATCTGTACAATCATCAGTTTTGGAGAACTGGGTACATGAATATTACATTTAATATAATCAGCCTGAGTCTTAATTTTATAGGCTGTCCTTGGCATGTTGGTGTGTAGCAGGACAGGGCCCTTCTAAAAGCCAAAGATTTACAGTATATTCAGTTTACAATGATAAAAAAAGTAAAATGAATCAATTAGCAAAATTGTTGCTGATTAACTTCCTGTCAAATCATCGTAATGATTATTCAACTATTAGTTTCAGCTGTAATAATGGGTTCAGTGACTGTCATTCAGTTTTTCATCTCACCCCTCAGTCTGTTTTTCCCCTTTTGAAGAAGTGCTCATCATATCTACTGTATATTTCACTATAAGAGCAGCTTCACAATAAGCTGAAATTATTGTCGTTTTAGCTTCCTCAGTGACGATGACATTGACTGAAACTCCTGACCCCGCCTTCTGTCTCCCAGCTTATCAAAACACTTTGATGATAGCTGTCGGATGATTACAGGCCTTTTACAAGGCGCTGGCCTGCCCGCCCGGCCGTCCACAGCTGCTATCACTGCTTATCTCCCTCTATGTTAATCTGCCCAGCCATGACCTGTTATTTGCTGCAGGATGGTGGGCAGCAGTGCTGTAGTGCTCCTATAAAAGCTTTTTAAGCTGCAAATCTTACAGGGAGCAGATGGGAGTCTGAAAACCTCCAAGTCAAGCATCATCTGTTTACACATACAGCAGACATGTAGCATCAATTGTGAATAGTGTTTGTGTCCACCTGATGAATGTAAGTTCATCAACATTCACTCTCCTTATACCTTTTTTTTTGGTCTCCACCAGCTCCTTAGGAAAATATCTGACTTTTTAGCTGCTATATGCGCCACCATGTTCACCAGCTAGTCGCTACCTGTGTCTGTCTGCTGTTTGATGCTCAGACTGCCAATAATTGTTGTGTGTTCATGTTCATCACTGTAAGAGACCCCTTTCATATTACACTTAGTAATTTGATCCATTGTTAATTTGGAAATATTGATTACAGGAGGTTTATTAGCTTGATAATATTTCTGTGTACTGAAGTTTTGCCTCTTATACAGACTGTGTTTCAGTGGAGCGTGTAGAATAGAGCTGGATTAATAATGTGAACATTTTGAGAATTGATTATTTTATTGTTTGTCATTTAACAGCAAAAATGCCAAAATTGCTAGTACCAGCCTATTCAAATATGCGTATTTGCTGCTCTTCTCTGTTTAATATCACTGTAAATTTAATATTTTAAAATGTTTGTATTGTTGGTCAGACAAAACAAGCAATGCGAAGACATCACATAGACTTCCAGGACCATTTTTCACTTATTGTGACAGTTTATAGACTAAACAATCCCCAGCCCCCGCAGCCCCAGTGTACAGTTTTCCAACACTTCACTTTCACAGCTTCCAAA
The DNA here is from genome assembly GCF_043250625.1 of Sebastes fasciatus. NCBI lineage: Eukaryota > Metazoa > Chordata > Actinopteri > Perciformes > Sebastidae > Sebastes > Sebastes fasciatus. The sequence goes on from NC_133801.1 coordinate 25,412,367, forward strand.
AGTACATTTTTCATGTAGAAGTCAAACTCAGGTCTAAATTATTCCTTATTTGCCGCAGGGAGTTGGTAATTGCTTTGGCGAATGCTTGAACTGTGTGACGATGAGTTCCCTGCCTCCCTTTTGTTAGCACAGTTGTGTTGGTACTAAAGTTATCAGTATGATAATGTCACTCACCCATTGGATTAGTGATGCTCAAATTCAGCTTAGAGTCAGTCTGGGACGCAGAGGCCCGGCTGGCTCTTTTTTTCTGTTTGTCTCTGCATCGTCAGTTCCAGCCTGAAGAACTGGGTTGTAATAAGTTATTTGACAAATAGCTGAAGGCCTGTGTGGGTTGGCTCTGGTGAGGAGAGACTTGGCCGTCTTGTGGAAACTTCCCTCTGATTATTTCTTAAAGGCTTGTTTTCTCAGCACAGACCCACTGAGTCCAAGTCGCCTGTGGAAATGAAACTGCACCAATGCTGCTCCCTTTTGGGCATTAATGTTAAAATGTAGGATTAGTGTCTGAAAATTCCCCTTGAATCTGGTCTTTGTGAATAAACTGAAACTATTTTGTGGAACAAAGGCTCATTGTTGATGAATAAATGGCGACAGCAAACTTATACAGGATATTGTTTTTCCTTTTACCAGTCAGATTTAGTGCCTGTAGTGAAAGCAGCTTTTATTAACATGGTATTTGAAATAAGATTCACCCTGCTTTCAGACGTGGTCTCACTCGAATGTCACAATTATGAAAAGCAAACAAGGCTTTTTGTTTATTGTTTAGTTGTGTCATTTCTAATGTGTGAGTATCCTCTTCATTTTGTGTCAACAGCAATTACAGAACAAGCAGGCATTTACACTTAAATATGCAATGGAACCAAATCCAATTAAATAATTTGAAGTAGTATTTGCACTGTTTTTGACCCTAAGCAATCACCATATTTAGTCAAATACAGTTTCAAATTTCATTCACTTAAGTCTTTTACCTCTTGCATTTGTGTTATAAATATTACAGTTTACGTATATTAGAATATATACTGATGGCATTTAACAGCCTAGCTTTGAATGTATTGTTATAAAGCACAAATAACAATCACAGGATAGCAATTCAGTGATTTTAAATGCAGTCATGGTTCTCATTTTACAAAGGCTTCTTAAACTGATCACATGCCACTGATGGAGAGTGTGTGGAAAGTCACAGTTAATGAAGTAGTGATGACTTTATACTTTGCATTGTTCAAAGCGTTGCAGGGGACATGACGCTTGTTTCGAGCTGACCTAAAGTATTATCTGTGTGTTTCTTTACTTTAGCCTCAGTTAGAGTCTCATCACCTGCCTTTCTGTTTGTTTTCTTTCCTTAGTTTTATGTATCCTGTTGGAGGGGGCCTGGGACCGCCACAAGGTGAGTCATTCTGCAGTCAATATTACAGTCAATTTTTTTCTCTGAATTTTAATTTGATCAGTGCCGTAGGATTTTGCATGTTAAAGGTGACCTGTTGATCATCTAGCACACTGCGTCAGAATACAGTGGAAACCACTGACGTTGGTTGAATTTTTGTTTTGTTTTTTACTTTACTCCCTTTATCCTTTTGCCTCGCGGTTCGTGTGCTTCCCGGCTGGATACCTGTGCTGCGTGCACATTGATATCATGATGGGAAAAGGAAAGTCATTTTCTTTGAAAACCAAATGCGCACAGGGATAGTACCTGTGGTTGAAGCCACCCTCGTCAAGTGGATTGATAATGCCTGGTCACGTAATACCCCCAAAGTGAAACTTTGCACTCAACCGGCTCTGCAGCACGCATGCAAACCGGTGCCCATCTCCCTCCGGGCCGCCAGCGAGTGAGAGAACGAGGAGCCCCAGCAAAGGGGACGCTTTGCACACTTGCACTGCAGAGCCGGCCAAAAACGGCAATGCCTCACCCTCGGTGAGGGAAAAGGCAGAAAAATTGGCAGCGAGCCAGTAAATAGAGAAGCGGTCCATTTCATTATTTTATATTCATGTAATAAATATACAAATGTCAATTAGATGGTAATCTGGATGAGAAATGATGCACAACAACACAAATGTGGTTATAATAATCATCCCCTAATGGTGATCAATTTGACCCGGACAGACTATGATCACTATAAGCGGTTTCCACTGTATTTGGAAACTCCTTTCATTTCAATTTAAATGAAACAAGACATTGAAAACTGATTTCCAAACAAGTAAACGCAAGTTTACTTTTTAGAAATTTAGATTCAGATCACAACTTGTATTTTCATGGATCACACACAAATACAGAACATGTTCAGTTGTCGGGTGTCAGAAATGATGCACTACTGGGTTCACTCATTAAAGGTTATGAATAAATGTCTATAAAACTCCAGCCAGCTTGTTTATGCCGCATAAGATCACCATAAGTCATTAGGCAGAAGTAAGTAGCAGCAAGGATTCGGCACATTGGAGCTCATACCTTTGTTAACCGTGCCCAGAGTAGTGCATTGTGGGCCTCAGATGTACCATCATTCAGCTGTGCGTGCCCGTCATATTTAGGCGGTTGACTTTGCAGTAAGGCTCATGATAAACCATCCACACACCACTGGGGGACAAGCGTCTCTCAGGGGTCATTACATGCGCCCATTAGCAGTGTCATTTTAGACTAAGTAGATTGTGTGCAGCCACCTTAACAAGCCACTTATTCAGCCCGGTTGAGCCGTAACATGGTGAATCATCTTGAGGCTCCAGTCGGAGCTGGCTGCTCAGCTCTGGCTGTCAGCTCACACAGCATCTGTGAAAACAAACAGACACTTTTCCATTTTTTCCCCTCCTCACTCCTCTTGTTTTGCTCCAAGCTGTCACAGTAGTCACCAGAAAAACAGATTTGGTTGTTGCTGAGCCTGTGTCTTTTTCAAGCTGTCCAGGAAATTGATTTGCAATACTGAATCATGGCCAGACTCTGGAGGCTTTTTCTTTCAAACTCCAGCATTGTATCACGTTTTTTTTCCCAGTGTACTTTAAATTGGGCTTACTCATGCTTCAAATTGTAATTGAAGACACTATTCTTTTCCATGTCTACAGTATAATATAATGGTGTTTGTGCATGTGTGTGTGTCTGCAGGCATGGTACCCATGCAGCAACAGCAGCAGCAGCAGCAACAGCAGGGCTTCCCTATGGTTCAGGTCATGCAGCCGAATATGCAGAGCATGATGGGAATGAACTTTGGGGGACAGATGCCCCCAGGAGCCATGCCCATGCAGGTGAGCTCGTAGGCTGTATTAGAGTACATTTTATTTATATTCTTGATTCTGTGTTTGTCTATTTGTTTTCAAAGGTGAAATTGGCCTTCTAATAGTTCCCATAGAGATTTGTCATCTGCATTTGTAGTTTTTTAAAAAAACTTGCTTATGTGGGCTTCCATTTATGAATGCATAATACTGAAAAAGTGCTGTGTTGATTTAGCTAATTTAATTTGTGTTGAGGCCTGGATTTAGAGCTCCTCTTAACCCTAATTGGTGCTGTTTATATGTTCTTTTTTGTGCCTATCAGGGTGGGATGGCCATTGGGATGCAGACCCCTGGGATGCAGTACATGGGTCAGCCACAATATATGGGCATGAGACCTGCTGGACCCCAGTACACCGCTGACATGCAGAAACAAATGGCTGAGGAGCACCAGTAAGACATCTTTACACTAACATCACGGTCCTTGTTTGTGTCTGTGTAAGCATGAATGCTCCCATGTGCATGTGTGCAGTACAGCCAGCTGAGTAACTCCACACTAGATTTTAGATGGAATATGAGAGGCCGGCATAACAAACCCTTAAGGCCTAACCAACATCTTTTAAATATTTTTAATATGGACTTTTTATAAGAAGATTTTTTGTCATTGGAGGAGTGTTGTATTGAATTTTACTTGCACCCGTGCACATCCTTGGGATGTAGTTTGACCGTATCCTAATCTAAACTAAGATGGTGGACATGGTGAACATTATACCAGCTGAACATCAGCATTTTAACATTGTCACTGTGAACATTTCAGCATGCTGATGTTAGGATTAGCTCAAGAAAACTCTGCTGTGCTCAAGTAGAGCCGCTCGCATAGCTGTCAACTCTTAATCTTGTTAAGCTGTTTCCTAAAACTCAAACTTTACTAAGACACTGAATCACTTTAAGCTCCAGCGCAGCTGCTCTTGGGTTACCACTGATTTGATAACTTTATGGTCCTTCCTTTGTAGTCTTTTTTTCCTCTTCCAAAATTATTATCGTAATCCCCCCTCTCTTTTTTTAAAGATTGTCTTCTTTTCAGAGCGGTTTCTAGCCATATATCTATTCCTGATCACTGCATCTATGTATTATACCATATCTTTTTTTATTATTTTAATGTGATATGGGGGTGGTTTAAGATTGCTTTGCACGGCAGCTGGATTTATCATGATGTCACAGGATTACGAGATCACTCGAATATCCATCTTGTCAGGCTTCAAGTAACGCATTTGTGTCCGGACCAATCAGCGTCCTGTGAGGAGCTACTGGCAGCTACGTGCGTGGTTTAGGTGTTTGAGAGATGACATGGAGAGGTGACGGTTCGTTCAAAGCAACAATAGCAGCTCCTAAAGAGATCAGTGTAGATGCTGCAATAGCATCAGTTATATCAGAACTGGAGAGAATTTCTTCATTGGAAGAAGAGCAAAGAACAGCTTTTCTCGTTGGAAGTGATGTTTTCCCTCTTCTCCCGACTGGCTTTGGCAAGAGTTTGATTGACCGATTGTTCATCCAATCACCTGCCAAGTATTTTTTTAAAGCGCCTGCCCTTTTCCAAACAGTTTCCAAAGACGGCTTCTCAGATGGTTCTGTGTAACCAACCATCTGTCGTGTCAGGTTAGGATTAAGATGCTGACTCATCCTTTATCTCTCTCTGCTCCTTTCCTGTCGGCTCCCTGTCTACTATCTAGTAAAGGCTAAAAATACTTGGTACTATACTATGATATGAATTCAGTAGGGCTGTCAAAGTTAACGGGAAAATAAATATTTAAATATTATATTTATGTCTGATGCATAATGGCTTGATTGGCTGTATCGGGTTAAATGTAACCTTTATATTTACAACTTATGAAATGCCATTTAAATGCCGTTTTATACTTTGAAATTTACTTTGAGATTTATAATTTTCATTATTTTCCAGAAATGGTTATATTCAGCATTTCATTAATAAAGGAAAAAGATAACAAGAAATACACAAACCTATACGCAAAGAAAGAAAAATGAAAAAATTGTCATTTAAGGTATTAAACGGGTCTCGATTACTATGTTAAATGGAAAGATTGGTAATTATTTGATTGATGGGCTCGAGCCAATAGGACATACTGTTTCATGGTGCAGCTGATCAGCCTGTCTCTCTGCTTGGAGATTTCAATAGTTGTGACATCACTCCGTTACTCCCACAGCTGGAGCAGTATGTCACATCTCCAACGCGACTGGACAGAGCGCTGGACTTATATTTTTCGGAAATATACCCAGCGCATATGTCTCCAACCTCTTCTCCATATACACATGTACACAAACAAAATCATCTGCAATAGCAACAGACTGTCACTCCACATACAGGTGGTATGTGGACACTATGGTCCTCTGGTTTCAGGAGAGCTCCTTTGAACTGGACATCAGTAAGACCAAAGAGCTGTGTTATGGTGAATGCCGGGCACCTGACACCCCACACTCTCTCTCTGCACTCAGGCTGGAGGGGCAGGTGGTAGAACAGATTGAGATCTTTAAGTACCTGGGCACTGAGATCGACCATCACCTGTCCTTCACGCAACATGTGGACGTGGTCTACAAAAATGCCCAGCAGCGCATGTTTCTCCTGAGGAGGCTGAACGGTTTTAATGTCAGACTGGACATTATAACAGCGGTATAAAGGTCAAAATTGCATCCTGGTGCAACTTCCTCACAGAGAAAATCAAGGAAAAACTCACAAGAATCATCGAGCATGCAACCAAAATCACCGGCACCACTCAAAACCCAACTCTTAAACCTTTACAGAAAGGCAGACTTCACCATTAAGGACCCTTCACACACCCGTCACCACTCCTTTTAGCTCCCCCCCATCCGGCTGCCGTTTCCCACTGCAACATCCAAATAGACTGTCACTACTTTTTTAATGCAGCTTTGGAAACCTGCACTTATTTATTTATGGAAGTGTTTGTGTTTTAATGTAATTTTATATGAGTCTTTCATGTGTGTATGATTTTATGTTGCTTGCGAGCATCTAACCTAACCTAAGAAAATGTTCTATCATTACATGATAGACAATACAGGTTTTAAAACCTTGAATCGTGAATCTTTTCTCAACAAATTCAAGAGCATTATTTACTTGGCTCTCCATACAATGTTTACTCTTCGTACCCTTTAGAAAACGTCTGGAGCAGCAGCAGAAGATGCTGGAGGAGGACAGGAAAAGAAGACAGTTTGAGGAGCAGAAACAGAAGCTGAGGCTGCTCAGCAGTGTCAAACCCAAGGTGAGTGTCTCTCCACGTCCTGTTTATTTCACTATTCTCATGGCATTTTCCACTGCCCATCTTTGTAACCTTCTGGGCCCTTGATCCTCTATTGTTGTGTACACAGACAGGAGAAAAGAGCCGTGATGACGCCTTGGAGGCGATCAAAGGCAACCTGGATGGCTTCAGCAGAGACGCGAAGATGCACCCGACTCCATCATCACAGACCAAGAAGCCAGGTACCCACACCTCAAAGATTTTATTTGTAATCCCTGAGATTTCGTTCCTGTTGTTCCTCTCCATCAGCAGATCTGCTCTCTGTTGAAATGCCTCCGTCTGAAAATAAAAACTGGATTAGAGGGAGGTCAGCATGATGACTGCCCAGCTGGCAGCCAGACGAGACAAAATTAGCATTTTCTGTCTGAGTGTATAATATTCAACACAGATTCTTAATCACATTTCTTTTATCACATTATTTTCCAGCCTCTCACTTCATCTGTACACCTGTCAGTCTATTGTCATTATCATGTTTTAATAGTGTCTTAATTTTCATGTGTTTTAATACAACATCTGTACCTCAGATTTCACATTCTGAACTTTTTACAGTAGATTTCCCTCCCTTAACTTATTCCTGTGCATTTCAGAAAATTGCAGTTATGCATATAACAAACCTGAAGTAATGCTTTACAGCAGAAGTTCCCAACCTCTTTGGCTTTAAATGAAGCAGTGTCTAGTAGCGGTTCCTCTTGACAAGTTTCATACGTCTATGAGTTGTGAGCAGTTTCACCAAAGATGGATTTTCACCTTTAAACCTGTCGGAAACTGTCCAGTATTTCAAAAGAAAAAAGCAAAAATTATAGAAAAGTAAAAACATAAATTTATATTGCAGAGCGTGTTTTTTCTTAATTCTTATCTCATTAATCATCTCAAGACATCTCAGATTTATCTTGTGATCCAGTGAAGGTGTCCCAACCGGCAAGATTAGGTCTGCTTAGAGTCATCATTCTGGTGTTGACGTTTATACAAATGTTGCAGTTTAAAAAAGTGATAATCGGTAGTTCAGTTAAATAGCATTTTATTGAATCTAAATAATAATTAAATGCTGTATGTATGAGTATGTTTTGAGTATAATTTGCAGTTTTACAATTTCTGGTCTTGCTCAAAATAGTCTTTATCTCACTCTCGCAATGTGCAGCCCATAATCCGTTCTCCATTGTAGTGTGTGTCATGTGTTGTGCCATCATCATTATTTCTTCATTTTTGCAGACTCATCGCCACCTCACTCGTCTGTCACCGCTCACTCCCTCCCCCCAGCTTTGTCCGAGGACAATGATGAGTTTAGTGACTTTCAGGGGCCTTTAGACAACCCCGTCTCCTTCCCTCCACCCTCCTCCACTTCCTCCACCTTCGGCCTCCCCTCTCAGGCCGTCGTCCAGCATTCGTCCTCTGCCCCCGAGACAGGTTTCTCTCTGGAAGATGACGAGTTTAGTGACTTTGTTCAGGGTCCTCTAAATGCTTTCCCTCCTTCATCCCCTTCCCTGAAGGCAAGTCTGTCCTCCTCTTCCTCCTCCCTCCCTCAGTCCCTCCCTGCCTCTGTGTCCATTCCCACTGTCACCCAACACTCTGCTGTCAACACCAGCTCCCAATCTACATTTCAAGGTAACTCTCTTTTTGCTTTGTTGACACCTCCCCTCCCATCCTCATAGTTTATACTCAACCATTTACATTTTGAATGAATTCGGAGGAATTTTTTTTTTTTAACTTGTAGTGCTGCTTTTATTGCTGATGCTGAATATTTTCATTGGCACGTCTGGATTTTGGGTTGGTCTTGGCCTGCGTTACAGTGTGAGAGCATGCAGCTAGCACAGCAGATGGCCTGGCCTCATTACCTAAACCTTTAAAGCTACCAGACACTACAAACTAGGCAAACAAGGATGCAGAATCAATAAGAAACTCACCTTGCTTCATCATTAGAAAGTGAGAATGTTTCTCAGTAGGTTTTAACCAGGATATAGTAGCTGAATCCATCATTGATACTGAATCTGTTTGTGGTTTGATAGAAGACTGTCACACTCGTGTGTCATCTGCCGTCTAATCTCTCGGATGAGCAGCTGCTCTCTGACAGCTCTCGGTCTCTAGACTATGAATGACGGAGAGATCCCCTTCTGTCCAGAGAAGTGCAACAGCTAGCCATCCATCGAGTGTCATCCCCCAATCCTATGAGACATTTCTGACCTAGTTGTTTAGTATCTGGAATAAACAGATTTAGATGGCCTCAGGATCACTTGCCTCTGACAAGAGAAGAGACTTTTTTCAATATTTTGCAGCTTGATTTTAGGGGGGGGTTCTTGATCAGATAATGTAAAATCAATTGCAGGTTGCATAAGAAATATTACACAGTTAATTTCTTCTAAAAAAAATGTACACGGTGAAAATACAGGATTAATGTGCAGGCAGGAATGTAACAGGACCACATAGAGCAGGAAATGCATATATATATAAACATATAAAACACACTAAGGGGAATATTCACTAAGCCTGTTGTAAATTTCAACAGTGGCGCAAAATCTACATAAAGTAACGCTAAATAAGATCTGATGCCAGCCTGATTTTAAAGTAGTATGCATGTCTGGACTGCAGTGCACACAGAGCACTAAAGGAAGTTTGAATGAAGTGCTGCTGAACTTGTAAAAAGGGGTTGAAGAGAAGATACGTTTGGAACTGTAAGCATGTATTCATACTGCCAGAGGAAGGCTGTATGTGAGGAAATATTAGTGCAATATCCAGATATTGTCAGCTCAACAAAAAGATCATTGACTGAATGGGATGTCAAAAATAGTTGTGGGTTTGTTGACAATTATTTCTGTAAACAGATAAAAGAATAATTTCAGAGCCTACTCAATAAGTATCACTGGCTGCGTTATATCATATCATCATCATATCACACTTTATGCTATGAGCCATTTAAAGAAAAATTTATTAATTAATTAATTTGAAATTGCATATCCCCCACATTTTACACCTGCCTTTCCCAGACGTTACATTTCAGATGCAATTTCCAGTGCAGCTGTGATCAGTTGGGTGTAGCAGATCTTTAAATACATATTGAATGAGCCCTAACACACAATTTTCATCGGTGCTGCTTTTCTCCCATTTAACCTCGGTGTGGTTCTTTAGTAAATAAAGAGAAACCGAATTTGACTGCTAAGCGCCTAAAAAGGGTGACAAATGCTTAGTAAATATTCCCCTAATCCCATTATAGCAACAAGTGTAACTGTCAATTGTGCTTCAAAGAAATAGGAGATTTCAACTGTTGTGTATAGCCAGTGTGTGTTATCAAGAAACCTGTTCCTCATTCACCCCTCTAGGCCCGTCCCTGGAACAGAAGCTATTCTCCTCATGCGATTTTACTGCTGATAAGACGGCACTGGTTAGCTTTAAATCCAACAAGCAGAAAAAAATGGCTGCAATGGGTCCTAGAAGTAAAGTTTCAACCCAGTTTCACTCCAGCAATAAATCGAGGAACTGGGCTGTGGCCCCTGAGGACTTGAGTTCTGTCTTCGTCGCAGAAAAGCTACCTGAGGTCCCGGTGTCGGCACCCGGTGCCCCCCCATCAGCTGCTGTCTCGTCTCCTCAAACCAGTAGTGACAGTGGTGAGAGAAGTGCCTGTTTATTAGACTTCATAGCTTCTTCTTCTTCTCTCCCTCGCTTTGCTGCACACAATCAAGGCAGTGGTTTTCCTTCTGTCCTGGGGAAACGTTTTCAGTCTTTTTAACCCTGATGAAATAATTCTACACCTTTTGCAGCAGCTTAATCTATTCTTTCTCTTTGGATCATAATTGGTTTACACCTGATTCTGGACTGGTCATCATACTATTGCAGCCTATGTACTCTGAAATAAAATCCTACTGACGATTTTCTTCACCTCTGAGATTATTGTGGTGTCTTTGAGGCATCCTCCCTGGTGTCTTTACATCTTCTCCTAAACCAAGTCTCTGCTCTTATTTCTGCCCGCTTTATACCTCTGTCACTTCTGGCCAAATCTCGTTAGAGGGGCCTTCTCATGTTGCCGCTTTCTATACACATTGTTGAAATGAACTGTCTGTTGAGGTCCTGAGGTGATACCTGTTGACTCAATAAGCTGCTGTCTGTTCCCCCCCGCTACGTAGCACTCTCCCAGAGAACGACCTCTGGCGCATGCTGACTGCTTTTGGTTTAACAGGGATGCGCATGGATTGGCAGGTGCCACCGGGGCCCAAACATAATCCGAGGCTGATTGTGCATGCCACTTGGCTACTCCTTTGTTGCTGTTATTTGTTTGTCTGTGTCCGTGTCCTCCGTGTCATCGAGGGAAATATGGAGGCTCATCTTGGAGTCCAGGGAGATTTTGTAATAAGATTCATTTAACGGCCCAAGACTGATGGGAGTATTATGTGTGCAAGTGGCTGCCTGAGTAAACAGACTCAAAAAGATGCCTTATCAGTTACTGAAAATGAGCCACAGTTTTGTTTTTTTCAAGAAAGTTTGTTAATCTATTTGTAGAAAAAAGTTTATTTAGGTCAATGTCAGGAGTTAAATTAGATTTTTAGTAGTTTTCTCCTTGCAAAGCAGTCGCCTCTCCCCCCCTCCTCGAAGCTAGAAATGGCTCACAGACTGATTTATAGATGTCTGACGTGGCAGGACGCTTGTGATTCAGTTCAGGAGAGCATTACATCCGCACCGAGATTTCCAGACATCAGGTGTATCATTTTTGTTGAGTTCGATACAAGCAGGGCTCAGCTGCCAAGAGGCTTGGCAAATCGTATGTCTGGGCAAGGCTTTTGCTATAACAACTAACTCGGTGTGTGTGTGTTTGTGTGTTTGTCTGCTTTGTGACAGCAGGTGTTGGCGTGTACCCACAACAAGAGCACCACCAGCCCATGCTACCAGCCTGGATTTACAATGACAGCCACGTTCCAGGTAAACATTTAGACATGAATATGTCCAGTATGATGTGTCAGATATTCATATTTGACACTGTTTTGTAAAAAGAAATGAAGCTCTGTAAATCTCCATTTTAATTGAAAATGTTGTTTACCTCCCCATTTTTAGCATACAGTTACATGAATATTTTCCTTTCTATTTGTCTTTCCTTAGAAATGTTCAAGAAGGTTCTTGAATTCACCATGACTCCGGCAGGGATAGACACCGCCAATCTCTACCCTATACTAATGTCATCAGGTCTTCCCAGGGAAGCGCTGGGGCAAATCTGGGCAACAGCCAACCGCACAACACCTGGCATGCTGACCAAGGAGGAGCTCTACACTGTCCTCGCACTAATTGGTGTGGCGCAGGTAAACACTGAGTCAAGACAAATTATCCCTTTAGAACAACTTCACTAATCATCCCCCACGGCTCCCGCAGAGCCTCGCCATAAAACTCCACACTGAAATTAGACGGGCTTAGCTAGAAATGAGGAGAAAGAGGCAGCGCCGTGAATCAGCCCAGGGCATTGTGAAGCATTGTAAGGCACCGAATATATGGCTGAGTCCCCCATCAGCCGCCTTTGGCAGGAGGCTTCTTATCATCCCTAGCCCGGGCCTGTCACCACCACTCCTGGGAGGATGCAAATCTGCAGGCGGCTCACGAAACGCGGCATGCCACCGCTTCCACGCGAGGAATAATAAGACACCTTTGGTGATGTAAATCTTCAAGGGCCTTAAAACACAAGCACAACAAGATAGAGTCTCTCGTGAGGGGAAAAGGTTTGAGTCTGCTAGTGACATCTGTTCAAAGGGAACTTAAGTGTGTTGAATAATTTATATGCAAACATCTGCTTTTTTCCTATTTCAGTGAATACATGATGGGATCAAATGAAATAGGCTCACAGTAGCCACTGTGCCGTGACACCTCTAATGATTTAATTGATCAACCTGTTTTTCATTTGACAAGTTATGTGTATGCACAGTATGAGCAGGTGTTGCTGGCTAAGTGGTATTTGCTAACAGAGAAAATTGAAAGTCCAGGTTGTTTTTTGTTTTTTTTAAAGGTGAAAAGCAGTTATTTTTTCCATTGCATGTATGCGATCCGTGAGAAGGCTTATTGTTTTTTGGGATTTTCAGTTTGTAAGGATGGTCTTCTTGGCGATAGCTGGGCTAATTAGTGTAGGTTTTATGTATTTTGGTGGAAGTTCAACTGAGAATAAATCACCAATTATACACAATGAGGGAGCGAGAGGAATGCTGCAACCCAAGATTGAGGAAATCTTCTGCGTTACCTTAAACCAAAAGAGCTGTAGTGGTGGGCAGATCCATAAAGAGTGGAGAAAGTCGTCTGTGGTGCCCAGGGTGCAGTGTGAACATGTATCTGTGTTGGAGAGGTCCTTTGTATTGAGTGGTGTGGGTTATATGGAGAATTTTATACTGGATTAGTCGTAGATTTGTGCTCTTTGTCATTTCGAATGTATTTTTGCAGAATTGTGTCCAGAGGTTGGTGTCAGAGGGGAGAGATAAGACTCTTTCCCATTTAGCAGTTGGGAGGTCTATGTTGTCATCTGTATAGGAAATACATTTATAGACATTAGAAAACATTGTGGTAGTTGTAGATCATTTCATGATCAGTTTTACTAGTCAGGACCGCTGGAGTGGATTATTCATTAAATTGATTTTCTTTATAACCCCTTTGCATCTGATGGCACAAGCAAAGGGGATCAATGAAAATAGCAAAATAGCAAAATGTGAAGTGTGAATCTTTGCGATATAATCCTGTTAGTAGTGAGAGTGGCCATGGGTGTATTTTAAAGTCTTTTTATCCGGTGAATGAATGACTCTCCAAAGCCAAATTGTTGTAAAGCATTGAAACGAAAGATCTAGTTCCAGTGTGCCTAGAAGCACAAGGCAAAGCCTTGTGCAAAGCACACTGGTCTATTATTCGTCGGGCTTAATTCCAGTGTGCCTAGAAGCACAAGGCAAAGCCTTGTGCAAAGCACACTGGTCTATTATTCGACAGGCTTATTCTTCCGCTGCTTCTGCCTAAACTTTGCCGCGCTACTCCTCCGGCAGCGTTGCCAACACCTGTACAAAAAGTACATCAAAACGTGCGGAATGATCGGGAATCGCGTGCTATGACCTGGCTAAGAGATTCGCGCAGCGGTTTCCGAGAAAATCGCGCGAAAGCGCGATTTTTTTTGCTCCATTGGAATGCATTGAAAATCGATGTGAAGAGTGCTCAAAAGCACTCCTCTTTGGGGCCATACAGAATCGCCATACTTTAACGTAGAAACGGGATTAAAAGTTTAAACGGGTCACGAGACTTGGGACTTTATTTGGCCAAATGGAAATTTTTGGATAGCTGGCACGGTTTTCACGAAATCGCAGTTTACGTTTTGTGAAATTTTCAGACCGTTTCAGATTTTATAATGGGTGTGTATTGCGTGGGTCGTTAAGGGCTAGAGTGTGTGACATCATCGCTAGAGTGCGGGAAAGCTTTGAAATCTTTTGAAAAGTTTCCGAACAAATTGCTCTGTAGCCCACAACGTCCACTCCTCATAGATAATTAATACATCAAAACGTAGGTATTTTTGTGCCGGTCGCAGACATGTAGCTATGGAATCAGTCGGACTTACACATTTGGCAACACATGCCTGAACGTGAGAGCAACTGCAGGCTTCGCTCCCATAGGGCCCCATATTAAATTTCACAGAATTTTTTGGATCAGAGAAAAAAGTTACTACTTTTCGAAACTGCCGCCGAGGTCACATTTTTGAAACTACAGACCCAAATGTCGCACCATTTGTTCATCAGAGACTCCTAACTGGTCTCATGAACAATCTAAGCGATAGGAGTCATGGTTTCTGTCGTAGAAGCACTTTTATGACATGTACGTCTCTGGTTAACTCCTATTATAAACTGCCCCACTGCAGCAGTGGCCAATCACCATGGCAACTTTTGATTGCTGCTAGACAGCTGATTCACATTAGCCAATCAGAGCAGGCTGACTAACACACACACACACACACACACACACACACACACACACACACACACACACATTTTAACTATGTAACTCTTATTAGCAAATAGGCCCACAGTTATAGGAGGAGCTGTGCTCCTCCTATAACATTTATACATTATAATTTAAACATTATAATATACATTTAAACATTATATACATGCATTATACACAGTTATAGGAGGAGCGAAAGAAAATACATTTTCAGATCACCAACCACTCAAAAACAACCAGTGTTGTAATTAGGTAGAATGAATAAACCGTTTCTATATTCATACCAAACCATAAATACCAGTATATTATCAATTTTAAATACATAAAATATATTAATAAGACAACCATTTCTAGTCTCTTTGGTTCAATGTGCTCTGCAGCGTAATTTCAATCTGGCATTGCAGAACAGAAGCTGCGGCCTACCGTAGCGTACAGGCCTACAGTTATAGGAGGAGCGAAGCTCTCTTTCCACTGTTCCAACAATCACAAACTCTGGTTTTGGTCAAAATAAACCCTTAATTCATAGCATCAACAGATAGATATTCAGTTTTTTTCAGTTCAGTAACATTTTTGACGCTGCATGGCGCTGTTGTGTGTGTTCGTGTGTGTGTGTTAATCTCCCGACAGAGGGTGCAGAGAACAGAAGCTGCGCGCAGTTTATATGACACCAATAGCTTACTGTGTGTGTCACCTAGCATAGTTTTTATAGCATGACTAACTTGAGTTTTGAACTAATATTTCCCGCCAGTAGGTGGCTAATCACGTTGTTTTGATTTCAAATGTAAACTCACTTTCATTGGGCAGACCAATGTGTAAGCTGTTGCTAGGGGTCAGGGGGGCCCCAGCAATCAGCCTGACGAATCAGAGCGAAGCTCCTCCTATAACATTTAAACATTTAAAATGGAAATTTTTGGATAGCTGGCACGGTTTTCACGAAATCACTGTTTACGTTTTGTGAAATTTTCAGACCGTTTCAGATTTTATAATGGGTGTGTATTGCGTGGGTCGTTAAGGGCTAGAGCGCGTGACATCATCGCTAGAGTGCGGGAAAGCTTTGAAATCTTTTGAAAATTTTCCGAACAAATTGCTCTGTAGCCCACAACGTCCACTCCTCATACACAATTAATACATCAAACCGTAGGTATTTTTGTGCCGGTCGCAGACATGTAGCTATGGAATCAGTCGGACTTACACAATTTGCGACACATGCCTGAGAGCAACTGCAGGCTTCGCTCCCATAGGGCCCCATATTAAATTTCACAGAATGTTTTGGATCAGAGAAAAAAGTTACTACTTTTCGAAACTGCCGCCGAGGTCACATTTTTGAAACTACAGACCCAAATGTCGCACCATTTGTTCATCAGAGACTCCTAACTGGCCTCATGAACAATCTAAGCGATAGGAGTCACGGTTTCTGTCGTAGAAGCACTTTTATGACATGTACGTCATACATGCGTGAGTGGCAAATCGACGTGAAGAGAGCTCAAAAATACTCGTCTTTAGGGCCATACAGAGTCGCCATACTTTAACGTAGAAAATGATTAAAAGTTTAAATGGGTCACGAGACCCCCCCCCCCCAGCACCAGGCACACTGGTCAAAATTTCTTGCGAAATTTTCTAGTGAAGTCTTACTATTCCTCTTCTTACGGTTGTTGCCAACACCTGTACAAAAAGTACATCAAAACGTGCGGAATGATCGGGAATGGTGTTCTATGACCTGTCTAAGAGATTCGCATAGCGGCCCCCGAAAAAATCGCGCGAAAGCGCGATTTATTTGCTCAACAGGAATGAATGGCAAATCGATGTGAAGAGAGCTCAAAAACACTCCTCTTTAGGGCCATACAGAGTCGCCATACTTTAACGTAGAAAAATTATTAAAAGTTTAAACAGGTCACGAGATTTGGGACTTTATGGGGCCTATCATCCCCCTTCTTCTAACCTCACTATGGTCCTCAGACCCCCCCCAGCACCAGGCACACTGGTCAAAATTTCTTGCGAAATTTTCTAGTGAAGTCTTACTATTCCTCTTCTTACGGTTTTTGCCGCGCTACTCCTCCCTCAGCGTTGCCAACAATGCCTGGAAGGCACGTTCACATTCATCATTCCATATCACTTTCGAGGTTGATTTTTTTGTTAGTTCGGTGAGTGGTGCCGCCAATGTAGAGAAATGGGGAACAAACCTTCTGTACCACCCCACCAGTCCTAAAAAGGATCTCACTTGCTTCTTGGTCAGGGGTCTTGGAATCATCTGTATGACCTTTATCTTGTCTATTTGTGGCCTTATCTGCCCACGGCCGACCAGGTACCCAAGGTATTTCACCTCCTCCTGAGCCCAGGAACACTTGTTTGCATTCAGGGTCAGCCCAGCTTCCTGTATCTTGCTTAGGACGATTTCAAGATGCTGCAAGTGTTCTTCCCAGGATTCACTGTAGATTACCACATCATCAAGATAGGCAGCTGAAAACCTGGAGCAATCATTAAGAACAATGTCCATTCATCTTTGAAAGGTCGCAGTTGCGCCATGAAGGCCAAAGAGTAACACAGTGTACTGGAACAAGCCCATCCCTGGAATCTGGAACGCTGTGTATTCTTTGCAAGATGGGTCAAGAGGCACTTGCCAGTAACCTTCATCCATCATCAAGATAGGCAGCTGAAAACCTGGAGCAATCATTAAGAATAATGTCCATTAATCTTTGAAAGGTCGCAGGTGCGCCATGAAGGCCAAAGAGTAACACAGTGTACTGGAACACGCCCATCCCTGGAATCTGGAACGCTGTGTATTCTTTGCAAGATGGGTCAAGAGGCACTTGCCAGTAACCTTTACAAAGGTCTAATGCTGTGATGTAGTTGGCTTTCCCGATTCTCTCTAGCAGCTCATCAATACGGGGCATGGGATATGAATCAAAACAGGAAATACTGTTCAGTTTCCTCATGTCTGAACAGAACCGAGGTTGAGTACAATTTTTCTTGGGAACAAGCACTATGGGGTTTGACCACTCACTTCTGGATGGTTCAATGACTCCCATGTCCAACATCATCTGCACCTCCTTCTTCAGTGGTCCCATCATTCCAGTGTGCATAGAAGCACAAGGCAAAGGTATTCACCTACTTTTCAAAATAAAATCCCTCAACTCTTACTGTATGTTAACAGGAAACTAAACACTCCTCACGGCCCCCCAATCACCATGGCAACCACTGACAGACACGCACGCAGCGAAAGGGCCTACAGTTATGACCTCACTATGGACCTCAGACAGTCTGAATGTGCCCCCCCCCCCCCACCCATCCCCCCAGCACCAGGCACACTGGTCAAAATTTCTTGCGAAATTTTCTAGTGAAGTCTTACTATTCCTCTTCTTACGGTTTTTGCCGCGCTACTCCTCCGGCAGCGTTTCCAACACCTGTAAAAAAAAGTACATCAAAACGTGCGTAATGATCGGGAATGGTGTGCTATGACCTGTCTAAGAGATTCGCGTAGCGGCCTCCGAAAAAATCGCGCGAAAGCGCGATTTATTTGCTCGACAGGAATGAGTGGCAAATCGATGTGAAGAGAGCTCAAAAACACTCCTCTTTAGGGCCATACAGAGTCGCCATACTTTAACGTAGAAAAATGATTAAAAGTTTAAAGAGGTCACGAGATTTGGGACTTTATGGGGCCTATAATCCCCCTTCTTCTAACCTCACTATGGTCCTCAGACCCCCCCCAGCACCAGGCACACTGGTCAAAATTTCTTGCGAAATTTTCTAGTTTACTATATCATGCTTCGTCTGCATCCAGTGATAACTAGACTATAACTATAATTGTCTTTGTTTTGTTACATTGTGAGATGTTTAAATTTAAGAGTCTTCTGAAGTTGTTGGTGGAGCGTCGTCCCTCGATGAGGCGGGTTTGGTCACTGTGGGTTAAAGATGGAAGTATTGTTTCTAACTGAGATGCCTTGAAGATGATTTTCATGTCAGTATTGATTAACGATATCGGGCGGTAACTAGAGGGAAGAGGCGGGTCCTTGTCAGATTTTAATAAAACTTTAATTTCAGGAATGTTCCTCTGAGGGAGGGATTGACCTTTGTCCTTCATTTCTGAGACCATTGTCAGTAAAAGTTTCAGTGTCTGCCAGAAGTATTTAAGGAATTCAATAAGAAATCCATCTGGTCCAGGCGCTTTATTTTTTGGCATTTGTGTAAGCGTTTATGAAGTTCTCAGAGAGTGATAATATCGTTATTGTTTGGGCCATATCCGTTTGCTTGAGGTATGAGGGGCTGGAACGTAGTGCGTGGAAGTGTGAGTATGTGAAATGTGGAGACAACAGGCAGAAAGAAAGTGAAGGGATATGTGTGTGTGTGTAGGTGTGAATTTAATTATACTTTATTTTGTTCACTTAAGTTCCTTTGGTTGGCTTTCGATGAGTTCTTTATGTTTGTAGTATTCCAGTTTGGCAGTAATTGGCAGAGAGCTTTTATTGATGCGGTTGCCGAGTCTGTGAACGCGATGGTAGATTATTTTGTTTACAGTATCTGAGGAAATTTTGAGCTGAGAGCATGAAGGCCTCTGGGTTATCAGATGTGGGGGTTTTTTCTAGTATGCCTAAGAAGATCAGATTATAGTGCATATTATGGGTTTGAATGTCCAGTAAGGTTTCTTTAATGTGCTTATTTTTGTTGGTCAGAACATACATTTGTTTCCGCAGTTCGATCAGGTTATGTCCAAACTCTAAGCTAGATTGGATGTCTTTTATTTCAGAGTGAATTTCTAAGAGCAGGTCAAGGTTTAATTTAGCCTCCTCATCAATGTGTTTTTAATAGTTTTTTGACAGCAATTGAGCTCTATAGCACAAAGGAATAATATATATCATTCTTTTTTGGTGTTGGTCTTTTCATTGGATATGTTGACAATAACAAAAACGTAAAATGTCCTTTTAAATCTGTTTCCTTTGTTTCAGAGTGGCCTCCCAGCAATGAATGTGGAAATCCTCAATCAGTTCCCTTCTCCACCAGTGCCCAACCTGCCGGCCCTGGCTATGGCCATGGGCCCCGTCATGCCCCAGCACCAGCACCAGCACCAGCACCAGCACCAGCACCAGCACCAGCAGCCTATGATGACCAAGCCCCCGGTTTCCATGGCAATGGCCATGCCCTCACCAGCACCACCCGTCATGGCTATGAAACCCGCAGCACCGGCTCAAGCCCCCACAAACACTAACTTTATCGCCAGTTTCCCTCCTGCACAGGTAACAAGGCCAAGCCTTTAGTTCTGCATTATCCTTTAGTTGATCATAATTCACATCTTACTCACTGACATGTTGTCGACTCAGGGGACCAAAGCCGATGACGATGACTTCCAGGACTTCCAGGAAGCTCCGAAGGCAGGAGCAGGAGACCAGGCCTTCACTGAGTTCCAGGGGGAGTCAGGTGGAAGTTTCCCCACCACCATCGCATCTCAGCACCAAAACAGGTAATGGCTGTGAGTGCAGTGGAGACACTGAGTAGGCCCAAACGATTAATTATTTTTCAATTTAGATATTACAAAATGCAATTTAAACATAATTAACAATGTCTTAAAAAGCTGAAAGTTGTAGTTGGTGATTTTCACCGTCTGGAATGACCCTAATGCTGAGTTTACATTACAAGAAAAACTTCTTTTTAGTGTTCCTCATTATTTTCGGTCTCCTTTTGCGCTCTACTAGTTCTACTTTTCTGAAGAAAAGATGTAAATGTTTGTAGTGATGAGGGTCTAATGTTCAGCCCTCGTTGGTTATTTATAGCTGAGCTATTCTGCATAATATTTGTGTCTTGCATCGCCTATCTTGGAAACCATACAGTCAGACACACTGTCTTAATATCTCATAATAACCTCCCTAGAATAGCAATGAGTTTGGGTCATCTCTTAATGAATTCATTTCAGTGGATAGTAGATAAGCTAATTTCTTTATATTACTTTCCAAGCCCATACGGAGAGACCTTCCTTTCAGGGAGAGGAAGCTGAAAGGCAATTATCCGTTGAAAGACAAAGAAAAGGCAGAACTAAAGTATCTCACATCTAAGTGGCATAGACGTTTTATAATTCCTCCCATTTCTCCTCTGAAAACGTACACTCCTGACTGTTTCAGAAATGTAAGAAGAATTCCCCACAGTCTGAGATTGTTGTCTAATTAATGAGGAGCTGAAAAGCTCATGTTGGTTTGCCAGTCTGAACTGGCAGGCATAACTTACTGTCAGATGTGTTGCAGAGAAAGCGCTTTGAGGAAACTAATATTCGCTGGAAAGTGTGCTTAATGATTTCCCATAATGCTTGATTCTAGTATGTCATCCAATCAGCTACTTTTTCAGTGTAAAGTGAGAGTTTTATACATGTTCAGCTTTGCATCATAAAACGAATGGTTGTCAGATTTTTGTTTGGGAAACATACTGAAAAAAAACATTCGCTTAAAGGAATAGTTTGACATTTTGGGAATATGCTTATTTGCTTTCTGATGGTGAGTTAAATTGATACCACTCTCGTATCTGTATGGTAAAGATGAAGCCAACAGCAACAAGAAGTTAGCATAGCTTAGCACAAACACTCCAAACAAAGGGAAACGGCTAGCCTGGCTCTGTCCAATCAGCCTACCAACACCTCCTAAAGATCCCTTATGAACCATTATAACTTGTCCTAAAAACTATAATTTGGGGTTTCACATTGGGGTGTGTGCCGAACTCTTAGTGACCAGTAACTTCCTGGAGTCTTCAGTGGTTGCCTGGCAACATAACCTCCAAATAAAATGGCACTTTGTTCAAGATATAATATTCCTGAGCTTTAGAAGTGCTGTTAAGTGGATTTTGTATTTACTGCTGTATTCCCGTTCCTAGTCTTTTGATAAGCTAAGCGACTGCTGGCTATAACTTCATATTTAATGGACAGACACAAGAGTGTTCTTCTCTTCCAACTCTGGACAAGAAAGCAAATAAACAACTCAACTTGGTTTGAGGCTGGGTACAGGTAAATTAAGTTAAACACTTCATAAAAAAGGACTTTGAATTTGAAAACCCAGAAGCACAATTGCAAACAGAGCTGTTTTTTATTGGCTGAATGTCATTTGGCAGCAACATAACTTCAGAGAGTCATCTGTGCCCAAGTTGGATGAGCATTGTTTATAAAAAAAACAGCACAGATGTTTAATATATCAAAGAGATCTTTCTTAAAATCTGAATAGCTAATGCCAAACATATACAGACTGCAGTGATAATTGGACAAAGTAGAAAAATACTGATATGACCCACCTTTGTAGCACTCTTTTTAAGTGTGATCTTTTTTTCAGTATTTGCATGAATATAGCAAAGTTATAGATAAAAGTACCCTCGGCTTCCATCAGCCTCATTGTCACCATAATGGTTAGCACTACGCAGAATGAGAAAGCTTTTAACAAACACTCACTCTCCAAACTTTTTGAGCCGAGGGGCAAATGTTCAATCATGTTATGGGGATTAAACTCTATTATTGAACCTCTCTCTTCCTGAGGTCTGACAATAGCTATTGTGTCCCTGCAGTGCGCCTGCCATGCTGACTCCAGTGTCTGGTTCCTCGTCTGCCTCCGTCACGTCCTCTGATAAGTACGCTGTCTTCAAGCAGCTGTCTGTGGATCAGCCTGCAGAGCCTACACCCCCTGCCTCAGGTAACTTCCAGACCTCACATAGGGTGGACGGTATGTTAGGAATATTGTCTGCTCTCCATGAAACGCTGCAGCATGGTGAACCCTGGGAAGAAAAGATAGGGTGCATCCCAAGTCTCTTAATTACATCTGCGTTTCTCATTTGCGTCTTTTCCTTGCGTCTTAGTCCCTCCCACTGGGGATGCATGAAGAGACGCAAGGAAACCATGCGAGGACAGAGGAAACAAGGAAATATGTTTTTAGAGAAATGAGGCGTCCTTTCCTCTGAAGCGTCACGTGAAGCGACGTCCGTTTCTGATGACGGCAGCAGCTGATCACAGCTGGATCAGCTGTCAGTCGGCTTTAACAGCTGTAGAGACTTTTGATTCAGTTTGTGTCTGAACTGTATTAATACTAATAAAGACACACAGTTATCAGTGGCAGAGTAGCAGGGTTTTCTCTCTGTTGCCTGTTACCTGTTTAACAAACACCTGCATGAATAACAACCTGCATTCTGTGTAGCTACTGTGTCCTGCCTGGAGGCACACCATTTCTACTGGCAGAATGCCTTTACATTATTTATTTGTTATTTGCAACTGTATTTATTGATATTCTGTGAATTCATTATTTAAAAACCAAGAATATGATTATGGTGCATTTTGAACACATTTATTTATTAGGCTAAATGTTTCAAGGAAAATTGAAATCATGTAACTCTTATCCAACCTGACGCTCAGGAATTATCAACCTCACATGTGACTGAAATGATGATAAATTATGTAAAAAGTGTTTGTTGCTGACAGACAGACTCTCCTATTCTCTCTGACTTTAATTGTATCCTTAATAAAAGTTAATAGGGGAAATATCAGATCACAAAAAGAAAAAGGTGGCGTGTAGGTCGGTGAAAGACTTCCGTGAAGGCTGCTCTCGTGTATCCTCGTTCCACTGAACAATAAGAGCTTTGAGACGGTCTTCAAGATAGCGGACCAGATGGCAAATAAGAGAATTGGGATGTACCCATAAAGTAGGTTAGGGATGGAAAAAATATGATCTTAAGATGTTTAAACCAACTTGGCAACACAGATAATGTCTCATCTCTCATACGGGTTTCCACACATTTCACCATGACAGAGGAATAGTGCAACCATTTTTTCTCAGACCCAAAGATATTGTCCTTTTCTAACCACCTCCATCTAGCATTTTTCATAGCAAACTGCATTGAGGCAAAACCTGCCTACCCGTTAAATGTGTTGTATTTTCTGTTCATACTTTACCCGTTCTTCTTTATTTGTTCTGATCCAGATATTGGAGACAAATACAGTGTGTTCAGACAGCTTGAGCAACCTGCTGACAAGAAACCAGTCGGTAAGAAACTCAGCTGCCCTTTCTTACACATTCAAGTCTCTTTCTGTATCTAAAAAACACACTTTGGCAAATCTTTTGCTTTTTAAAAATACATTTCTGGGTATTCCTAAGAGAAATCCCTTTGGCCTCTTTGCCAAATGACAAAGAGGACCTATTGGGCTCTGAGATGGTCCCTAGTGTGAGATTCCCTCTAATTAAACACTGTATTATAACTTGGGGAAAGTTGTCAGGTCACTACAATGCCTTATTTTAATGCCATTTTTTACACAGTATCTTGTTTTGCAAGCCTGCAGTGTTGATACCAGTGTGTTTCCCGTCCCTGTTTCATTAGAACAGTTTCCGATGGGGACAGCTCTTACAACTCCAGTAAGTCATGCTTTGCGGTGACCTTTCCTTGGCATTGTCAGGCTCCATCTCCTTAATGAGCCCATTAGTTATCTCTTTTCCACCGTACACCAGCAGTGTGAACAGATTCTCTGTTTTCAGCTCATGCATATATTATACCGCAGTGGATTAACAACTGCTGAAACTTGAGAATGCATTCTGACTTTTTTTTCTTTGTGGTTTATACCAGCGGCTTGTTTCCAAAGATTTGAGACGAAAAGATTCTGTTCTTTTTATAGCATATATGGAGTTTTGTCGTTGCAAAAAAAACACCCATCTTAACTGGTAATCTCAGAAAATAGTTAATATATATTTTTATTATTATATTATATTATTTTCCCAGGATATTTATTTACCAAACCAGTATTAACGGTGGTTTCCAAGACTGAAGTCAAATCTATCTTCTCCAAACCATTTTGACAGGATTGCCCCGGAAAAAAACCAACTAACATTTACAGTTACATTATTTGTGGGAACACACAAAGCTAGCCAATTGCAACTAATGGGAATTAAATTTGCACTTGTTCCACTTGGAGAGGTGAGGGATTTTCAGACACAAAGAGACAAAATAACTTGTTAAGATGGACATTTTTTTTTTGCAGAATTGCTTTTTCATGTTCTGTTCCAGTTTGAACAGTTCATCGCATGGTAGTGTGGATTTATGTGTCTTTAGATGATGTAGCTATTTTTGTGCAGTGATGTGTGCTGTTGATTGGTCACTCTACAGCCCACTGCTCATCTGAGGACTGGAAGTTTACCATGAGCATTCACAAAGCGACAGAGCTATGACTAATCCACTCGCTTTCTTTCTTATAGGATTGTCCAATGACATCATCATTTCTGGTGCAGCTGTCAGTTTGTCATTATGACTCTCTGCCATGATCAATATATTTTTTTTAATGATCTTAAATTGTTCTCTTTGGTTCGCAGGGGAAGGATTTGCAGATTTCAAGTCTGTCAGCGCTGATGATGGCTTCACAGACTTTAAAACCGCCGACAGCGTCTCCCCATTAGACCCTTCAGACCAGGCCAAGATCTTTCAACCCGCCTTCCCTTCTGCTTTCCCAATCTCTCAATCTCTACAACAACTACCACAGCAGCAGCAAAAGCCAGCAGTGTCTCTTTCTCAGCCCAAAAATCCTCTCAACATGGCCGACCTGGACCTTTTCTCTTCTATAGCACCCTCTGTTCCTGCCCCCACAGAGACAAAACCCAACACATTCCCCTCTGTACCCCCCTCTCTAGTGCTTCTACCAGGTGGAGCCAAACCTCCAGGGGGAGGTGCAGATGATTTTGGTGATTTTGCCCTCTTTGGCTCGTCCTCTGATGCTGCTCAAGCTTCAGCAGCAGCAGGAGGAGCTGTGGCAGCGCCTCAGGACGACTTTGCGGACTTCATGGCGTTCGGCAGTTCTGGTGGGGAGCCTAAAGGCGAGAGCAGCAGTGTGGGGGTCCAAGGGGAGACCTCCACTCAGCAGCGGCCTCAGCAGACCTCAGACAAGTACGACGTATTCAAACAGCTGTCTCTAGAGGGAGGCCTGGCCTACGACGATACTAAGGAGAGCGGCGGTGGCTCCTTCTCTTCCCTCAAGAGTGACACCGATGACTTTGCCGACTTTCAGTCCTCGAAGTTCTGCACAGCGCTCGGGGCTTCGGAAAAGACTCTGGTGGACAAGGTGGCCGCTTTCAAACAGGCCAAAGAGGACTCTGCCTCCGTCAAGTCCCTCGACCTCCCGTCCATCGGGGGGAGCAGCGTAGGAAAGGACGACTCCGAGGACGCGCTCTCAGTGCAGCTGGACATGAAGCTCTCGGACATGGGCGGAGACCTGAAACACGTGATGTCGGACAGCTCTCTGGATTTGCCGGGTCTCTCGGCCCACCAGCCCCCCGCTACAGGTGAGGAACTAGTGCGATTGCTCTGGTGAGGCCCCATCCAGTCACACACAGTATTAATTCCAAGGCCAGCAGTGGTCTCTTCTCCTCAGTGCCCACTTGTGGCCACCAAACAGGGGGTCAAAGGGCAAGTAATGAGGTCCTAATCGAATTGAATATGCTCAAATACTGAAGACAGACGTAATGCTACATGAATAACATATCAGATTAGATGCATCATATCTTTCATTCTACATTTCATCATTCATCTCATCTTATTTATTGATATATTTATTTATTTATGTATTTATTTGAATCCTTAGTTTCCATATTGCCCCTCCCCCCTCCCATGCATATAATATAATTGTAATAACAGAAAGGTCCTGTCCCATATCTCTTATTTATTTACAAATGATGAGTGTCTGGTTTTGACGTGTTGGCAGTCATAGTTCATAGACGAGGTCCCCGGCTGCTGTCTGTGTGACTCGGATAAGCTCCCTGTTTGCTGTGTCCACGCTGCAGCAGCAGACATCACATCCCTTCAGTGTACCTTTTGTCTCCACAGGCTGAACTCTGTGTTTGCGTGTTGTTGACGTGTCGTGCAACGCAAACGGAGAGGTTGAATTGAATACAGACGGGTACAGGAGGTTGTTACGGTGGCGATCCTCTTGTTTATTCTCATCGCAGGTTTCAGACAATAGGCTGCAGTTTACCAAAGGCATTATCTGTAAGCCATCATTCACCTTTTTCACTGTTGACATTCGGTTTGGGCTGAGTGCATAATATAATTTTGATTAGCTGAAAATGAATTGTTTCCTTTAATAGGAAACAAGCTATTTTGAAACAGAGCGACGGTGAATTGTGTCACAAAAGAAGCTGAGATGTTAGGCATATCATAGCTGGATGCAGTATAATTTTCAGGCCGGAGTGTTTGAGTGTGAGTGCGTGCTTTTTGCGTCTTTATGTACATCAGCTATTGTATTACCCTGCAGTATTTCAGACTTACCATGCAGTATTATTTGGATCAAATTGCCCTCTAATTATTATGAGATGTTTCCATAATAGCGTGTCGGCTTTTTTCTCCCCTACCTCACGTCCATGAAAGTGGAGTTACGTAAAACTTGTTGTTGTTGGGTTTATTATTCTTTACTGGTGCATTGCCTATCCGGGGCGTGGTCGTTTGGAACGGGCCAAGTGCTGCTTGCAGCATTCTCAAGAACTGCTGCTACGATCGACTTCACGCTCGACATTGCACTCCCTTGGGTCCTCAGCAATACACCCGCCAAGTGTGAAGTCGATCGGAGGAACGCTTCTTGATATACACACACACACACACACACACTTTTATACAGACAGAGAGTCAACTCAGTCCGCAGAGCCCTGAAGCCCCGCCCCCACTACTGCACAGAGCGCCGTTCGCTTGTTTCTTCAAGGTTTATTGATATTGAACTTGTTGAACTTGGACACTGCACGTCCTTGAGTCCCAAGCAATACATCCGTCAAGTGAGAAGAAGATCGGTTGGATGATTCCTGAGATATGCGAATGATACACACACACACACACACACACACATGCGTACATGCAGACAGAGATTCCTTCCTTAAAAGGAAATCAACCCAGTTTCAGTAATAATCAGGTAATGTCCATGTCAGCGCTCCCTCCTCCTCCTCTCTCCAGTCCTCATCATTTATTCATCGAGCATATCACCTTCCATGTCATGGCTCATGTTTCACAGAACACATTCAAGATGAATTCTTAATGTAACCCGAGACAGCATGTAACTGTTGTCAGGTGAAAGCCTTGCAACTCAAAACATTTTGGGATTAAAATTTTTAAAAACTTTTTTGAAGGCTTTTCTGGGGTTTGAGAAAGTTGTACAAGTTGTGTGAAATCTTCACCTGACAACAGCGACACTCTTTTTTTTTTTACTCATGCTTTCAACTTTCTGCATTGACAGCAGTTGTTTATTTCAACATATCAGTTGATTATCACTTAAACAACGTGTATATCATATCATTTCATCCAAAGGAATTGATAATTCCTCTTCCTGATCAGAAGAAATCATCAATGTAAACATCCCCATTTGCCTTATTTCAGTTTCTGTACAGGGGCCGAACCGAAACCGGCCCCTCTGTACTGACAGAGTAAGATGATGTGTTCAAACAACGGGTCCATGGAGCTGCAGTAAAACACTTAGGCTACTGCTGATAACAGTGCCCAGTTTAACATTGATACATTCCTAAGAAGCTTTTACACTACTGTAAAAGCCGCTCCACCTTTCCTAGGCTCTCATCCTTATTTATCCGACGCTCCCGTTCTCGGAGAGCTCTGGGACTAACCTGTTGTTAAAGTGTAGCAGGCCGAGCAGTTTGAGCACCTCACCATGCTTTGCACTGTGTTTCTGAACGTGTACGTAATCTTAAAGAGACAGTATTTCTTTTGCGAGGTTCCTTTTTTTAAGGAATCTTTAATTTATTTTAATTTTTTTACCATTATCTGTGATATATTGCAGCATGAATTTATCATGTGTGGCTCTACGGTCTGGCTCTCTGAGAACATAATGACGTTAGTATTACCCTTCCTGCCTTGCTTTTTGCTGCAGTGTGCCTGCCTTTTCAATTTGTGAAATTGACAAGAACATGAAATACAAGATACCATTTTATGCATAACAGTATTGCAAGTTGTTTTTATCGAAAGGAAAAATGTATACATACAGATTTAATAGTGTATTTTTATTACAGGAATATGAGCTCTTATTATGAAAAGACTCCTTGATCTTGTTGTGATTTGCCAACTACCAGTATGTAAATTAAATGTAGCCTACAGTATTTAGTAAGATAAAAAAAATATTTTAGGTTAACATTTCAAACTGGACATTGTTGTCTTGAGTAATATTGTTGTGCTATTATTTAGGGGATCATAAGAGTTTGTGCACATTAGCCTGCTTTGACAAACAATCACTGTAGCAAGAGAAAAAGGATACTGTCTCTTTAAATCTGTTTCTGCATCTGTGATTGGATGTAATTAAGGCCCTTTCTGGGATGCCAGGTGTAAGGATGGCCCTCTTTGTTTTCTGTAACCCTTTGAGTGCTTGAACAAGATCACTTCATGTTTTTACATGCAGATTTAATGCAGATATTGTGATCACCTCTTATTTTACTATTACAATAACACCAGGACTAAAATCTTATATCATAATTGTAAATGTAAAGATAGCAGCCTCTTAAATTTTGGCTTTTTGAAGTCCTCACTGCTCCTAAAGTGCAGTTTGTACACAGCCTTTCCAAACAAGCATTGCTTTTTGGGATGCTGTACCAATTTCCCCTCAGGTCCTCAAAGGGTTAATGCTTCCTGCCTTGAGCTTGTTCTTTGAATTATCTTTTTTCAACCTGGCTTTTCAAGTGTTCTGTACTCATATCTTTTCCAAAACACCTGTTGCTTTACATCCTAATAGTAAAACACAGTTTGTCATCTCCCCAGAATTACTGATTTTAGTCTGTGAATGTGCCTTCTCATTCTGGTTCCTGCTTCTATATCCTCAGATTATCTTTGTTTTACCTACTCGCTGTTTGTTTTTCTTACTTTTTTCTCCTGACTCTGCATGCCCTTGTATTCTAAAATGACTGAAATCTAATTTTACAAGTGTTAGTTTGACAAACCTCTTGTAATGATAGACCTCTTTCACAGTACTTTGTGACCTTTCTCTCTTTCTCTCTACTCATGTTGTCGTAATAAATATTACTGTTGGTATTGCTCAAATGCGTACCGTCTTATTTTCTTCCTTTCCTTTTTCTTGAGAAGCCGCAAAGTGATCTAATGACGCAAGGCTTACAGCGCTAGGTCCTTGTCAATTTCACAAATTGCTTTTTTTTGTATCTGAGGGGTTCTGTCAAGCAAAATAGGAAGGGTTCAAACAAGGTCGATTTGTGTTTGTGAGCGTGTGTGAGAGAAGCTGAGAGGGAGACCTGAATAATACTTTAAGTGTTGACAAATGTGTGCAAGCGGTGTCAGTCAGTATTAATCACAATCTGTGTTCTGTCAACACAACACAGTGCAAGAAACTGAGCAGATGTAGTGACAGGAAAGATCCTTTATTGATGTTGTTCGAGCCTCGAGACAAAATCCTTCAGTTTGCATTTAGTATGAAGAGATCAACTCTGATTATTGTTTAGGAACGCTGTTTTGTCACCTATGAGACGTACCCAGAGTAGAGGGAATTGTCCACTGCAAAAAAAAAGCAGTGTTAGTATTCATTGTGTTTCATTAAAATGACGGCAGTAATTTTCTCCTCATAAACATGATTCAGCTCAGACATCAAAACAATTTGTTTACTGTTTGCGAGATGATTTATTAAACAGAACTCTCAAAAATGTGGGTGAGAGGATGTATTACCGTTACAACAACAATAATTAGTCAGGCGCTAGTATTATAATGAAGAAAACCGTCATCGCAAATGTGCTGAATTATGGTGTATGTGATTGCCTGTGTATTGCAGAATTTGTTTTCACGTCTTTAAAGTGCAAAATATGGGGACTGGGTCCTTTTTATAATACATCTCATTCTTGACACTATTGACTATGCAACATAGGTGATAGAGGCTCAGTTCTCCCAAATAACAAAACAACCTGTAGTGGTGGTGTCGTAGTTTAGGTTTTATCTGCACATGTTCTGAGATATCTGTGAGATTTTGACCTCCATCCCAGCACAATGGAGGTGAATGGACTTTCATTTTGTGGTGCTTACGGGATTGAAAAATGACATTTCAAAGATTTAACAGAAATATCTCTTTTCAAAAGCAATGTTCAGGTTATTCCGGATAATCAACAAAGGACTGCTTTCATAGGGGACCATTGCATTCCAATGAAAACTGTCCACATTGAGGTGTGCACATTATCCAGGGTAACCTGGGATATTGTTTTTAGAAAGAGATAATAATAACTTTATTTATATAGCACCTTTCAAAACAGGGTTACAAAGTGCTTTACAAATAATACAAAATACTGTATGCTGGAGCTAGACCCTGAAGTGTTTTTAAACTTTTGCTTAATTCTCAATACTGTGAGCACCACAAACAAAATTCCATTGACCTCCATTGTATTTGGTTGGAGGCAGAAATGTCAGACAAATATATCAAAACCTGGGAAAAATAAAACAAAACCACTCTGTCTGCAGGGCTAGACACCACTAGAGGTACGTGAGGAAATATAAGACTTGCTTCCCATCAGGTGAAAAGACATTTCACTTCAACAGTTAGTTAAGTGACACAGTGATAATCCAACAGAAATCTCATCCTGGTCCATTAATCTACCTCCTATCATGACAGCATCTGTGCTATTCCTAGGAACCATCGGTATGTCTGTGTTGTCATTACAGAAGGAGACGACATGAAATTTGACCCCTTTGGGACGTCGGACCTCAGCACCCTGGCCAGCTATGACTGGTCGGACCGGGAGGACTGTGAGGTCAGAAAGTTGCAGGGCTTTGAAGGAGCTTCCCTTCCATCTTTAGCGCCAGCACAGAGGAAGGAGCTGACCTTCGGCAGCACCGAAAACATCACAAGCAGCTCCGTAGCAAAGAGCGCGACCTCCTTCCCCGCTGACGACGGCTCATCCACGGATGACAAGTTTGAAGCCTTTGCCGATTTTGGCTCCGGCGACAACGGAGGTGTCGACAACGAGGACGACTTTGGAGACTTTGCAAGTACTGTTTCCGAAAAGTCAGACTCGCCCACCGCCACCGCCGAGGGCGGCTCTGAGGAAAACCAAAGCGAGGCTTCTGACGAGTTCGGAGCCTTTCAGGGGGACAAGCCGAAGTTTGGCAAGTCTGACTTCCTCAAAGCCAGCGCTCAGACCAAAGTCAAGTCCAGCGAGGAGATGATCAAGAACGAACTGGCAACCTTTGACTTGTGTGTTCAAGGTGAGTCACAAGCTTTTATTATTTTCTGACATCTATATATAAACCAAACAGTCAATCAATCAAGAAAATCATCAGCAGATTAATTGATAATGAAAATAGCCATAAATTGCAGCCCTAAATCAGTTGTTTAGAAAATGTATTTAACATATTGAAAAATGCACAATTTACTAGAAACCAAGATGATGTCTTCAAATTGGTTTGTCCAAAATCTAAAGTTATTCAGTTTACAGAGATATTAATCAGAGACGAGCAGGAAATCACAGTTGAGAAGCTTGAATAAGTGAATGCGTGCTGCATGTTCTCAACACATTTTCTGTGAATCAACTAATTTGTTTCAGCTCTATAAAGCGATGTTAATAACATGTTGACCAAACATTACATTTTTCATTACGACCGTGACTCTATTGGCTAACTCTAAACCCGTGGCCCCTAAAATGGCGCGACGGCGCTCTCCTCAAGCCTCTTCTCCCACCCCACCCCCACACGTTCAGCCCATCAGAACTGTAATAAAGCTGTCAGACATTAGATGGCAGTGTTGAGATGACAGCTCTGCCGTGGTGCCAGTGACTGGTGAGATGGATTAGCGGAGGCCAACAGATCCATGAGCACAAATTAACCGTATCCACTGAAAGGCTGTTCATTTTTTAACTGCTGTTTGCTGGTGTCATGTTTCACGAATAATTTATCAGCGTTTCCTGCACTGTGATAAAAGCCCATTTGCCCCATAGATTTATCTCCCTGTGCTGGATTTAATTTGTGTAAGAAAGAGAGCTTTGCTTTTCTCCTCATCGCCCAGTGAAACAGTAATCTGATCATGGTGGCGCTTCTGGCTTGTGGGGAGGATGACGCATGTCTCTGTGGGTGGTGGAGGAGTTTGGGGAGGTAGATTACCTGTGTCTGGATAAACCACACACACACACACACACACACACACTATGCACTAACTGCCAGCCCCACTGGAATAGCCTATGTTTGTTGTGGTGCCCTGCCAGGATTTGTCTGTCTGTGAGTCCCTATGAATAATTCATACCTGCATATTTGTGCCTCTGTTTAGTACGTAATTATTGTGAGTCACAAATTAAGCATTTACTCATGCTGTCCTTGTCCGGGAGGAATTAGCTGCAACAGAATGAAAGTGCAATGATTGCAAACAAACAGGTGCATATCTCAAAATGAGTCAGCACCACGGGTTGCTGAACCGATATAGAAAAACAAAAAAAGTTTATTATGTGTGTTTGTGGTTCTCGCTTCGCCTCAGGCTCCCACAAACGCAGTCACAGTCTGGGCGACAAGGAGATTGGGCGTTCGCCCCCGTCTCCGGCTCCAGAGCAGCCCTTCAGAGACCGATCCAACACCCTGAGCGAGAAGCCCGCCCTGCCTGTCATCAGGGACAAGTACAAGGACCTGACTGGGGAGGTGGAGGTGAGGTTAACTGCACGTAAACTGCACCACATGTTAGCACTGTTATCAACCACCGGATTTCAGCACAATACTCAGGACTGTGAAAGGTTGCAGAATACAGACATGTTCCCCCTTTTTCTCTGTTTCCTTTGTGTTCATGTGAGATAATTTTGCGCTCTGTTGTTGCAGGAGAGCGAGCGTTACGCATACGAGTGGCAAAGGTGTCTGGAAAGTGCTCTGGAGGTTTGTATTTGTTTGTGTCCTGCTTCTGACCTTGTCCCATGGCTAGATTTAATTGTGAGAGTGACAATACAAATGTAGTAGAATAATTAAGATATCCAAAATGCGCTGAAATGTTTTCCAACATGAGGACATTTTTCTTATCACTTACATTTTGGGACAAATCATTTTCTTTCCCCCTGCAAACACACTTTTTAAAAATGTGAAAACTCTGGCGCGCTGTCTCCCTGGAATGTTTATTTATTCACGACATTTCGGTCTGGTCAACTTTATAACGACTGAAACGTTAAATTAATATTCCAGCAGTAATATTGACTGTGCGCTTTTGTTTTCTCATTTTTATTAAAGTTTTTGAAACACAAAAAAAACACCACTTATTGCCAGAAAAAGTGTCTCTTGGCCAAAAAACTAGTCTGTGTCAAATCTAACTTTGTGGTTATTTTTTCAGCAAGAAATCTCATAAACTAGTGAAGGCAGAGGATGTAATAGTGATGAAAATGTATATATGTATACAGTATATACTGTATGTCATAACACTTGGCTTCCGTCTTCCCACATTAAGGTCATCACCAAAGCCAACAACATCCTGAACGGCATCAGCAGCTCCTCTGTCTGCACCGAGGTCATCCAATCCGCTCAGGGCATGGAGTACCTGCTGGGTGAGGAATCAAAAGCCACACACACACTCATGTGCACACACACTCATGCACACACACACACACACACACACACACACACACACACACACACACCACAGTGAGCAAGCCAGGGCTGGCTGTATAGTGTGAACACGAGGCTGTTAAAGAACCCTGTGTGTGGCCTTACACCCTCTGAAGGACAGAGAGGACAAGATTAAAAACAAGCTCTGGTGTGATGGCTTATCTCTGCCTGGTCTGACAAGGTCCTGCTCCCTCATTGTGCTCCTCTGCTTTTAATGAGCTGCGAGCGGCGAACGTGTCACAGCGAGGGGCTGAACACAGTGTGCCTCAACTGAAAAATGGAACAAAAAGAGCAACAATAAAAACATGTTTTTGTGATTTTCCTCTGACAGGCGTGGTGGAAGTGTATCGCGTCACCAGACGCGTGGAGCTGGGCATCAAGGCGACGGCCGTGTGTTCCGAGAAGCTGCAGCAGCTGCTGAAGGACATCAGCCGCGTGTGGAACAACCTTATGGGCTTCATGTCGCTGGCCAAGCTCGCTGTAAGATACTCAAAAAAATATGAATCTTCTAGAGCACAGAACAGTGATACAGTAAAGCACCCAAACACAGACAAAGATACTGATTTAGGACAAGATAGAACTTTATTTATCCAAATAGAAATCGTTGTGTAGCAGTTACAGTACAAGTAGGAAAGAGTGCAAAATATGAAATATCAATAAGGTGCTGTCACATCTTGGGAGACACACCATGTCAACAGTTTAATGGTTTTAAGTAATTTATTAATTAAATCCAAAATATTAATAATTCATTTTATGTACGCAGCTGCTTTTACTATCTTCTATTATCACCCATGTTTAAACTCTTCAGTATATGCACATGATAATGGAGCACTGTGGATCCATTCACAATAAAACAGCTGCCAATAACATAATGAAATGCGAATCCAATATCGTCGGTCCATTAGCTTAAAATCAATGATTCATCGATTTGGTTGCGATGTAGCCGGAGCCTTAGGGTAGGCTGGTGTTCGGCTCAAAAGGGACGACAAGGACTGTATGGATTTATTTATCCAGCTGTCTGCTGCCCGTCTGTAAAGCAGAAACAGACGGGAGGAGGACTGTCCTCATCCACAGAGCTAGCAGAGGAAGATAGAACACACAGTATCTCGAGGAGGGAGAGAGAGAAACACAAAAAGGAGCTAATGTTTAATTGAAGCATGCAGGTAGCTTTTCTTTCTTAAAAAGAAGAAGGGTTTATATGCTGGTGTTTGTTTTTACTCCACATCGCTGAGTCTTTATTAAAAGTTGATAATGCTCTGAGATGTTTACTGTAAGCAGACTTGTTTTCACTGCTGTTGTTATAAGAATAGGAATGACTACATTTTGCCCTGCGGCAGCAAGTAAAATTAGTTTGTGTGTGTGTGTGTGTTTTTTTTTGTGCAGCCTGATGAAAGCTCCCTCGATTTCTCCTCCTGTATTTTGAGGCACGGCATCAAGAATGCCAAGGAGTTGGCTTGCGGGGTGTGTCTGCTCAACGTCGACGCTCGCAGCAAGGTTTGTGCGCACACACACGGAATCAACTGTTAGTGGATCCATTTTTTTACATAAATGTTGTTGTGCCCATCCACACCGGATAACAACTGACATTTCTTTGACTTTGAAACGTTTTGCAGAACAAAGATGAAAGCACTCTGGGACGTCTGTTTAAACGAGTATGAAACATTCAACTGTCAACCAAATCTCATTTCACTCTTTCCCACTGGGGGCCTCGGGGGGCCTATTCTCCTCTTACCAATGGGGGGGCCAAAGTGACAGGATTCACTTCTCTCCACTTCTTCTCTCCTTACAGACGACCAACACTGTAACAGATAGAAACCAACAGCCTAAATCACTCTGAGAAACTTAAATCAATTGACCGGTTTAAGCCCCGTCCCTCTAAGATACTGTTGCTATGCCTGTCAAGCTTTCTGTTTCTCACATGGCACATATGCAGTTTGTAATGACTGAAGTAGTGTAGACAGAAGCAGCTCCTCATTTCAAGCCAGTGAACGCCAATTTTGTAGACAAAGATGAGAGCTGTTGCTGGCAGATCAACTATAGCTAGCTGGCTATGTTATGTGTTTTTTATATTTCCAACTCACTTGTTTTATGGCTACTAAGACTGAAACTAAATCTGAATGTCCCAGGCAAAGACTCAGCATCCTCACCAGCTGATCCATGTAAAAAACTTTATTTGTATATTGCAGTGCAGAGATTTAGCTGT
Source organism: Sebastes fasciatus (assembly GCF_043250625.1). Taxonomy (NCBI): domain Eukaryota; kingdom Metazoa; phylum Chordata; class Actinopteri; order Perciformes; family Sebastidae; genus Sebastes; species Sebastes fasciatus. Next base: position 25,448,532 of record NC_133801.1, read on the forward strand.
ATAGAGTTAGTTCTAGTATTAGTTTAGCTTGTTTGTACTTTTAACATTACAAAAGAGGAAGGGCTTTTAAGATAAAGACTGACCAGTGTGTAACGCTATCTCAGGTAACTGGAGTTGCTGGAGTGTAAACTTCCCTAAATGTAATAATAAGCAGGAAAGAGCTAACATCAGCCTAAACTCTGATAGCGACCGGCTTCCACACGGTGCGGAAATACTACACCGTAACTCCACAAAATAATGTAATCAGTTAATTATAACCTCCCTGAATTCTGATATAACTCTCGGCTACTAACTTTACTGTAGGTCGAAAGCTAACCAGACATGCTAACGATTTGCAGCTTACTTTAAGGAAGAAAAACACACTGTCTAATACATTCTTTACACTTTTGCTATCGTGTTTTTTCATGTTTCATGTCCACCGCTTCAACGTGAAGAAATCCAAAGCTTGACAGGCCTGACGTGTCTAGTTACCGTTGCTAAGCTACGATTGGACAATCACCATTCGGAGGAGGGGTTTAACGAGCGGTCCCAGCTTTTATACTGCAGGATGACTTGAAAAAAAAAAAGTGTCTCAGGATAATAACGTGCACTCTTGAAATAAGTGAGAGAGGAGATTTGTCACTTTGGCACCTCAGGGTGAGTTCTTGCACTCTGGGATTGGTTCTTCAAGGCCACAAAGGTCACCACTTTGTCTTGGAAGGGTTTCATTTTCTATTCTGTCGCTTCTATCTCGAGGTAACTGCTCACCTCGCCACCTGCAGCTAACAACCATCGGTGTTTCTGATAAGTGTTCAGTTATTAACTCCGACCGGGGGCGCTATGTGCAGAATTGCTGCGTGTCTACCTCCTTGCCTTACGGTGGCTGTGCTTTTCAATCGACGTGGGCCATTAATGGTATTCTCAGACCCTGCGGTTTAGAGGGCAGGATGGTGCCGCTGATTGTTTCTCGCGTTCCCCCTCTGCTGCTCAGCCAGAAAACAGATGGATGGTCCAAGCAAGATGTGACTGACTGAGAGGCATCTAGTACGCGAGCAGATGTGGCTTACACATTAGTTATAAGCAGGGAGTGCAGCTGACAATTAGACCTGCACACACACAAACGCACACTCTCTCACCTCTCACTCTTGTGTGCACAGAGGCAGGCTGAAATGAATGCAGTTTTTATTTTGTCTCTGTGCCACTAGCATGAGATTAATAACCCATCTTTTAATTGCATTTTTGGCAGAGCCACACTGGTAAGAACGAATAAAAGCCGAGTGGAGAATAGCATCCCCTCGGAGTATAATGAAGCGAAAGAGCAGCTTTGGCTACAGCAGACGGCACTGATTGTTGCATTGTCCTTTAGTGAAGAGGTACTGATTTGTTTTTCAACCAAAGGTACTGAAGGGAGGAGATGTTGATGTGGCATCAAAGAAATGTGACAGCAGACGAGCTTGATGGTTCCCGCTTAAATCGTGCAGTGAATTTTAAATCCTTCAAAAGATTTTGTAATATTGTTATTCTGTTTGTTGACACAAATAGAGCCAAAAAAATAATTTAGTCATATTCAGTGAGAGCCTCAGTCTCACCTTGTTGCTGTTGGACCGATCATTTTGGGAATGCCGCAGTTAGGGATGAGCTACCGGCAATCTCCGTTTGTCACTCAAAGGCAGCAGCAGTTATATTTGATCATAAGTGATACTTTTCAGTTAATGATGCTCCAGCGTTTTCTGCTAAATGATAAATGCTAATTTGAGCAATTGCAGGGAGAAGCATTGGAAAGGGTTTTAAGTTGAATAATTTAGCATTTCTGGCTATTTATATTAATGCAGGTTTCTGAAGTGCCTCGAGGATCTGGATTGATTATTCTGTGTAGCTTTTACCCGAGGAAATATGACAGCAGTGCTAACAGAAGTTTGGATCCGAGCTTTGTCAGGTTTTTCCCCCCCAAAATGTTCCTCCATCTCCTCAAAATTTGAGTTTGTAAATCTGTTTTTTGGTGGCCCATCTCTATCACAGCTTGCTGTATTGTGCCTCGGGGTTAGCAGGGTTCCTACACATTTAAATAAATGACTTGTGTAATGCCAGGCCTGAAAAGAGCTGTGTGAATGTGAAAGTTATTCAGTCTGAAATTGGAAAAAAAACAAAAATGCATTAATGTGCCGCTTCTATCCAGCCTCCACAGTCTGGATATGACTGTGCTGTGTATAGTAACATTAGCTCATTGAACCCAGCAGGAATGACTTGATAGTTTATGATTTAAATCACCAAACTACATGATTTCTTCCATTGTAATCTAAAGAAATGTACAATTTAATAAAGAGGAGAAGTCTCTCACCTTCCAGTGGACCACCATGGGACCTAATTTCCGGAAAAAAATATGAACAGTAGTCAACAGCGAGAGACAATTTTTTTTTTTTTAATTGTGCCATGAATCACACATATGATGTTTGTCAATTTAAAACATCATTTTGCAAGTCAAGAAAGTCACAGTTTGTTGTAAAACTGTTGAAGTATAAGACTGTGAAAATACGTAATTGGAAAGACTACACACCCAAAAGTCGCGCAAGTGATGTCTTTCACGCTGAAGCTACGATGCCTGCGTGTTTCGTACTAGGATGTACTCACAAGAGCAACGGGTCGTGCTCGTTCTTTCACTTCCCGGCTGATAAAAAAGACCAGGAGTCACTGGATAAAACACATCAAGATATAGATAACGTTTCATCTGTGCGTGGAACAGAGCTAAGTTAGCTAGTTAGTGTCGGTGACGTACATTGTATGAGACGAGAGATGTAGTTCACTGAGCGGTTTCACATAAAACTAAATGATACTACGACAAATAGCGAATTTAACGACTTGCAAAATTATCTTTTAAATTAACAAACCAAAAAAATAATTGTCTCTCGCCGTTGCCTACCATACATATTTTTTCCAAAATAAGGTCCCATTGGGTGGGATTTAATGGACATTTCTGAAAGTAAAATTGATTTCATAGACAAACCAAGTCTGTTATTGGAGCAGCTGATAACAGCAACAGAAAACAACATGTCTAGTGGACTAAATTCCTCTGAAAAGTTTACCTTTACTTTAATGCCATTTGATGACCATGATGATTAACACAAGACGTCTGGACCGATTTCTTGGCAAAAGCACTCAAAAAACTGAAATCTTTTACATGCATCAGTGTCATTCACAGCTTTACTTTTAAGTACCATCGCAGTAATGGTGTGCTTCTGAAATAGACTGCACTGATCTGCTATTATGAGCATACTCAACACTGACTGAAACATTCAATCAATATTTGAGATCAATCAAGGCCGAATCTCTTGAATTTTGAGATGGAAAAATGTGTAGGAGCCCTGAGGGATGATAACTTGGATACTCATGTTTTCACTCACAAATAAACGGGGAAAAGGGAGCTCTGATCTGGTGAAACGGTAGATCTGATTGTTTACTTGCTGCTCATTCTGTGCACACTTCTCTTTGCTCTGGACTTCTGTTGTGCTTACAGGCATTGACTAAAGGCAATGACAGGAGGTTATGGGTAATTATGCCTCATTTATTTTTAATTCTTATAGAGCAGAAGTATAGAAAAGCCAGATAGATGATTCTGGGTAGTTTTTACTGTTGTCTAACCTGATAGTGGCTCAGTCTGAATCCCTAACCTTTACATGCAAAGGTTGCAAAGGTCAAATTAGTAGAGTTGTAGTTTTATCTGACTAGGTCCAGCTTGAAAGAGGGAATACTCTCATTTGTGTTTCAGAGTAGAGTAACCAGACGCTGCCTGTCTAAAAGGCTTAAGAGTAGACAGCATCTGTCTAGTTATAACAGGCCAAATTGGCCCACATTCACTGCCATACAGGTGAAGTCTAAGAAGGGGTTGGAGGGTGAAGGGAAAAGTGCAGGTTGTTTGAGAGGGAAAGGCTCTGCGGTGAAAGGAGGAGGCATCACAGTGTGTCTTTGTGTGACCACCCTTTCATTTAGCATCCTCTCCCTCCAACATCTTCCAGCTTTGGCAGTCGTAAGTGCAGGTTTGTGGAAACAAGTAGGCCATGGCACAAAAGAGCTCCGATAGGAAATCGCTCTGCATGTGTAATGTGAGTGTGTGTGTGAGAAAAAAAAAGCATGTAGTGGAAATGTGTCATTCAGTTTGCGTGAGAAAGCCCTTCATCCATCGGGAGCATCTGTGCTGCAGACTGCATTCAGACAGGTGGAGATGTGTCTGACTTAATGGTGCGCCGTGGTCGTGTATTTTGTATGCAGTTGTTGCTTTCTGCATGCGTCTCCCCTCTCCTTTCTGTGTGGGAGGCTACGATTCACTGCACATGACTCATTCCTCTCTCCCGACTTCAGCTTCCACTATTTCACCAGGGATGCAAACTCTTAAACAGCGAGGCACACACATTAGCATCTCCTGATTGCACACACACACACACACACACAGCACTCAAGTGGGGATCAGATCACCACATTTCAATTTCAACAGCTACAGCTACAGTGTATTCAGATCATTAGAGATTAAACAATAAGTTCAAAACACTTTTAGCTTTTCAAGCACAAAACAAAATCATATTATGAAGCAACAGGTTTTGGCTGTTTTGCCACTGGGGGAGATTGTCGCCCCTTGTGTTGCTAATTAAATCAATGAATTAATTCATATCTGCTGGTACAAAGCATGATGGAACTCTTAATGAAACAATGGCACATCAGCTTGTGCTTTAAACTTCCTAGCAGAACTTCTCAGCCAGTTTTAAAATATAAATTGACCAGATATTGAATATTTTAGATTAGATTATTTTGATTATTAACTGTCTTTTTAGATGAATAAAACGTTGCATAAAGACAATGATTGATGATGACAGGTCTTTGAGGCAAATTTTGCAAGTGGTGAGCAAATACATCTCTGCTATTTCACAGACTGAACAGTACCTGGAGTCAAAATAGCCATCACTGTCATTTTGGCCTCAACTATTCTACTGAAATGCCAGATTATTTTGTTAAATGTCTGTAAAAACAGACAATAATATAATCTACAGCATCCACATTTTTTTTTAGAATTGTTTTGTTGTTGTTGCACCAACTTGCACGTCCGCCAATGTTATTGGTCAGTCACCTGTCCAATTTCTTTTTTTCTCTGATCGTTAAATCTTGCCGGTAAAGTTTGCTCTCCAGCCAAACTTGGCCATTTTCTTGGGAGACTTTCAACTACAATATCTTTTTCCAGATTTCTTTTCTCCCCATTTACCATAAAAACTGTAGACATAGCGCCATCTGATTAGACATACGGCCTCAAGGCAATGCTTGTATGAGACTGTCTTCATGCTTGTCTGTTTGGATTTGCGTAATCAAAAGGGACGAAGTGATAAAGGAACATGCATCAAGATGTCTTTTAATGTTTTGAAAGACATGATTTGTGATTTCAAGTTAAAACAACGGCATCTATGTTTTTTTATATATCATGTTTTCAGGTTGTCTGTCCGTCCGTACCGTTCTCGTGAACGTGATATGTCAGGAACACCTTGAGGGAATTTCTTCAAATTTGATACAAATGTCCACCTGGACTTAAGGATGAACTGATTACCTGACCTCATGCCCATCCCATTCTTGTGATATGTCGGGAACGCCTTGATTGAATTACTGCAAATTTGGCAATTGTCTTGTGCGTAACTTGGCTGAAATGTGCAGCAGGGACAGGAACATGAAAGCTGAACTGTGTACCAAAGTGCTGCATGTGAATCATGTCGTAAATGAACATCTTAAAACTGTAGAATGGTGCACATAGCAAATCATAGTTGTGTGTTAGTTGTGTGTTAGTAGTGGTTCTTTCTGTTCAGCAGCAGGCAGAACAAGTTGCAACAAACTAGTGCCGTAAAAGCATAAGAAAGTGTCTCACTCCTGTCCATATCTATCCCTCTTCCTCCTGTGTGCACAGATGAGTGTATTGTCTCTGTGATTCAGGGGTGTAATATCTCACCCTTTCACTCTGATAGGCGTTCAACTCGGAGACGGACAACTTCAAACTGCTGTACGGGGGCCACCAGTACCACGCCAGCTGCGCCAATTTCTGGATTAACTGTGTGGAGCCCAAACCACCAGGCCTCATACTGCCTGACCTCCTCTGAGCTCTGGGCTGTGGCTGCCATAGCAACAGGGCACGGGCTAATCGGCATCAGATAGGTGAAGCGTCATCGCGCCTTGGACTGAGATAAATACGTTTAAAGTCACTGGATTTCTCTTAATTTATTTGTTGTTGTTTTTTATCTCTTTTGTCACAACTCAGCTGTTACTCAGATCTGGTAGTTTGCTAAAATGTAATGCTTTTCTATAAATATTTACCATCTACGTTGTTATTGTTACCCATTTCTTCTTCTACATAAATGACCTAAAGATAGGTCAGCTGTATAGGTCATATTTAAATAAATTACTAGCAATGCTTTTAAGAGATGATTTCCACTGATTTTCACTGCTGAAAAAAAGTCAATATTACTTAATAAATCACTTGACAATGAGTTTTATTTAAATTATTAGGTGTGCAATATCATTAAAAACACTGGAAGAGACTGTAAGCATCTTGTCACTTGTTGCTTTGCTTCTGTTTGAGAGGATTTTTATTCCCGACTTCCTTTGTTCACACTGAACCAGAGCTGTTGAATCATAAGCCTATTGTACTTGAATTACATTTTTTGATCGGGTCTCTTTGATGAAACTCTGTGGCGGATTTGGTTTTAATATGGAATCTTTAACCTTTTCCTGAATTGTGTTGAATTGACTTTCTTTGAATGGGGTTTTCAGCATCTCTTGGGGTATTTCAATTGTGTATTTCTTAGGGGGGAGAAGTTGTGATTTGGGGACCTGAAGGGAACCCTGTTAACGGTTTTGTTTTTGTGTCTTGGTGTTGTGTGCAACTAGAGCTGAAGATGATGATTTATTCTGAACTAAAATTGCAGCAGCACTTTTTGTATATTACAGTATCATGCTGTAGCATTGTAATTATGTATAACTGTAATGTGAATGTGATGTAAATAAATATGCATACAGTTTATTTAAAGTGTCACAGATTATTATATCGGTCAGATTTTTTTTTAAAGTCTGTCTTTAAACAATACTCACACGCCCATATGTACATTCAATTTGATCTTTTTCTAATGTCGTTCGGTGTTTGACTGGGAATCGCCTCGGCGTGACCAACTACCGAACCTCCAATGACACCACATCTGTCAGTGACAGACAGGTCGAACTGTGGACTACGCCCCCTCATATTACCACAGTCGACCGACCCTTCCAAAATCATTCTTACTTTCTTCCTGTGAAGAAACTATAGGCTCCCTCAGCTAATCTAGGCTAGCTAGACCCTCATCCCATGTGCATAGCTTGCATGGGTGCTAAACACGCTCAAGCATCGCTGGCTGACCCCCAGTCATATTCCCACTGTGTGTCAATGCCGAAAAAAGATCCTGGAAAGGAGACTGAGAGTGGCAGTATCCAATAGTCAGGACCCATCCCCAAAAGCCACAACCAGCACCCATCAGCTGTGAGCCTCAGCGGACTGGTGATTGCTCGAACATGCCTCCACTTTTCGAGGAATTCATCAAAGTGGAGCTGGACTGTGAGGACGCAGAGGGCTATGCCAACTCTGACATCCTCGAAATGGAGGATGAGGAGGATGACTCCACCTTCCCTGTTCAACAGTCCAGACCCCCAAGTGCATCTGATGCTGATCCCCCAGTGGAGAGCAACTTAAACGAGGTCTGCAAACGGGCCACGTCCAAACGACAATGGCCGGCAGCCCAGGATGACTTTTTTAATTTTTTCGACATAATATACTTTTTTTTTTTTTTTTGACATACTATAATATGCCTTTTTTACGACATACTAAACTATTACCTTTTTTCAACATACTACACTATGACTTTAAATTATTCGACATACTATACCATTACTTTTTTTTCGACATTTTTTTCGACATACAATACTATGACTTGCTATACTATGACTTATTTTTTGACATAGTATACTATGACTTTTTTTGGTCATACTGTACTATGACTTTTTAAAGTTTTTTCGACATACTATACTATGAAATTTTTGACATAATGTACTATCATTTTTTAAATTTTTTCGACATACTATACTATGACTTTTTTCGACATACTATATGACTTTTAAAAACAATTTCGACATACTATACTATGACTTTTTTCGACATACTATATGACTTTTAAAAACAATTTCGACATGCTATACTATGACTTTTTTCGACATGCTATACTATGACATTCTTTTGACATACTGTAATATAATTTTTTTATTTTTTCGACATGCTATACTGACTTCTTTTCAACATACCATACTGTCTTTTTCGATATAGTATACTATGACTTTTTTTTATTTTTTCGACATACTATACTTTGACTTTTATTTCGACATACTATACTATGATTTTATTGAATTTTTTTGACATACTACACTGTGACTTTTTTTTGACAAAGTATACTATGACCTATTTATTTTTTCCACATACTATACTATGACTTCTTAAAAACATTTCGACATACTATACAATGACTTTTATTTTTTCGACATACTAAAATATGAGTAACTTTTTTTTGACATACTATATTATGACATTTTTTACCCATCCTATACTATGACTTTTTTAATTATTTCCACATACTATAGTATGACTTTTTATTCAACATACTACACTATGTCTTTTGTTTAATTATTTCGACATACTATACTATGACTTTTTTACGACATACTATACTATGACTTTTTTTCATTTTTGGCTTGAAACCGGGACAATCCTGGACAATCCGGGACGACTGATCACTATAGTTGTGGGATTTTGTTTCCTTTGGCCAGAGCCAGGTTAGGTGTTTCCCCCTATTTCCAGTGTTATACTAAGCTAAGCTAACCAGCTTCTGGCGGTAGCTTTACATTTAGCATACAGAGAGTGGAACTGTTCTTTTCATCGAACTCTAGTCAAAAAAGCAAATAAGCGTACGTCTAACTTTTCCTTTCACACACTTAAAAATCAGCAGTTTGCCCCTGCTTGTGTTATAAGAAGTATTCGTGTTGGTTTTCTGCATAATTTAACTGAATTTCTGTTTTAAGTATGAACATATTGCTTTGAAATGAGTCATTTAATGAACGTGGCTTTTGATCTTATTCTGCCTGCTTTCCAGAGAAGCTTCCTCTTCCAACTGCATGAAGGTTGCTGCACATTTTCCCTCCGTCATTTCACTCCATAATGTACTTTCTCTCCAGCCAGAGAGGCCTCATCTCCATCAATTTGCGTCGAAATGGAATAAATTCTCCTTCGACAAGCCTGCCGGGCCATCGCTGGCGGTTGAGCTCAGCCAATCAAATGAGATGTCTGGGGGCTCTGTGAAACCAGTCTCATTATCGTTCTCACACTTGTGTTCAGGTGTGCTCTCCAACATCCATTTTATCTCTCGCCGTTCCCTAATTCATTTCCTGCAGAAAATGAATTCCTCTCCTCTCACGGTGAACACCAGGATTACAGAAAATTACAAACGCTCAAATCAATTACTGAATGAGGCTGTGTAATTCCAAATGCAGACCGCCTGTGCCTGTCATCTTCACGCCTATTGTCTGCATTTCTGAAATCATCACTGTGGGAGAGAAGCGAGATTGAAGTGATACTGTGCTGTATTGACTGCTGCTCTTTGGTATTTCATGGCCATAGTTAATCATATTATTGATTAAAAACAGCTGCTTCTGCACGATTGCCTTCACACTTTGAGGTGCTTCCTGCTTTACGTTCTTCCGATAACATTTCCTTCTTATCCAGAGATAAAAGAAAAAACTGTGATAGTAGAGGAAGAGCTTAAAAGTGTGTCTTCTGTTGATGATGAGTAACTAATTCTGGATTTTGGAGGCTATTTTTAATAGTTTTGGACAACAATAGAGCTCTATGATACCGAGGAATAAGATAAATATATATGTATGTATGTATGATGTATGTATGTGCACCTGTAGAATCAACTCATTGTTAGTTTTGGTCTTTTCATGGGATTTGCTGACAAAAAGAAAATTACCCTTTAAAGGAGCAGTGTGTAGGATCTGGCAGTATCTAGCGGTCAGGTTGCAGTTTGCAGCCAACTGAAGCCTCTCCCGTGTGCCAAACGTATAGAAGAGCTACGGTGGCCGACGCAAAAACGCAAATTGCCCTCTCTGGAGCCAGTTGTTGTAAGAGTAGCGTAGGTCATTTGGAGCAGAGCCAGTGCATAGAGTGTGTGTGTAGGTGGGACGTAAGTGTTGAAGCAAGAGAGAGAGAGCGGCAGCGACGGGAGCGAGTAACGTTATCGACTCTGGCCCAAGCAGAAAAAGTTAACAGAGTTTGGTTTGTCCGTTGTAGAAACATGGCGGTGCAACATGGCGGACTCCGTGGAGAGGAGACCTGCTCCCTATGCAGATAAAAACGTCTCACTCTAAAGTTACAAAAACACGATTCTTATTTCCAGGTGATTATACACTAAAGAAAACATACTTATTAATATTATATTCCATTTCTGCCAATAGATCCCCCTAACTGTTAGACACTGGTCCTTTAAGTTCTTTCTTTCATAGAAACCTGATCCACCATTAGTTAAAAGAAAGCACTGAAAGGCGACACTTAGTAGATTTATGATGCCTCAATTCACCATTATGGACCTGGACACAAATATTAGTCATTTTCACTGTTGAGATGTTCAGTACAAATTGAATACAGCTCTGTGGCTCACAGTCTTTTGCAGTGTCCGCTCTATCAATCAGTTCAGACAGCTAAAGATTTAAAGGCGACGGACAGATGAGTCAGTGTTACACCACAGAGACGACACACTCATTCAGCTCGCTGAGGAAGAATGACGTGTTTCACTACAGACACAACTGTATCAGCCAACATCTCCTACTACGTTTTGGATGATCCTTAGTTTGGCTGTGAGGTTTTTTTACTCTCTCTTACACCCATATTTAAAGCTCCGTTATGGATTCTCTATATCACTGCTTCAATTCTCCATTTTCATGATCTATACACGAAGCACTAACGGCATTTGAAAACTGTCCTCTGGGTCTTTTATTAAGGTTTCCAAGTGTTGTTGGCTGCCAAGTAATCAGCATTCTCCATGTGGCTGTTCCCTTTATGTTTGCAACTAAGAAATACATACTTTGAATCACATCCAACAGCATATGCTGCTGTGTGGCTAAATCAGGTTGTCAAATTATAACTAAAACAAGGGCGGCAAGCCTGAAATTGAAGCAGCAGTGAGAGCAGCATGTTTATATTAATAACTGGCCTTGTGCGTATGGCCTTGTTAAAATGGAAATGCAGGGTTTACACCTATTGATAGTGCTGTAGCGCATGCCGATTATAGTGAATTATTAAAGGCCGTATAATTTGAAGCCCAGAGAAGCTGTGATTCAGTAATTCATTGCAGCGACAGATGTTCATATTTGCTTTGAGTGGTTGAAATAAAAACCTGCACATTCAGATATGCAACACTGGGCTAGTGCTGAAGTAATTACAGAAATGTTCCTTTTCCCCCATTTTATTTATTACTCTAATTGTTGAGTTGTATTTCTTGTACATTTTATCTTCCTTAATGGTGTTTCAAAGCCCTCTCCACACAGAGCCCTGGGAATAGTTTTTAAGGGAGGGAGAAATACTAAATCCCTTCATTTGAGCAGTGGCGGTTCTGGGGGAAGGGGTTCAGTATCTAGCCCATGGACATTTTGACATGTAAACTGCAGGGACCAGAGATCGAACCACCAACCTGGACGACCGTTCTACCTCCTGAGGTATGAAAAAAGTTGTGCTTAATATTTTTGGTACTCCTAAAATCGCATGTGGCCCAAGCCTGGCCCCCCATTTGAAATGGTCTAGAACCTCCACTGATCAAAAGTAAAGATATTGGTAAAACTAAATAACAGACATATCAAATACTGAGAACATGTCCTCAATGGAACAGTCTTGAATGATAAGTTTCCTGAAAACTGACAAATTTAAGAATCAATAAAATTGTTTATCAGGCAACAAGTCTACAGCCATGCTAGCGGCTCTGGTAGGCTGTACTGAGGCACAGTGGTGCATGTCCTGATGATGGCATTAGAGAAAAGCTATTGCAATTCAGCCTCTCCTCTTTGCTATCTGTGGGAAATTTTTAAGCAATACATCCAATCGTTTGAAATATTTCACCTAAAACCACAGATGGCAACTTCATGGTGGCGCTAGAGGAAAATCAGGGGATCACCAAAATCAGAGGTATTCATTCTCTGGGAGTCATGAATGTCTATGCAATATTTTATGGCAATCCACCCAACGATTGTTGAGATATTTCAGTCTGAACTAAAGTAGTCCATATGGACTAGCATGGTAACGTGTGCCAAATACTGGGTGGTTCCAGCCTCTTAAATGTGAGGATTTTGTGTTTTTCTGTTTTATATCATTGTAAACTGAATATCTTTGGGTTTTGAACACAAGCAAGAACATGTCACCTTGGAAGCTTGAGGAAACTGTGACAGGCCCTTACACTAAAGTCAGACATTTTATAAACTAAACATGAATTACAATAACAACAATTAAAACAACAAAAATACATAATGAGGATAATCGTAACACACAGCTGTTCAGTGCAGCTCACCTGTGTCTGATGCATCCCGTTGAGTTGCTGCCATCTTTAATGTCATCACCCCAAACTTAAGTCAGCGTTGTTCGTTCTGCATGGCCAGCACCGCTGGAGCCTGGCCTGCCTCTGATGCTCAGGATGGTGCAAATGGCTCTGCTTACTGCTTTAATGACAGATGATAATATCTAGCTGCTGGTGAAGGATGTTTACTTTCAGCGCTTCACTATGCCTTGGAAACCCTGTGCGTGTACTCACATTAATACAGCGAAGACGAAGGAGAGGGGCAGGAGGAGAAGATTATTTTTTTTTCACTGTGAGAAAATAAGTGTGTGCATGCAGTGTGTAATGTGGGCCCATCACTTGTGCATCTCTGCGGTGGTCGGCACGTCTTCAGACGTCTCTCTGGGTAATGGCATTCATTGTGGAGACTACTCCGGAGGTCTCTCAAGAAAGTGTGGGCACAAGACAAATGGCGCTCATCAATAATCTGCCTGCTGTTCTGTAGCAACAGCAAAATGAAAATGAGTGACAGAACGATTCTTTGACATCTGAAGACGTCTCTTAGGGGGAAATGGCCGCGCCGAACGAAGATCAAGAGGCGTTTGGAGGAGGAAACGCTGCAGCCTGTTCATTAGAAAACATCTCAAAGACGTTGTTGTTGTTAGAAAACAAAAATGTAAATTCTTATTCCAGTAGAAGCCTGAAATGTTGTGCGTCAGAGGAGATTTTTTTTCTATTCAATTCAAACACATTTGAACAGAAACAGTGAGATGAGATCTTTTTTCTTATTATTTTAATATGACTGTCTTGGGGCATGAAATAATTAGAAGTCAGATTACAGAACATCTTTCTCCTGCGAACAATTATTTACCCCTCAACTTTTATTCTTTTTTTTATTATTGTAATATCACACTTAATCTATTATGGCATTGTTAAAAAATAAACATTGTTGCACTGAAATCTGTGTTGAAAATGTCAACTCTGTCACATCCAACATCACTGCTGCGTGCAGACCGCACTTAGATGTCAGATGACCACACCCAACGGTGATGCTATACTGCAGTAGTGTAAGGGTGAGAGTCAAGAACGTAAATCATAATTCAAAACTAACACGATACATTCACTGCCCACGATAACTCAGATGAGAGAGTCATCGGCTACATTTAGTGCTGACACAATGAGTTGAGATTAGTCGATAGAAACAAAATAAACTGCTAATTGTGAACAATTTTGATAATAATTTATCTCTGGTTCCAGCTTCTAAAATGCGAGAATAAGTTGCTTTTTGTCTTTATATCTTTTGGACTGTTTGTCTGACAAAATATGCAATTTGAAGACGTCAGTTTGAATGCATTGCACGCCGGCCACTTCACATAGCATTGTGTAAATTGGTTCTGGACCACACGCAGGCACGCCATACAGAAGAAGTAGTAATTATATGGTAGCCAGGAAGTGCCAAATCCGGGGAGCAGATGTGATTAAATTGCAGCTTCTCTGATAGGTTAATAAAACAGTGGTGTATCTCTACGTATTGCAATATGCTACTGGTTTGCAGGTTTACATCAAAAACAATGGGTGCCGCTGTTTTGAAGCATTGGTATTTTTTCACCATTATCTAATGTTTTAATGAATCAATTAAAGGTAACCTGTGGAATTTTTTGATCACCAGTAGTGCTTTAATTCCAGGGGGGCATCATGATACACAATCGTGCACAAGGTTTTGTGCTTTTCCACCAATCTGCAATGTGGAGGGAATGCGCCAAGGCTTAATGAAAGAGGCTGGGACACGGGTCTTGAGCTATGGGGTATGATACATGCGCAGTGTGACTGGAGCTGCTGTCATGTGCGTTGCTATTGGCTCAATTTCGGCAAGTGCAGACTGCGCATGTGTTGTACCCCAATAATATGGCGCGATGATGGCGCGTGATACCTCCTCTTTTCATCCTCCTTGGAATGCGCCAGGAAACACAGCAATGCGCCAGCAAAGGCAGAGAAGAAGAAGACTGCTAGCACGTAAACATGGATTTAAACTGTGTTTTGGTGCGTAAACAAAGAGAACATTTATTTGTTTAAAAAACTCCATAGGGTACCTTTAATAGAAAAATATACCACTGCATTTTTTACTTTTATGTGATAATATTAGTGGCAAAATCTTGATGATGGTGTGTATTGTGATTTATTGTGGTATTCTCTTTTTTGTCTCACCCCTACAACTACTTTTGGAGCATGGGACAGGACAAAGTTAAAAATTTCAACCAGCAGACCAATGCAGAAGTAGGATCTTCAGCCTGTGTAACATTGCTCTTTTAGGCTGTTTTAAACAGAAATAAAATGTGCTTTCTGTACTGCTCTGATCTTTTTGCAACCTATGGACACAAGGCAAAGACAGTGGGATAGAAAATATTCTTCAAAGCATCTATCATAGAGCTATCACTTCCCTTGAGGCGGCAGATTTTCTTTATTTTTTTTTTTTAAATATATCATCAAATAGCACTACAACAACATAGTGTGGTCACAGGATGGAACAGTCAACCCTGTGGTACACAGGAGCTTTCCCTAAACCTTGACTTTTAGCTTACATCTTCTAGATTTTCACCTTAAAAAAGGTAGATATAACAACATCTTTAAATGTTCAGTTAAAGTGTGCCATTTTTTTTCCTCACTATCAGTACAATCCAATAAAATAATTTGTCTATGCATATATTTTTTTTTTCTGTACACTTATCTTAAATGCTACCATAAATTGAGAGCATGCTGCTGCCCTTCACACCAAAGATTACTGCAACACTGGCACAATACCACCACATGACATCATCACGTCAGGAAAAGGACTTCAGTCACATCACTGTCAGAGCTGCAGAGTCTCGAGCACAGCCGACACCATCGAGCACTCGTCCTCCGCTGGAACTGGAGTGACAGACCAGGAGATAGACGGCACCGACTTCCACGCTCTGATCTTGTTTTTGGTGTCTGACATCGCTGTGGTTCCAATCGATCCGTTGGTCCGAAGGATTCTGGGCTTGAAGTCGCCTTGCTCCCGCTCAAAACACTAAATGGAGGCAACTGGTTGGACGAACCGCATCAACAACCATTGTTTGGTTAAGACTCCCTCTGTCCAAACGCACCGGTATTCATTAAATAAGCATGTACACTCGCAACGTATCTCACTTCGCCTGTCCTGAACACGCATGAAGCTGCAGTCCAGGAGGGCAAAAGGGCTCACCTTCACGTCCTCCTCGATCTCCTCGCTGCGGATCTCACAGGCCCCAGTACGGAGCCAGGCTCCTGCGGTCCCTCTCGTAAACATCAGGTATGACCCCGTAGGGCGTCTGCACCATCTTAACAGAGTTTCTACCAAACAGCTTCCTCTCGTACTCGATGAGCTGGCGCCAGAAGCCGCCGTTGGGCCTGATGACGGGGCGGCGGGCTTTGACCCAGGCGTGCGCCTCGGCCAGAGACACGCGGTGGTACTTCATGAGGTACGCCAGACACAGGGAAGCAGAGCGGCTCACCCCCGCCGCGCAGTGCACCAGCACCGCCCCTCGCTTTCGCCCCACGCTGTGGATCTTATCAGCCACGCTGTCGAAGTACAAGGAGATGGGGGAGTGGGGCATATCCGCCAGAGGGACCTTTACGTACTCCATGTGAGGCCAGTTGAAGTTGGGGAGCTCGATGGTGGCGTTGACCACGCAGGTGATGCCTTTGGATAGCAGCAGGCTGCGGTTGGACGCCACGTTCCCTCTGCTGAGGAAGAGGTTGGGGGTGATTTGCGCAATGCTCCCCAGCAGGCTGCCGTTCTCGGGCATCAGCCTCGGCACCACCGTGGGCACCATGGAGTTACGGTGGTGATGGTGGTGATGGTGGAAGAAGCCTTGGCTGCGGGAACCCATGATGGAATCAAGTGGGCTTCTTCGAGATGGGTGGCAAATTTTTTCTAAAAGCAAAAGCTTCAAGAGCTCAGACTCATAGTAGTGCAGCCAGCCAGACAGCTCCTGTAACACACAAACAGATTTCACTTTCAATCTAAATTAAACATTTTTCTGCTTCACTGTAGGCCGAGCACTCAGGCTGACAAACATACAAACACTTCACATGGATGAGTAACATCACTGCTGTTTGCAAAGACTCCAAAACAAGAGTGCTAAGTCCTTTTTTTGGATGGCATTGTATTGAGACAGTTGTTTCCAGGAAATGTTATTGTGCAGTCTTTAAAGTAAAAAAAAACAGAGAGACAAAACTATTTAATTTCAGACACAATAGTTGACTAATTCAAAAACATGATGCCGTGACCCCTTGATCCACAGTCTTCACTTTACAATGACATCATTTTCGTGAATGAGAAATGTTTTCATCTCAGCCAGAGAGACCTGTTTATCTCTGCTGTATGTCTCTCTACATTCAGGTCGAATAGCCTGCGTGCTGCACACTGAGACGTGCTTCGCTCTTGCCATGTGAGCGCAGACCCCCTGGAGGCGTGCACTCACCTCATCTCATGTTCATCCATCCACAGCCCTCACATACAGATTACATCTCTCGTCTCTCTGGCTATCGCTGCTGTCGGTGTTGTTTTGGGTGGCACAAAATGAAAAGTAATCATATATACGGTACGATCGCACCAAAGTGTGCTCATAAAACACTTAATTTAAGTACTAAATTTGCTAAAGTTTATTAATCTAATTGCCTTTTTCCAAAAAAGGATGATCTTCCGTTTATGAGCTGCAACATGAACAAGAAGATGACGCAGATCATGAAGAAAAATACATGTGAACCTTAACGTGACATTTCTGGCTGCACATATGATGGAAACAGCCTCCCGCGTTAATACTTATAGTTATCAGGAGAGAGCCAACTGCTCCGGGTGCTACTTCACACACTGTTGCACTTGTCGTGCGTCATCCACACCTTGTGCACCAGTCTGGCCGGCAGGTCTTTTTCTTACATTTTCTGCTCCAGTCTGGTTAACAAGACTCACGGGTCAACTGCTTTAAACTGGAACTCAACCTGCAGAAAAAACAACCACCTGATCACCTGCTGTCTGGTGCAAAGAGACTGCAGGGACAGATCGGGATTCTCCTTATTCCTAAAATTGCAATCAAAAGACCAAGGAAGGACATGAATTTAAATACATCTGCATGACTGACTATGCAATGAAACCGTGGGGGCAGCTTTTTCATCCAACGACAAATTTGGGGCACATCATCCTTTAAATCAGTGGTCCCCAACATCGGGCTCAGGACGTATTATTTAACAAGATAGAAACCTTGCTACCCAGCTACACAATTCTAATGAATTACTGGATAATTTCACCCCTCAATGCCTCTAAAAATAATCATTTTAGATCACTTTGTGGTTCGAATGGTTGCAAGTCGATATTGCTTTATTCAAACGGACAAGACAAAAAGGTTGAGAACCATCTGCTTTAAATGTAACATCATATAGGCCAAAAATGTCGTTATTATTCCCTACTGGATATTCTACCTACATGAAACATAAAAAAAATATTGTTTTAAAGGTTGTAACCTTTGTTTTTCATGGTTTTACTGCCTAAAGTTTGTATGAAAATAGAAATGTAGGTATCCAGAACAAGCTGTTTTTACATGTTAATCCTCATCTCCAGCAGGTTTGGAGCTTCCTCGTTTCATCATCACCTTCCTCTACACCCCATTGACCGATCGATCACAGCTTTGCCACCTCAGCAGGGTCGGCTTCTCTTTCCAAAAAAAAAAAAAAAAAAAGGATCAAAGGCTAAAATAGCACCCGCCCCGTTCAGGCACAGTTTTTCCGGTTTGCTGCTGGTTGCCAATCAACCTGCACTTTGCCTCTGAAATGGTTGCCATGATCCACTGGTGATGAGACAACAAATACAGCGATCCAGACTCTGGGAAACAAGTGTTGCCCATCAAACCACATCAGGAGGTGATCAGAGTCACATTAGAGCCGCGCTGAGCAACAGTGTGAACAGATTTTCTGCAAGAAGCACCATATAATACACAAGTCCTACATAAGTAGTAGATCAGTACTACATTAGTCAGTGTTGTACACTGTTAGAGCACAGCAAAACATGTGTGAGCTTTTGTCTTCCTTAACTCAAACTGAAGCAGTCTGTTAATGATTGACAATGAAAATTAAAGCAGCAGTGGGTAGAATTGGAGCAAATATTATTAAGAAAAAGGTATTTTTATAAAACGTCTTCCTGTGTCCTCTGTGTGCTCCGGCATCTGCAAGATTTCACAGACCGGAGGAAAACAACCAATCAGAGCCGAGCTGGAGCCTTGCCGTCTCTGAGCAGCTGTCAATCACTCGCAAACTCCGATCACACGGTCAAACTAGGCAGCGCTGATCAAATATTAATCATTTTTCTGTTTCTGTAATGCCTATTTCTCGCCTCAAAAGTTTTCAGAAACATCTTGTAGGGTACTGTTTAGCTGTAAAATGAGAAAGTTTGCTCCGGCTGGTGGGCGGTGTTTGGCATTTCCTCAACTTATCTCAACATGGCAGCCGGGTCACAAACTTTCTCATTTTTCAGCATGTTGTGCCCCCCCTAGTGGCCAAACACACACACACACACACACACACACACACACACACACACATACGTATATACGTGTAATGCTGAACTGAAGAATTTAGTCAATTTAGAAGTTGATATATCTGTAAATTGACTTATATAGCTGAGTGTTGCTTTTCTAATCCCCCCCTACAAAACTCCAGAAACAGAAATCAATGAGAACAACATCCAGATTGATCTGAATCTGGGACGTGGGCAGTGATTCCGAGTCTGGTACCGTTCTGCGATAACTGTGACATCTTGCTGAAACTGAAAGTAATCTTCGAACAGATGTCCTGCTTGCAAGACACTTTCTTATTCACTGGAAGCACAGTCGATGCATTAATTCATGGAGACAGATACATATCATAACATAATGGTATATAACAGGACATATACCATTTGCTGACATAAACTCTGTTGCTGCGGCAACCTACTGACCACAGTATGAGGCAGTCAACAGAGAGATGAAGACGATAAGAGAACCTAATAATCCCCTGCCCTCTCCAAAGTGCTGATGTACCACAGTACGCCGGGCGTTGCTGAGATTTGCTCCATCCACCATGGTTATTTATACCCCGGGCAGGGCAGGAGTGAGGCTGCAGAGAGTGGAGGAGGTAGAATTATGCAGAGAGAAAAATCTACTGTAATGTTACAGATAGTGGGATACTGCAAATACGCTGTCAATCAAATTTACTGAGAGGATTAAGTGTCCAAAAAAAGACAAAAACACTGAGGAAGGTCAGTGGCATTCACAGGACAACAGAGACCGGAGTACCTTTTTACAAATCAACCCCTCATGTCTTCTTCTTCTCTTGATGTTAGAATAAACAACCCCCTTCTCAATCATTCAGGGTGGATCTGTATAGAGGTGGTCCCACCTCACAAATCTTTTTTCACACATCTCCGTCTCTCTCTCTCTCTCTCTCTCTCTCTCTCTATCTCTGTGGGGGGGGAGATTCCTCAGAGGTCTGGTTCCACCTCCGCTAACACAAATTGGAAACGTGACCCACCCGCAGAAAAACTAGAGCAGCGGAACCTGTCGGCAACCTCACGACTCTTAAAACCTCAACGACAACCAGATCGGAGTGGTACTTGACTGACATCAAATTCCTGACTGACGCTCCCTCACACACACAGAATATTAAGATGAATGAAAACAGGGAAACAGCTGGAAAAGGTGCACAAGCAGACACGCAGCTCTCAGCAGTGTCCCTCAATCAAAGGTAATCCATTTATTCCGTCTGAGTGATCTCTGAAAGTGACTCTGCTGCCAACAGTCTGGATAACTATCAGGGAAAAATGAGCAGCAATGACACAGCTTCTCGAATTCATCCAGACGCAACTGGGCGCAGCTTCACAGCAAACAAATGATGCTGCTGCACAACAAAGTCAGCTGCAAAAGGGTTCAAAAGAGAGCAGGGTCAACACGAGGTAAAGGACAAATGCCTGTCGATGACAGGGTTCGGCTTTGGCACCTTCCTGCTGACAGCAGCGACTGGGTGCCGCTCACTCCGTCCACAATGTTACACCTCAGCCACAAACACAAGAGCCTGAGACTCAAGGCCACACGTCATGTAGGGAGAGATGGTGAGTGTGTATAAATGTACTGCCAAACAGATAAAAACACTGGGGCTGACAATGCACGTACAAATGCCATTTTTCTCAGACATATTGGAAGCCTATCGTATGTAGTCGTAGTTTCAATTTTCTCTTAAAAGGCCACGTCTGTAGGAACGATTGCATCCATCACTACAGCAGATGGATGAGACAGATAAATGGAGGGACTTTACTTTTAAACAATGACACGCTGTTCCAAATCTAATGAGACAGACTTATTACCTATAATTGGTGCTACAAGCAATGAATATCAAGCAGAGCTGAAACCATTAGTCGGTTCAATTTGAAAATTAATCTGCAGCTATTTTGAAAACTGATCATTTTAATCATTTTGAAGCAAAAAATGCCAAATAGTGTACAGGCTATAACTTCTTAAATGATTTTCTTTGACCTTTCTGATATGAAACTGATGAGTTTTTAACTGTTGGTCGAATAAAAGAAGCTTTATGAAGATGACATCTTGCCCTGAGAAATTCAAATGACTAGTCTAAGGACCAAGTGATCTATTAATTGAGAATATATCCAGCAGAATATTCTATAGTAAAAATAATTGGTTGCAGTCTTAATATCAAATATAGTTTATCCTAAGGGAGTACCATGTGATGATCAGGCCATTACACATTCTTAGTCTGAAACCAGGGCCGGCTTAAGACGTAGGCCGTATAGGCAGTCATTTAGGGCGCCACCTTCTGGGGGGTGCCGGTCGCCCTCTAAAAATAATAATAATAATAATAACTAAATAAATAAATATATAATAATCATAATAATAAAAATAAAAATAAATGCCAGAGGGCAAATAAATGAATATAGAAAGAAAGAAATACACCTTCTACCCCTGTAACTCCTTTTCTCACACTTTTTCATCTGCCCTGATGCACTTATTTGTTAATAAAAGCGTAAATTGTAGTGAAACTGACTAAACACTTAACAATGTCAGGGACCAATTGCTTACATCATAGATAAATAAATGTAATAACTATTAAATAACACCTGTTGAATTATCTGGCGAGTGAAAAAAAAAAGTCTAAACAAAGCTGAATAGGTTTCATATTTTAGATTCTTCAAAGTAGCCACCTTTTTCTTTGATGACAGCTTTTCCAATAGTCTTGATGGAGTTCCCATACATGTTGAGCACTTGTGTTTTAGGTCATTGTCGTGTTGAAAACAAAGGATAGACCCACTAAGCGCAAACCAGATGGGATGGCATGTCGCTGCAGAATGCAGTGGTAGCCAAGTGTCCCCCCCGCCCATCCCATCCCATCCCATCCCATCCCCTAAAAGATGTCAAGTAATCCTGTAGTAGATCTGGCGGTATCTAGCGGTGAGGCGAGGAGATTGCAACCAAATAAGGTGCCCGACGTGAAAACGGCAAGTGTGCATGTGTGTATGTATGTGTGTGTGTGTGTGTGTGTGTGTGTGTGTGTGTGTGTGTGTGTGTGTGTGTGTGTGTGTGTGTGTGTGTGTGTACGTTGGAAGTGAGTGGTGAAACAAGA
This sequence comes from Sebastes fasciatus, assembly GCF_043250625.1. Taxonomy (NCBI): domain Eukaryota; kingdom Metazoa; phylum Chordata; class Actinopteri; order Perciformes; family Sebastidae; genus Sebastes; species Sebastes fasciatus. The sequence continues at coordinate 25,470,803 of NC_133801.1, forward strand.
GAGAGAGAGCAGCGGCGGCGACGGCTGGAGTAACGTTATCGACTCCGGCCCAAGCAGGAAAAGTTTACAGAGTTTGGTTTGTCCTTTCTGGGCTACTGTAGCAACATGGAGGTGTAATATGGTGGACTCCGTGGAGAGGACCCGCTCCCTATGTAGATATTAACGGCTCATTTTAAGGTAATGAAAACACGATTATATTATCATCAGGTGATTATACACTGAAGAAAACATACTTAAATAAATAAATATTCTATTCCATTTCTGCCAATAGATCCCCCTAAAGGTTACACACTGTTCCTTTAACCTACTATGACATAAGAAAATAATATAAATAAAGAAAAAGCACTGAATGAGAAGGTGTGTCCAATTTTGAATGGTATGTGTTGCCATATACTGTAGATATATTATAATATATTATATAGGCCTATCTACAGTATATCTTCCTCAGGAAATAATAATGTTGTTGTTTTAGAAACTTTAAATATTATATAATATTCCAGAAATGGTGACACTGCCATGTGTGAAAATGTGGAGCTTTAATTTCTGAGTTTAATAATTGATGATGAGAGCTGTGCATGAGGAGCGCTCCTCTGCGCAGGCGCTGCTCGTGCCCGTACGCGTGCTTTAACAAGTTCAGGTGTGGGAAATAGATCCTTTTAAGTTTAAAATAAAAAAAACTGTATAATGTTATTGTCTTAGTTTGAATAACACGACGGAATTAAGCGTCGTGTCTTCTTAAAACAGACGTGTGGCAGGTGCGCTTGTTTTTATTCCATTTCACCATAATTACATCAGAAAACTGAACCTGATAATTAAATACCTCTATAACATATTTTAAAACATATTAATGCTTTGTATGCATTTAAGTTTAAAACCATCTTATTTTGGGTCAAATGACGCAGATAAACTGCCTCCATCAGATGTAAAACTCAACTTACCAGTGTTCTTCCAGTCTCAGGCAGATAGATAGAGGTTTATATTAAAGCGCCTGCAGCGATCCGCTGATCTGCTGCCTCACTCCGGACATCTACCTTCAGTCAGTCCGCTCTGCAGGCTCTCACAGACGGCCAGCGGGATGGAGAGAGGCCAGGTGGCGGGAGACAAACCGCGACACACAACAACATAATGTGAAAGTCAACAGAAATACGAGCCATCAGTACATCCGCCTGCTTCTGTAGCTGACAGGAGCGGCGTGCACAGGGCAGCGTCGGTATGAGGAGTGATCAGTGCCACACAGTGGAGGAGGAGGCAGGAGGAGGAGGACCGACCAGACCATCATCATGTCATCTTCAAGGCCGCGCCCCCTTTTGGGGAAAAGGAATGCACTCTCAGCCTTGGGACACACCAGGAACGTCAGGAGCGCGTGGCGGCTGCGTCCCGTGGCGGCTGCGTCCCGGCTACGTCCCGTGGCGGCTGCGTGTTACAACCGTCGGGAGTTCCCACCAGCTGCATTTCAGCTGCGTGTCTGCTGCGTTTCTGCTGCTGCTGTCAGCTCTTTTTTTCTACATAGAGTTTGCCTTTTAATGGTCATTTCATTTCATTATAAATATCTTTTATATTTATTTTAAACAGAGAAAGGTTAAGAAACATGTGGTAATTTGTAAATAATAGTAATAATCCACAATTAAAACTCTGTACTGTATTCATTCATGGAGCCCTGCAAGTCACTGCATGTTCTACAGCACTGTCCGGCACATATTTCAGAAAAAAAGCCTTGTGTTAACAAATGAAGGAATTCTGTCCATAGAAAAAAACGCTTGAGGGCTTTTATTTTTAAATGAAAGCAGGAAGTGTTGATTTAAAAATAAGTCTTTACTTTTTTTTCATCACCGTAACATATTTTACAGATAGACCTCGAAGCTGTAGTAAGCTTGCTGGTATGATGTCAATATACTGTCAATAGATCACTTTCACTGTCTGTTGTTGCTGTGAGACGTGCACGGCACGCGTCAAAAATAGGCGAGATCTCTATTCTCTAGAAGAGAGAGAGATTCTCACGCGGGCAGTGTGGCTGCTCTAACCTGTTAACAGGGACGCTGAAATAAAAAACAACAGGTAACGCAGCCGCCACGCGCTCCTGACGTTGCTAGTGTGTCCGTGCTGTCACATATCAAGAGAAACGGGAAAATGCAGAAAAGCTGTTGTGTAGTGGGTTAACCGAGGCTTTCACACTGAGATTTGTGGATATTCACTGTCAGTGGGTAAATCGCTAAGCAATATCTGGCCACTGGGTCTTTCATCCACTTGGACGGGGGAAGACCTATGGGGAAGACTGAAGGGGCATGATGGCGATTATTAACGCTTAGGTTCAGGCAAGATCGTAAAATAATTATAGACATGTCTATATAACAGATGCATACAAACTTGTCAAACTTACAATCCAAACACACATCAAATTCCATTAACATCTATGGGATCTTCTGTTTACTATACATCTTATGGCACATACGGGTACTTCGCCAAAAGTCAAGGCCGTGCCCCCTTTTGGGGGATAGAAAACAGATACAACAAATACATTTAGATGTTAATTTGTACTTTTACTTAAGTTAAGTTTACAAGTCTATTGTAACAGAGTATTTTTACAGAGCGATATTGCAACTTTTACTTGCTTACAACATATCAGCATCATAACGTAAGACAGCTGATGGGCCAGGTCACCACTGAAGGTACGGTCACATTATACTTTATACACGGAATATTTACTCTGCCTGTTTTGTGCAACAATACACAACCAGACCACAGACTGCAGCATTTTCTTTTTTTCCGGGGCCACACCTGTGGCACTCTTCGGTATGGTGCGTTGCACAGTACATGTGATATCACATCACAGGTATAAGCACAAGTTGTTCCAGTGCTGCTGAAACACAAGGCATGAGGCTAAATCCCAAATGATTTAATGATTCTATACTGCATGAACTACAAATTAATCCTTATAGTATACTTATATACAGGAATACAAGAAATCAATGTACTTTATGCTTTCTACTGTCTCTACCGTGTGCCAAAGGAAATCAATCAAACTATGGCTGCCACTTATACTCAAAAAGGATAAAGCAAAAATGATTTTATACTTTTTTCTGTAAACCACATCTATTATTCATTTTAACTGTCAATCTCTGAGAAGCTCTTTTATTTAGTTAATACATTGCATTTTGGGTCCATATATGCATACTGACATCTTTGCATATACTGCATAAAATCCAGGTTACAATTAAAATGCAGCGTGATCCTGGGACACAGCTTTGGATTCCTGTTTCAATGTCCCAACCCACATTTAAGTCCAAATCATGGCTATGGACTAAAGCTGCAGTCAGACCAAACAAATTTACTCATGTGGTGTGGCAGAAAGCACAGGGGACGAGAAATACTGCGGGTAGGGTGGTAAACATTAACTGCAGCAGTCCACAAAGTTGCAAATTAATCTGCTTTTTATCAAACATTTTTCTGTCATTAACCTCCGTCACTGTCCATCACTCACTGCAGCCAAACAGCATCCTTTCCTTCTCTGCTACTTGGATTATTATAAATCAATGAGAAGCAAAATCATGTTTGACTGTGACAAAATGTGAGTTTCATATGTTCTAAACATTCAACTCCAGATTATCATTGTACAGATAAAGATTGAGTTTCCAATTTACCATGCAGCCCTACTGAAAGCTTATTTTGGGAAGTATATATCTTAGGGCTATCAATCGATTAAAATATTTAATTGTGATTATCGCATGATTGTCCATAGTTAATTGCGATTAATCACAAATTAATCAAAAAATTTTTTATGAGATTTAAGGTATGTTAAATATTGTAGGTAAGTATTTAATACTCGTATCAACATGGGAGTGGGCAAATATGTTGCTTTTGTAAATGTATATATTTATTACTGGAAATCAATTAACAACACAAAACAATGACAAATATGATCCAGAAACCCTCACAGGTACTGCATTTAGCATAAAAATATGCTCAAATCATAACATGGCAAACTGCAGCCCAACAGACAACAACAGCTGTCAGTGTGTCAGTGTGCTGACTTGACTATGACTTGCACCAAACTGCATGTGATTATCATAAAGTGGGCATGTCTGTAAAGGGGAGACTCGTGGGTACCCATAGAACCCATTTTCATTCACATATCTTGAGGTCAGAGGTCAAGGGACTCCTTTGAAAATGGCCATGACTGTTTTTCTAAAATTTTGCGTAACTTTGGAGCGTTATTTAGCCTCCTTCGTGACAAGCAAATATGACATTGTTGGTAGCAATGGATTCCTCCTAGGTTTTCTAATTTCATGTGATGCCAGTATTTTTACTATAGCTTTAATACTGAGCCTGCTACAGCCTAAACATTACAAGTTGCATTAACGCGTTAACACAAATTAGTGACGTTAAAACAAAATTTGTGTTAACACATTATTATCACGTCAACTTAGACAGCCCTAATATATGTTTAATTTTTCTTACAAGACTATTTAAAAAGATAATAAATGGCAAATTGAAATAAATTAAAGCCATGAGATACTGTCCCATCACAATCTCGCAGTTGGTATTTATAGAAGAGTGACTATACGCATTTTTGAGACGACAATCACTTTTCATACAGAATCTGTAGGCAATTCTGCCTGTCATCTTTCTCTGTGGCATCAATTACTCCTCATACAGAGTCGGTGGGGGGGATGAGGCACCTCCCCAGAGCACAATGCTGAAAACTATTGGTGAGATGCAACTACAGAACAAACAAACCTCTTGTCTGGTAGAAGAATCATCAAAGCCTGACTGAAATGCAATTTTTGATGGCTTTTACAATTCTGAATCTTTCTAAACAAGAGACTGTTTGTGTTCCCCAAACTGTTTCTGATAATTATTTTTCAGAAGTCAGTGGAGTATAATCTGTAAAAGTCAGCATATCAGCAGTGCTGTAGCCAATATTTTACATCATGGTCTAAATGTTGTTTCAAAGCCTTCTCTACACTGATAGGTCTGTAATTTTTGGTTGATACTAGCAAACCCCCTATAATTTATTGAGTTTTTTTTTACTAAAAACAGTCTAAAACACATCCAAACTAGCCTTAAAAAACCCACAACATATGCAATATGTCATGTCAACAGACCTCCAAATTCCTGTATTACCGAGGACATGTCCTTATTAATACAGCCCTGCTTATCAGTTAGATTCTTTGATTATTATACATTTATTTTCTGACATAAATCAACTATGATAGATTGATCGATAAGTGGACCGTTACCTTAACAGAAGTAAGTTTTAACTAGAGACCATCTTGTAATGGGATCACACCAGCCGCAACGCCAAAACAGGCCAGGGGCGTAAAGTGGGAAAGCCAAAGGACCCATTTCCTACCCTGGTCGTGTCTATAAAGTAACCCTCAGATTGTCAAATCTGATCTGAAATCTGCAAAACCTCTTGCGAGACTCGCTGCCTGACAACCTATGCTAACCTTAACTATTCAAAATCAATGCCAAACCTTAACCATCTCATGAGAGTTTCCCCAACTCACAACCTCCTACCCCCCTAGTTCAGGCACCTCACCCATTTTCGAACTCCGCCTTCATTTTTCTTTTCTTTTCGCCCTTATTTCACAGAGGACAGAGGACATTGGCGGGGGGGTGGGGTCATATGACATGCAACAAAGGTCCCATTGTAACCACTTGGCTAACAAGGCGCTACTCGACCTTCATGTCGTTCTCAACTACACACCTGTAAAGTTTCGTGACTGCATCTTGCACGGTTGTGACACTATAGCGGTGACAAAAGGTCTGTCAGGTGTCTATTTTTCTGTCTGTCTAAGTACTAAAAAAACACTTCTGTGGTAGTTCACATTCTAGGTGGTAAAAAGCTCTATTTTTCAGTGCAGATCAGTAAATGGCAACATGTTCTTGTGGGGCATCATAGTCTGCAGCATGCAGCAATTCAACGTCCAGGCGTTGCTGTTTAGTGTTAAAATGCCAAACCTCACTGACACTGATGTGATATATTTGCTACTAAAACCTAACCCAACACCTTCTAGCACACGGAGAGCTGTACAGTACATGTGACCTGACACAGAAGCTTCACATACATTTGTTTATTGGAATGCCTGCAGAGACCTGTGTGATCATGTTGCGGGTCTTGAACTTATAAAACTAAGAGAGCAAACCCAGAGTTAGAGATGCAATAAACAATGTAGGATCACACCCCACAGTGGCTCAGGCAATATGCTTCCATTTCAGTAGCAATCTAATTGTTTAACGCACACACTCACAAATGCACACATTACCAATTTAAATGTTGCCCTGGCATGGTGGGCTTCGGGCGGAAATGGAAAACAAATATACTGTCTGTTCTTTAGGTCTGTTATTTCAAATCTCATTATGCCCTGCCCTGGAGGAAACAGCTTGATATCGCCACAGACCTCGAGACTCGTGGACGTTTCGACCCGTCTATACGGCCGCAATTTTGAGACCTTCAAGACTGCAGCTGGGCTCTCTGTGCAGCCCTTCGTGAATACATCCGTGTACAAAACCTTAATTAGACATGCCTTCCAAAGTCAATCCTATTTCAAAGGGCTCTTGGGGGAGATATTACACTATCCATAAACCCATGGCCCTCGCCTCAGAGTCACTCCTAATTACATTGCAAATTCAATCAACTGGAAACAAACAGCAGCAGTACCAGGCGGCGAAAACTGATGCAAGGGTGACGGTTTCTGCACTACGAAGGAAAAAAAAGAGACGGTCGTTGACACTGATTTTCGTACTTGAAATGCTATGCATCAGAGATAAGAGCTCGTGTTGATTGATATTCACCTGATGAATGTTTAAAGAGACGAGGAAATGGTGGCACAAAATGTCTGTGAACGGAATGAGCAAGAAGTGGTCGATGTTTAAAAAGTGTTAGCCTTGAATTTGAACAGTGAAATGCGAGAGAAAGATGGATGGAGGGATAAGAGGGAGAAAGATAAAAAGCTGCAGGCTGGAGAGACAAAGACTGGGGTTCGGAGTGAAATGTCAGATGAGTCAGAGGCATTCTGGGAAGACGCTCCTGTTTAATATGGCTGCCATGGAGGCTGAAAATTTACAATGACACCATCACCGTAATAACAAGCACCTGCAGCCACGTTCTGAAGGAGCTGTCTGCTCCGAGTGAAGCGGGTAGTGACATTGATTAACCCTGACCGCCTGTAAGACAAGATAACTGATGGGCTCGACAGTGCAGAGGGTGCCACGGTGATTTAACCGTAAAATCCTTTGCACATCTCTCAAACGTACGGACACTCAATAACCTGTGCTGTTCGGTTATGGCACTTTTCTGAGAGGCAGCAGAGATCCATCAAACCACATAGAAAATTAAGAGCACAGTGATCCCATTCAGGCTGCTTTTAAGTAACATCATTTAGCGGAGAATGCTGAAGATGACGGCGAGCACGAAAGCAGAAAAGTGGTTTTCGGGAATATTGGCACAAGCTGAGAGTCCCTAGCAGTGGCGGCTGGTGGATTTTTTTTTGGGTAGGGCCAATCAATTTCAACAAACATCCGATTCAATGCAAAAAAAGGTATCAAAAACGCATTACTACTTTGCAGTTACATTTTTATCATTTATTCCAACACTGACATAAGGACATCTTATTCATACAATTCAGTATGTTAATATAACATACGACAGATCATTTATAAAGGAACTTTGCTCTTCTGTCCTTCTGAGTGGCAAACCTCTCAATGACCTTCTTATTGAAGTCAGGCATGTTCCTGACAAGTTTCTTCTCCATGGAGAGCATAGCCAGAGCATTAAGGCGATCCTGTGTCATGCCGTTAAAATGGGCTGTGAGAGAAGAGAAGTGGAGAGAAGCGAGAGACGAGAAGACAAGATCACGCGAGAACTGACATGAGCCCTGACGAGAACAGAGAGAGACACACGTGAACGTGCGCGCGCACACCATGGGCCAAATCAGTTTGGCCCTCCCGGAAGTCTTTTTTACGGCGCTGATTGGATGAATTGTATGTCATTCATGCTTGTAATCATATATCTTTAATCAGTGATTGGCTGTACTGCTTATTAGACCCGCCTTTCTTGGGCCAAATCCATTTGGCCCCAGAAAGTGCACGTGCAGCAGAGCAGCTGAGAGGTGCACTAGCAGAGAGTTCAAGGAGGAAAGCAGATATTTGGCGCAGTTATCCTATTTTACAAATATTACGGGTATATTCCATAGGTCAAAAACACACATATTGACAATTTTTATAATTTTTATAATTTTTATAATTAATAATTTTATAATTTTTTTTTTTTTTTTTTGGGTGGCTCAAGGTGGGTGGGGCCAGGCCCCGTGGCCCTCTATTGGCCGGCCGCCACTGCCCTAGTTATCAGAGTGTCGCCTGCTAACAAGTTGATGGATGATTATCCCTGAGAAAGTAAACCAAACACGCACTGTAAACTGTAAATCCCCAGCTGGCGTGTAACACTAGAGATGTTTATTTCAGTCTTTGCTGATGTGCGTGACAGACGGGCCGAGGGGAGGTAAGATGAGAAGAATGGAAAAGTGTTTTCTGGTCAGCAGTGGTGGAGATGCTGAACTAGGCATGCAGGAGGGAGGAGGGGGGCAGGATGGCGGTCTAAATAAAGTCGCTGCTGATCCCACAGGTGCCCCTGTGGCTCCAGCTGTGAAGGCGGTAAATAGACATGGGATCTAAGTGTTTGCTGTGGCAACATGTGAGAGCAGCGTGGAGCCTCCCCGTCGCTCTGATCAGTGCTACTCTGACATCAAACAAGCACATTTGCTGCTGTGCAAAAGGAACGAGACCCGAGATGCCTCTCACACACTCACACACACACACACACACACACACACACACACACACACACACACCCTGTTACCATCCATCCACGAGGAAGAAATAAACACACAGTGGAGGCATCTTTTCCCAATAGTATGTCTTATTGAGTGCTGAATGGCTTGCGTTTATTTGCTCCCTTTCTTCCATGATAGTGAGTCAGTGAGAGAGAAGCACGTATACCCAGATGGGTGGGGGGAGGCGAGGGGAGGCTCTGGATAGTCACGACTCCTCTGCCCAGCAAATGAGCCTGAGCAACAGGGCGAAAACGTCTGCCCCCTGCCTTCCTCCTCCTCCACCGCCGCCGCTCCCAGACTTCAGCATGCCACAGACCTGGTTGCCAAGGTAACCTCTTGTGTTGATGGGTTCACCTAGCAATAATGGTAAACCAAAGCAAGGGCGGGTGGCTTGCATAGAGTTTGTCCTTTTAAAAAGAAGGGTTACAACAACACACAGCAAAGATGTGGGAGACATCTTTTTTCCATTTTCCCTGAATAGCAGCAAAGTGAAAAATCAATAAAGATACCAGCAGAGGAGAAGCTTCTCTCAGGAGATTGTTGTGTTTTCTTTTCAATTCCCAAAAACCCTGGTCTAATAAAATAGCTCCATGACTATGCAGGAATATGTCTATCTTAATACTGTCACCATGCAAATCATTGAATTGAGATATAATTGACAGCAAATTAACATATCTTAATGGAGATCACATCATTTCCTCTGGATCTTGTTTGCTATCCTTCCTCTCCGTGTTCTGTAGGATAAGAACAAATAATCAAATGATGGAAAATATTGAATCCTGATTAACCTATGTAATTCTGATTATCTATCTTTCTTGTGAAATTAGTTTTTTTTTAATTTTTTATCATTAACTATTTATACGTGATATATACCACTTCTATAACTTACAAAGCCTGCACACCCAAAAGCAAAACAAGCAGCAAACACACACACACACTAATAATAAAATCACCAAGTATTATTTTTTATGGGCACATAAATGCCCGCAAGACAATAACAAGAGGACAAAAACAAAATAAAAGCATCATATCCTCCATATCATTATTATAAAAACATTTTCTAACCCCAAACTGAAAAACTTTTGTCTTGTTTAACATTTTTAAGTAAGGGATCATTTATAACTTGAAATAAACCCGACAGGGTCTTGCATCACCCTGAAGGGGTTTATTTCACAATAATGGCCCGCTAGCTGTACATTATCTTGCTTATTACATGGCTACTTACTTTAACACAAAAAAACTCGACAAAAAACGGTCCCCCAGAGTCCGACATCAGAACTGCGTCCTTAGCAACAGTCTGCTATAAAGAAATAACAGACCGTAGAAAGCCATGATTGACCAATCAGAATCGAATATTCAACAAAGCCGTGTAAGAATTGAAGATAGAGGCCTGGTACTCAAATAATGAAATTTTGCAAAATAATTAATCCTGATGCAGATTATCGTTAATTTACATGATTCTAATTATCCATTTTTCTCGTAAAATGTGTTAGGGAATACAAGTTTGCAAACCGTCAGAATGTGTTTGAGTCTTTCTCTCTGTATGTGATATTTAGGAGATCAACATCGACACACGAGTTTCTTCTGAAAGGAAGTCAACATCAATTTACCTTCGCAGGGAGTCCGTGACCAGCAGAGAGCAGGAGGCAAATAGAGAAGGCAGCGTCTGAGAAGGAGAGTGTGTGGGTGGGTTGAGAAATGTTGCATCTCTGCACACATGCAGAGCGCTGACACTAACATCTGCTCCATCTGCTGCCCCTGCCACTACAGCACACACTCTACAGTGACAGAGAGAGGGCCTTGCCACAACATGTGCTGGGTGAAACAGGTGAGGAGTCTGCTCAGCTTGACTGGCAATATAAGACATATTCTGTACGGCGATTAAATATGTGATCAGTGCAGCGTTAAAAAGGCTAATTAACTTGTGACTATCATTTTTTATTTCACTGCACTTGATGAATGTCTGAACTGGAATTACTACCTCCTGGTAGTATGCTTCCGCCAACCAGTCAAATTGCAGTTTACATCCATGTCTGTCCAAAATGTCATCACTTCACCTTTTTATCCTGTTAGACATTTGTGTGAAATTGTCATAATTAACATATGAATTCTTTTTTTCCAAAGGTCACAGTGACCTTGACCTTTGACCACCAAATTATACGCAGTTCATCCTGGAATCCAAGTGGATGTTTGTGCCAAATTTGAAGAAATTTCCTCCTGGTGTTCCTGAGATATCGCATTCACAAGAACTGGTACAGACCAACGGACGGACAACCCGAAAACATAATGCCTCCGGTGTTGTCTTCATTCACTTCCCTCTCCTTGAGTCAGAGGAGACACAAAGCAAGTCACAGAGTGAGACGTACACGTCCTTGACGAAATAAATAAAGCTGTAGAGTCTAATATAACACTCAGCTCAACTTGGCCTCTGAAGCTGAAGAAGCTGAACTCAATAGGGAAAAAAACCTTGAGCAAGTGCTTGTGCAAAACATATACTGACCCGGAGTCACAATATGCAGCATGTAATAACCCAAAATAGAAATAATACCTGAATTTAGAAAATACCATTTACTCTGGACAACGATGGGGTAGATCTTGGTATAGAGCACATTGATTTCAAAGCCAACAATAAAGACTTTTTTTTTAAAAAGAAATTTTGAAGTTTTAATAAATCTTGTGCTTAACTAGGCTTAATCAGCCCTGATTAAGCGAGGAATGTGATTGGTCAAATGCAACAAACTCATGGCCACATATGTGTGAATATGTCATTGTGCTCAGTCCACTGTGATGTCGTTATTGGATGTGGCTGGCACACTGCGACGTCGCTATCGGATGTGGTGTGGTCAGCACACTGTGATGTTGCTATTGGATGTGGTGTGGTTGGCACACTGCAACGTCACTATTAGATGTGGTCGGCACACTGCAACGTTGCTATTGGATGTCGCTATTGGATGTGGTCGGCAAACTGTAACGTTGCTATTGGATGTCCCTTTTGGATGTGGTCGACACACTGTAACGTTGCTTTTGGATGTCACTATTGGATGTTGTCGGCACACTGCAACGTCGCAATTGAATGTGGTTGGCACACTGCAAAGTCGCTATCGGATGTGGTGTGGTCAGCACACTGTGATGTTGCTATTGGATGTGGTGTGGTTGGCACACTGCAACGTCACTATTAGATGTGGTCGGCACACTGCAACGTTGCTATTGGATGTCGCTATCGGATGTGGTCGGCACACTGCGACGTTGCCATTTGATGTCACTATTGGATGTGGTCGACACACAGCAACGTTGCTATTGGATGTCGCTATTGGATGTGGTCGACACACTGTAACGTTGCTTTTGGATGTCACTATTGGATGTTGTCGGCACACTGCAGCGTCGCAATTGGATGTGGTTGGCACACTGCAACGTCGCAATTGGATGTGGTTGGCACACTGCAACGTCGCAATTTGATGTGGTTGGCACACTGCGACGTCGCAATTGGATGTGGTTGGCACACTGCAACGTCGCAATTGGATGTGGTTGGCACACTGCGACATCGCAATTGAATGTGGTTGGCACACTGACATTGCTATTGGATGTGGTCGGCACACTGCAACGTCGCAACTGGGTGTGACGTCGCTATTGGATGTGGTGGGCACACTGCAACGTCGCAACTGGGTGTGACATTGCTATTGAATGTGGTTGGCACACTATGACGACGCTATTGGATGTGGCGTAGGTTTCTTCTATTTTTAGTGAATATTTTATGACCCCAAAGGTGAAGGTCACAACCTGAAATGTGTCAGTCTCACCATAAAGTTGCTCTTAATAGTAGAAGTGTTGCTAAAGTCTGACCCTTTAAAACTGTTTTCTCTTTTTCATGCACTTTGCAAGTATGTGAAGTACTCTACTATAAATGGGCTGCAACACATAATCAAGCAAGATGCAGCTATTGTATTATATATTCCAGTTTTCTTGAAAAACTGCGTGGTGGCTATGGACGACTTCTCAGTCAGTGTGGAGTTTGTTCTGACTGAGTGCGTCACGTTTGAATCCAGAAAATTCAGGTCACATTTGTTCATCTGCTCTCACCGCAGACCGAACACCAACTGCAACTATTTGCAGCCATAAAGAGCTCAAGCTTTAAACAGAAAATAAAAAGGGAGGGAGGATAGATCAAAGCCTAGGTTGTTGAGGCTGGTTGGAGCGAGTCTCGGGTAAAGACGTCAAGTGTGACATGAGGAAAACTACATTCTGTGAAATGAGCAGAAGTGAAAGGGGTAATTTAACTCTGCTGCTTCTCGTGTGTTGTGGAGCCTTGATTTGATAAGACACATGCAGACACAAAAAAAAATATCTTCTCCTTCACATCCTCTTAAATCCAGATCCAATCCCTGCATTTCAGTATTTCAGCTCAGACGCTCCTCGGCGGTCATCTCGCCCTTATCTTCAAAGGTTGAATCGGCCGTTATAATCAGGCTGTTAGCGGAGGTTGATGCCGCGGCTGCTCTCTGCTCAGATAAGCCTGTCGGAGGCTGATGGCCTCCTGCCGGTGTTAGATTCATCACAGTTCTCCCACGTCTCACCAGGCAAGCACGTCCACAGATGGAGACCGAAAGGATCGAGTCACCGATGCCACTACCTGTCTGTGTCACTGTGGAGCATCATTCAAAAAATGCTGACAAAACTATCAGCTCAGCATTGATTTGGCTGAATTTAGGACTCTACAATGAGACCTCTATATCCATCATGTGGAAACATGTAGTTGTCATTCACAGACAAGAATCCAGGATAATTTACTTAATTCATACAACTTGTTATTGAGTTTTAAACGGTTGTTAGAGCTACAGAGGATCAATATATTGTGAGTTCATAGAGTAGCCGTCAAGACTGATCCATATTCATTGACTCTCTACATTGAGATTATTTGTGCGGTTGCTCTGCACACCTAGTCTGCCTTTAAAACATTTGATAACGCTATTCTACAGATGTGTAATTTCCCGATAATGTGCTAGGAGGTTTCTTAAAAGAACTATTTGTTTGGCTCTACTGAAAATAAAGAAAAAGGTGTTTTTAGTTATTAGAGTTTGTTGGTTAAGTTTATGAGCAGTTGTTGATTTCCAAAGACATCTTCTTGGTTTAGATGCCTGTAGAAAAAAATTCACGTTTCCATGTTCAGTTGAGCACTGACTAAAAGATTATCTGATTAGACTATTTATTAACTGGAATTAATTAATTAGAAGTTTCCCCTTATAATTTGTTCAAAATTACAGCGTTCTTTCTACAAAACTTCCCATCCATTTACAGCAATAAAACAGTTCATTTAAAGTAAATTATGGGAAACTATAGAGCCTGTAAAATAATGGGGTTACCAGACATTTCCGTAGAGCAAATTAAGCTAAAATATCAACATACAAATCAAATAGTTTTTTTTCACAAACATTTTATGACAGGAGAAATAAATACATCCTCAGTTTAGTACGAGCCCCTGTTCTTCTGACAGGTGAATTATACAAAGAGATTTGCCATTTTAATACATTTTTAGACTCTATAAACACAAACAGACCTTACAAATGTTACAAAATTTCAAAAGGAGCAGCAACAATCTGAACCTCTTACAAAACACAAGCTCACGATGTAACAAGAATAGTAAAAAATTAACCACTAACCACAATTCAATCTCCTCTGTGGTTGAAATCAAACGCTCCTATGCCTTAGTGATGTAGCCCTCCTTGATTAGGAAATCATAGATTTTGCGTGTCTTGTTGACGTCGATCTTGATCAGCGCTCGGGCCTGTGCCAGCCGCAGTCCACCCTGCCGTCTGCACTCGTTCAGCAAGGCCTGCTTGTATTCCAGGTAGGCCCCCGGCACCAGCCGCACAACCTGGCATAACTGCAAGCACAAAACAAATACAAGGGTTAGTAAGAGACATTGAAAAACATATACAATGTCATATCTAAGGCCTCGGTATGTTTCAAACAAAGTGCTTGTCAAATCATCTAACATCGTCTTAGACCCTGGAAGAACAGAGGGAGGTTGAGAAGCACCAATTTTTGCAACTTTACAATCAGAAAATCACGCCCTCTTTATGCAGCAATTGGCCAGGTGTGTGGAGGTGTCAATGTCGGTCTGTCGGTCGGTCCACCACTTTGGTCCAGACTGAAATATCTGAACAACTTCAATACTGGATCGATCGCAATGAAATTTTGTATTGATATTCATATCATTATGATTGTGATTCATTATGAATCAGTCCAATACTTTGGTGTCAGACCAAATACCTGCAAATGTTAACAGCATAACAAACTAAGATGCTGAATATGGTAAACATCATACGTGTTATACATCAGCATGTTAGCATACTGATGTTAGCCTTTAGCTCAAAGCACCATTGTGCCAAAGTGCTGACTCACATAGGTGCTAGCATGGCTGTAGGTTCTCCTAAAACTATCAAAAATATGGTCTAGAGTAAATGGCGCAGTATTTTCCACCTATTTAAAGGTGCATTATTTAGATAGTAAGACGGGCCAACATAGGCGGGTTCACAACGCATGTACACTATGCTTGTTACACACACAGGGACGTGCAGAAGTGCTCCTCCTACTCACTTCGATTATTTAACTGAAGAGGAAGTGGAAATGTTTTATTTACTGTATGTTAAGGAAAACACAAAATTCAGGTGGCGGGTGGTAATTCAAAATATAATGGAATATAATGAAGAAAGGCTTTGAAGCTTTCTGTATTGCTCAACCTGTAGTGCGCCCTCAGCGCTCCTCCGGTCACTGGCGAATCGAGAGAAATCACTGCCAGCGACAGACACCCCACGGTGGCCGCGGACTCATGTAATAAAGTAACACATTTCCTGGCTGACTTTTAAAGGGAATGGGAGATCGACTCTGTTTGGTTTAATTCATGTTACGCCCAAAACACACCCAGGATTAATTGAGACTGAATACAACTTCTTTGCCCCTTGTGCTTTACTTTGCTCCCAGATCATGTGTAACCAGATTATGTGCCGTTTAACTAGCAAAAGTGGAGTTGGACAATCCCTAAATGCACTTGCGCCGTGCACTATAGACCATGCGCTATAGATTGTTTAAATAGGGCCCTTAGTCTTGTTGGATACCTGATACAGTGCAGCTCGCTCTCTCCCACCTGCCCTATTTTTACACCTGCTTTTAAGAGGCGGGAATTTTCCATGCAAAACTGACTGTGATCTTAGTTAAACCAGCGGAACACATAATCAACCTCTGTTAACATGTCTTCACCTGTTATTTGCGTGATCCTCCCTTACAAGGGATAAGTTTCGTGTTTGATTGTGGCCATTCGATACAGGTATAAACAGTTTTACTTTTAGACGACACACAAAACAACCTACTTCATTTGAAGCACACTGAGGTCTTTCTGTATGACCCTTTGGGCACAGATAAGAGAGAGCTGTACCTCTTTCTCCCGCTCGTTGAGTTTCTCTGTCCCCGGTAGTCCAGTCAAGTTGAGAGGAGGAGCGCTCCGCCTACCTGTTGCTGTGGAGCAGAAATACAACAACACTCAGTCAAACAGACACACATACGCACGTAGCATCCCAGTGTTGGGTCTACTCTACAAATAACATAATAGCAGGCTGACAACATGCAGTTAATTCCTTTGCTTGGAAGGAGACAGAGGAACAAATATTTACGGTGTGCAAATTGTGTAAATATAGCCGCGTGGGAGTGTGCGTCCCATCGGTGCTCTAGAGGTTACGGAAAGGCAGCTAATTTGAAAGGGAAAAACAGCAAGATAAATATGCATGTAGGGGCCTATTTCTCGAGTGTATTTATGGAGGAGCGTCTGCCTTAATGTGACTGCGCCTGGGGCCATGCCAAGGCGACAGAGAGGAGGGATTACATAGGGAAAAGTGCAGAGAAGCTTCATACCTGACACTGTGATTGTTGTGACAGCTGGAGTGATGCCAGCATCTCTGTAATCAGAAAGAAAAGTGTTAGCTTCTCTACAAGCTTATTTATACATACACACACACACACACAAACACACACACACACATACGTCCCACTTTCACAAAGCATTTCTGGGCTTTCTTCACTATTCTCTAGACTCACTTGGATCGTCATCCAAAAAACATGAATCATCGCATTCAAGATGTTTTAAGGTGGAATAATTAGAGGAACTTGGATACCACCCAAAGAATATGCTTTGGAAGAAAAAAAAGAGATAGAACAAGAGCAACGATCATTAAAAGACTAAAAATACCGAAGAGACCGAGGTTGAACTCGGATGCAAGGTAACATAAACGTCTGTTCCATTCGTCTCGGCACAGCTGGTGCTGAGTGTGATGATGGAGGTCAGCGTCTCCGGGGAGCGCGACTTCTCCAGCCCTTCTATTACACACTGGATAACAAGCAGGATGTCTCACATTGCAGCCTGTTTGCTGAGCCACTGCTGGCAGGCTCTGCCGTCCTGGATGTACTGCATCACGTCACAGAACATGGTCCGCTTCCTCCGCTCCTCCTCCCGCATTCGCTTCACCCGCTCGTACACCTTGGCACCTGAGAGTTGGGTACACAGAGAGGTCAGCTGAGAAAAGGATTTTTAAAAAAAGTATGTCGTGTCAAATGGGTTCAGGGTAGTGACTCATACAAATACTAAAAGTGATGATGACGGGCAGTTTCCAGGTGAGACTACTTTGTTTTTAATGAATCAGTTAGGATTGATTTACTGAAATCATTCATTATGTAAAAGGGAAGTCTTTTAATAATTCTGCCAGAGATATCCAAGTGTAGCTGATATGGCAACTCAATTCAAATATTCAGTTCCTTTGTGTGCCATGCATCAACAAACAAGCCAAACATAATAATTCCCCAAAAATGATCCAAAGGCCTGATACACTGTGCTGCTGCAGAAAATGATAATTAAAACAATTTAAAGCCAAAGTCAAAATAAAGACTTCAGCTTAAATCAGAATATAAATACATTTTCCCTGCTTAGGCATGCAACTTTTAAAAATGAAGTTTTGTTGAACAGAGGAGTGAAAAGGTCGAACTCGACTCACTGCAGAAAGACTTGATCCCTGCCTTCCTGTACTCCTTCAGCCTGCGGATCTCCCTCCTCAGCTCAAACTCCACTGCAGAGAAAAGGAGATGAAGGCAAATCTGAACATATCGTTACAAAGACAGCTACCTGATCTCTGTCTCACGCCATAGTCTCACCAGTCTCAACACTTCATCCAACACACGGAATAAACATTATTGCATCACTCAGTTTCATGAGGAGTTCATACACATTTCAAGCCATCAACATCTATCCATGCATGTACAGTGTGCATATTGTTGATCAATCTAGACAAATATAAAAGTAAAAGTTTGACATTGTGGGAAATGCGCTTATTCGCTTACTGGTTAGATGAGAACATTGATACCACTCTCATTTCTGTTCATAAAATATGAATATAAAGACTGGAAACAAGGGTAAACGCTAGTCTAACTCTGTCGTAGTCATGAACCTACAGAGAATTATCACCTGAATCTGCCGCTCTCCTCGGCTTTACAGAGCCTTATAGCGAGTTTCAGCTCATTGTTTAGCCGTCTATCCCACAACTTTCCCGCTTTGGTTCACTCTCACTGCTCTCATAGCATCGTTTTCGGTCGCAGAAGGCACCAAAACAAGCTCTAAAATCCCACTGTGCACCACCTGCTCAGCACCAAACTACAGACAGACAGAGCTGACTAGCTGGTGAACATAGTGGAGCGTTTAATAATAGCAGCTAAACAGCCAGTAAATATGATATGTAGCCTGATATTTCCCTCAGGAGTTGGTGGAGACCAGTGAATATTGAACATTCATTCATCAGGTGGAAACAGAATCAAAACCTCAACTTGTTTGTTTGTGGTCAAAGAAAATAAGTTATTGCAGGTTTACTCTGTGTAAAAACCAAAATGTAAAAACAACAATTTGCCGTTTCACAGGGGTTATGTGCCAGACCAGTAACTTCCTGAACAAAGCCTAGCTGGTCTTTATGCTAAGCTGACCGGCTGCTGGCTGAACCTTTATATTTAATGGACAGATATAAGAGTGGTACCAATCTTCTGATCAACAAGTGTATTTCCCAAAATGGGGAACTTTTACTTAAAGGAGAAACCAAATAAGTGAGTAAAGAAACATCATTTTTGAGCGATGTGTCAATCATCAAAATCCAAATGAAATAATAATATGAGTTTCAGAAACTCTGAGAATCTACAACAAGGAGCACTGAAGCTGTTCTGGAGGCTCATAGTGGAACAACATCTTACAAAGACACTTCATGATGGTCTTTCCTTTAATTTGTACAAACAAATATACTGGGAATCGAGTGAGAAGAAGGGGTAGTCTGACATTTCCGTCACAGAAAAAATAAAAAATAACATCCTTTGAGGCCACAATAATCTAGTATTGTTGAGGCAGTTTGGCAGGAACTGGTTAAATTAATTCCGTGTTCTCAGAGCCTATCCATGTGTACTCAGCCAAATACTAACGTGCATGACTTTCGATGAATTTGTCATGTTCAATCGGTCCAGCCACTCTGGCAAATCGTCTCATGACGTCATACAGCTCCTGCACCTCCTTTGGGTAACATCGCTCCAGCACTGAAAGAAGAGGAGAGAAGTGAGTGGGCAGAAGACACAAACAAATAATAACACAGAACTATGAAAGAAAAATCCACCCCCTTAGACACTTTTACACATCAATGGTTGATGTGAGTTTTTGTGCATTTGAGGAAGAAGGTGCAGTAATTTAGCTTCTTTTCATTTACCTTATTTCTCACAAACTGCATCGTCTACTTCATCACAAGCTCTGAATCAACACTGGTTTATATGCATGTAAATAATATACTACTAGTATGTATTATCATAGTCATTCTGTGGCTGCACTGAATTATGATCTTGTGAGGCTGCTGTCTGGGGAGTTATAGATCGGTAAGTATGGATCTGTAAGTTTTTTTTTTTTTCCTGGTATCTTGGCACACTGTGCATTTAACATATTAAACAGAACCTTATCCCGTCTGTAATCTCAGTTGTATAAATTGTTTTTGCAGTGTTTAAGCCGACTGCTATTTACTATCTGCTAGCCACATACACAAGGCGGGATTATGACGCACCAGTCAGCCAAAGCGGGATTGTTTATCGGCCGACAGAATCATCATTCTGTTGGGCTTTTTGAACAGCAAAAACATAACAAATTCAGTCACAAAGTGTCTTCAGCAATGCAAGCAGCTCTGAGAGGCTGTGATTAGGTACAGCAGTGCTTTGAGCTGAATGTCAACATGCTAACATGCTGAAGGTAGGCAGCCAACCAGGCTCAAATCCTGTTTGTTTGTATATGAAGGAATAATCTTCGTACATATATTTGTTTCTATTACACACTTTTAATTCTAACCTTAAATCCTAATCTTGTTTTTTTATATTCTCACATTTCTTTATTATTATTATTTATTTTAAGCAAATTCCTAGTAACACATGCTTGGTGAATAAAGTCTGAGCCTAAAAATCGGATTTCTTTCTGAACAATTATTGAACTCTGGTACAGAATGTCATATCTAAAAAAAGATGATGCTGTTTGACTCTGTGGGGCTTATGGGTGATGGTTTACCTCGACGTCTAACAAAAAACAGTTAGAAAGACACGCACATCCAGTGTCCGATAGCATGGGTGCATATATATATAGCAGAATAAAACAGATAGATCCGCACACCAAATCCCGTTAGAAGGCTTTTTATTGCTGTGACGTCTGGAGCACCAGGCTGAAGAAGAGCCCGGTGCTCGAAACGTCACAGCAATAAAAAGCCTTTTTACGGGAGCTATTTGGAGTACGGATCTATCTGTTTTATTCTTACCTTGACGACTAATCATTGAGTTATCCAACATCCAAAATGGGCCCAGAGATTCAAGTTTCATTGCCAATTGCAGGCATTTTAGTGGAAGTGTTAATTAGAGCCAAGTGTTTCTAAATTTAGTTTTGTTTTTAGATTTTTCCTTTCACTAATTCAGAGCCTGGTTGCAGAGCACAACAAGAAAAATGCTTAAAACCCATCAGATCGAGCAACCTTGCTGCATTAAAAAGCAACCCCGTATCCCACCACTTAGCTCGCTCTACAAGCATACACACTCTGAAGAGCTTGTTGTGTTCGTCTCAAAGCATCGCCCGTGTTGCTGAGTAACAGACAAGTGTCAAAGCCAGAGAGAAAAGCTGTTGTGTGGGTGTGAGAGGAGTGGTTGCGTGCGTGTGTGTGTGTGTGTGTGTGTGTCGGTCAAGTTCCTTCATCAGGCTCCTGCATGCGAGCGCTAATGAGCAGCTGCCAGCTCAGGCTAAACACATGAAGTCATGCTCTTAAACAAAACTGTGGACACACACAACAATGTTGTCTCTAAGGAGACACCAACACTGGACTTCTGTGTGGTTGCACACAAACGCTGGCTGCAAACAAAACACCACAGACTTGAATCATCTAATGTAACAAGCTCTTGCAGGACTTCACACAGACTGCTGCCCTAAAACAAAAACACTGGTCAATCTGCCTCCGGCACTTACTGAGACATGATACTGTGAGCCTCCCGGGCTCGTATACTGCCTCCATTATTGCATGTGACACACGCATGAACACACACACACACACACACACACCGTCTTTGACAGTCTCCATGACAACCAGTCTGCAGCTCTACAGCTACTCTGAGTTCCCTTTTGTCTTGAAAGACTGGGGAGATAAGGGAATGGAGGGGAAAAAAAGGGTGGAGGGCTAACTGAAGGCTGGAGGATGGATAAATAAAACATGAGGGGAGAACTCTTCAACTCTAAAAAACCACAGCCAAATTCACAGAGCAACGCGTGGAGATATAACGATGGGCTGGGTGGTCGGATGTAGTTAGAAAGAAAAAAAAAGACAGCCCTTGGACGTCTGTCTGACCTCACAAAAACCCAAGAGATGCAAATAATTACATTACTGAGCTCGCTGAAATCCAACCTGCGACAGGTGGATCAATAAACAAAGCCCCCTGCATTTCAGTCATTATGGCAGCAGTGATCATCGCACAGGGATCTATTCGCAGTTTAGCAATTATGCCGTGGCACACTCTGGCACACGGACTATTCGCAGCCTTGATCGTAAATACGAGCTCCGTCAGTTGCCACACTACAGCTACCCGAGGGGCCACAGAGGTTAACGGTGGTTATTACAGTGGAGTTGTTTGCATGTATCCACAGAAACCCTCAGCAGCGATTTGGCTGCGAGATATCAGATGCCTCTCCGAGTTGCTATGAATACCGTCACGGCCGAGTCCATGTGAGTTTCACAAGATGACTTACTCTGGAATTTCCGCAGGTTGATCAGTCCGTGGTCTCGGATAACCCTGAAAGAAATGAAGATGTAGATTTATTATTATGCTAGTTAATATTCTGGTTGCTGTGTCTCTGCAACATTAAATCTGGCATTTACCCATATGCAATTATCTCGGCTGGATGAGGTCATCATGAAAACCCCAACATACACACCTGGTTTGTACACAGCAGCAAGGGGAAATGTGTTCAATAATTGGGTTTGAGACTAAAGTCAAATTAATTGAAATGTCTGTAGTGGACTCCCTTTAAAAGTGCACTCTGAGGTTCAGGGGTCAAAGTTCAGGGTCTCGGCGCGTGCCAATAGCCTGGAAGCCTCTCAGACAAGCTACAAGCCAACAGAGATAAAATACGTATCATGGAAAGAGGAGGAAACTAGGAAACACACATGCCTCCCCAGCCAGACATGCCATTCCACCATGCTCCCGGAGCACGAACTCGTTGAAGTTGATTTAGTGATGGATCCATTACAGCGAGGATTGACTGTGGATGTCCAAGAATGACAGCTAACAGGCTGATGGTGGAGGAGATTCTCTAGAAAGAGTACCAACTGACGAACACCTTCAAATGCAAATTCTTACGGTAAATGGGTCTGCAACCACCCATTTCTTTCATCCCTTTTGTTTGACCAACAGTCCAAAACCTATACTAATTAAATACACTCAGTTGCCACTTAATTAGGTGCAATCAGCAAAAAACCTATTGCAGTCTAATACTACAGTCCTTCTATAATATCATACCTTCATGAAGATTATAATGTTCAGTGTCTGGTAGAGATGTTGATTCAACTCAACTGTATGATCGTTTTGGAGGATGTAGTTTGTGGTGCTGTTTAACTTTAATGTGTTTTACAGAACAGGTGTTTCTATTATTTAGTCCACCTTTATTGATATAGATGTGATAGACATTTAGTTGATTATCAAATGGTTAATTATTTTTCTTTACTTTCTTTACATTCTCTAAAGTCAACTGTACATTAGATCAGTGGTTTTCAAAGTGGGGTCCTTCAGGCAAAAAGCAGCAAAAGGGGGAATAATCTATTTTCACTATAATTCCATCCATAAGTCACACAATGACATAAATGGTCATTAATGGTATTTTAGTGTTATAGTCAGACTTTTTTGTGAAATACAAATGCATAAAATGTGCAACATACATATTCTATGGACATTTAAACATTTTCCAAACTTTCCTGCAATGAGGATGTTGTCTTTACCTGCCTAAAACTGGGCAAAATGTCACAGTTTGGCATGCACAGCATTCACCGTGAGACAGAAATTTTTTTCTCCATTTCCATAAATATTCACGGTTTGAATAGCGGTTCCTGCAGCTTGTAAGTTGCACCTGAATGACTCCCTGTGGTTTGTAATGAGAGCCTGAAAAAAAGGCTTGAATATGCAATTATAATCACTCTGCTGAACAATCCCAGCCTCCCAAGACTTGTGTTTTTTAAGTGCTTATAACAAAATAATACAATTTTAATTAGAAATACATTAGCATTTGAATTTGAATTCATTAATATTAAGAAGGTACAGACAGGGGTTTGAAATTATTTGCCTTGTAAATTTTAATTCAGTATGAAATGCATTCATTCAACCTGAAAGCATAACAAGTGTCTGTGGGAAATGAGGCTCTAAAAGGTAAATGTAGAAGCTTATAGTGCCATCTACTGACAGGTAGGGGTCATTACATGATACCAAATACATCAATACTGTTCATTTAATGGAGAAAAAAAAGGACCTACTTTTTCCTCCGCTGTCTCTCTTTTAGTCGTGAATGATATATATCAACAACGGAAAGCTTGAGTGCTGAAATAGAACAATACACATGAGTAAATGTTGTAGTTCACGCCACTATCTTCCATTTTGTAAATGAAAAACACATTTTTAAAAAGTCTATTAAGACTCTACCCACCACGTAGGATGTCCGAATCATCATCCACAAAGTCGATGTCTTTCAAATCCCATTCTGCATAGTTGTCGAACTCCTAGGAGGACAGTGAAAGAAAGTTTTCATAATCTGGTGGTTTGATTTGCACATGAAGCAAAGCAATGATGCCAGATAAGTTCTCATATTCAAAAGCAATTTATGTGTGAAAGCGAACAATGGGAGACAACAATAAGGGCATGAGTACCAGTTTCAATAACGTTAATAATGAGACATCTAGTGGCCATTTCATGTGTTTATTCACGTTGACAGGCTTTGTTAGCACACAGATGATTTAGTACAGGACACCTCACCTCCATGAAGTCCGCTCTGGCAGGCATGTATCCAGCCATATCTCGAGACAGCACAGAGTCAAATGTGGGCCGAGGTGGATCATCAGTGGCTGTAAAATCAGAGAAATACAGTAAATGCACAATCAAATTTTAGCCTATTTGTATTGTGAAGAAATGTGCCATCCGCAAACTCCTTCAAAGATTTGCTTTTCCAATACATGTAGCAGTCATAATAATATAGAAATACAAATTTCTGATATAGAAATAACAGAAATGTAAAGAATTTCTCTCTCTAACTCAAGTTTGCCAACTGCCGCGTGAACATGAAAGCAAAATGTTTGTCGAGCTCTCAAAAGCTGCGACAGATGGAGACCTGAAGCCCGCTGAGACAAGTTCCTGACTCACCAACTGCTTCTGTCCAACCGGTCAGCGGCTTTCAGACTTCAAGTTTTATCTCACTTCGGTTTTTTAATGTAAATCTTTCTTCTGGCTGCTCTGAAGGCCCATAATCAACGTTACTATAATTTTCAAAACTTAATCTGAATACTGTTTAAATATTAAAGTAGACAGGGCTCGTGGCTGGGAGGTGGTAACACAAAACTAAACTAACCAATATTAAATGTCTGTTTCTTAACTTGTGAGGAGATGCGAGTACAGAATAACTTCACTGATTTTGTTGGGTCTTATTCTTCCTGTAACATAACGGAAGACGACAACGAAGAAGGCAGATAAAGTGGATACTGACGTTTGAAAGGAATAGCGCCCTCTGCAAAGCGTGAGTCTTTTGTTTTCCGCAGGCTGAGCAAGGTGGAGGAGAAGAGCGGGTTATTGATGAAGTTCTTCATATAATGGCTCTCGCATTCCTCTTTGGTTTTAGTGCGCATCTGATATGCCACATCCTGCCTGCAGGAGAAATATGGCACAAATAAAAATTGTTAGTGTGCAACAATAGCTCAAAGAAAGGTATATGACTGAGTCCACCAGGTTGTAAATATTTTAACATATCAAGCAGTAAAGTACGCTGAGGTTGTAACATATTTTAGTCATCAAAATAATAACTGGAAAAGCCTTTCACTCAGGGTTTCCAAGAATGGAATTGAGCCCAATAAATCCTTGTTTTAATCAAAAGCATATCACGCTCTACAGACTTATAGTACTTAAACAGCTTTTGTTCACAATTTCGTGATGAAAAGAGCACAGAATTCATCATAAAACTCAATAAACTGCAACCAGTTAGGCTCATTTAAACCCATTTATTATATCCCATAATTCTCATGTCCAAAGACGTCACCATTAATTGGTTTTCAGCCAAAAGCAGCACATTAACTAATTTAGAAAATTTGCATTTAGGCCTCTAAGCCAAACATTTTATGACATTTACTTCATGGGAGCTAACAGCGATAGCTCATCGAGTCATGGGATGTCATACAAGTGGTTGTGTTTATATGATGAAATATTTCAATTGTATTTATTAAAGTCTAATTACATGAAGAATTAGGAGGGAAATTGAGGGAGGAATGTAAAATCCAGGCAAAAATGTGGATTGTTTGGTAACGATATATTTTGGACTTAACAAGTCTTCATCAGGGCATCAACACTTTGATGAAATTATAATTTATTTGTTGATAAATCCGACTAAGAAACTGCCTTACAAGCTACAAGTGACAAAGCACTCACCAGTTCCCGAAGCCACAGTCCATGACTGCTTCCAACAGGGACATCTCTTCCTGTGCCGTCCACCCAGGCTCCAACACGGGGAAGTCTGACGTCTGTATTAATGATAATAATAATAATCTTTATTTGTATAGCACCTTTCTTAACATAGTTTCAAAGTGCTTGCACAGATACAATGAAATACAGACAAAATAAAAACAACAATAAAAGAACAAAACATAAAGACCAAATAATGAGAAAACTAAAACCCGTAACCAGTGGTATCAAAACAATAAGTTACTACACATATGCCAAAAGAGGACAATATAAGGTCTGGGAAAAGGTGCACCAAGCTGTTGCCTTACGGAGTTAAAAAAGCCTTTTTATGAAAAGAGATTTAAAATTGGTAGTAGTAAAGAGTGAGGATAAATGGTGAGTGTGTGGTTGAGTGTCTGTGTGCGAGACAATTTTCCATTTTACTCACCATGATTTCATATTTGTGATCACTCTCATGCTTCTTGTATTCAAATCCCCTGGTGAAACACTGACATAAAAAACATTAGATTTAAGTCTGGGGAATAAACAAAGAGCTCTTATTGTGACATTTGTGTACATTTGTCAATTAACTCACCTGGAGGCAGAGCAGAAAAGGTGAGGGTCCACATTCTGCACACTTGATGTAAGGCTCAGTCAGATAAGATGAGCAACCTCTGCATGGGGGTTTATCAAAAGGATCATCTGAAATGCACATGATTAGTGTTTAATCACTACTGACTAACAGGACAAACTATCACATTAACATAATGCAAACTGATCACTCACAAACTACACAAGGCTGCAGTGGTCTCTCTGAGCAGCCTGAAGTTAAAGCCAGCTAATGTTGGGTTGTAAACAAACCACTGCATGTAGCTGTAGCCTCAATGCTAGCTCTGCTAATGTTGTTTGTGTTTGTGTTTGTAGTCAACTATCTCAGCTTTATAGCTTCACGTGTCTGACATGTATTCAACAAGGAACCACACGACAGGCTGTTTGTAGCAACAACATGTATATACTCAAAGGCTGACATTAATGTGCAGAAATGTAAATATAGCAGCATGCTAACGCTAGCAGAGCAGAGCTAGCTGCAGAGGAGCTAATGTGAGTAAACAGGTAACCTGAGAAGAGGAGAGATGTGTTCAGTGTAAAGCCTCAGAGGTTACACTTTACTGTAATAATACTGTCCATACTTACTTCCAAAAGATGCTAGACGGTCCATAGGACAAGGTTTTAACTAAACGAATAGCAGACAGGAATGAAAGCTTTCCTTCTCCTTCTTCTCCTGCAGCTGAAGTCCTCAGTGTTGCTTTACTGCTCTCTACTGGAGGAGGTGAAGAGTGTCCTGTTCTTCATCTAGTCCAGGGGTCTGCAACCTGCTGCTCTGGAGCCACATGTGGCTCTGTAGCCCCTCTCCAGTGGCTCCCTGTGGATTTAAAAAAAAAAAAAAAATTAGTGGAAATGAATTACTGTTTTTTTGTTTGCATTTTCAATTTTATTTATCATTGTTGTAGTCTATGGTACGACTGTCTTAATATTACGAGAATAAAGTCATAATATTATGAGAATGAAGTCATAATATTACGAGAATAAAGTCATAATATTACGAGAATAAAGTCTTAATATTACGAGAATAAAGTCATAATATTACGAGAATAAAGTCTTAATATTACGAGAATAAAGTCATAATATTACGAGAATAAAGTCATAATATTACGAGAATAAAGTCTTAATATTACGAGAATAAAGTCATAATATTACGAGAATAAAGTCGTAGTATTATGAGAATAAAGTCCTACGTTTACGAGAATAAAGTCGTAGTATTATGAGAATAAAGTCATAATATTACGAGAATAAAGTCTTAATATTACGAGAATAAAGTCATAATATTACGAGAATAAAGTCTTAATATTATGAGAATAAAGTCATAATATTACGAGAATAAAGTCGTAGTATTATGAGAATAAAGTCCTACGTTTACGAGAATAAAGTCGTAATATTATGAGAATAAAGTCATAATATAAAGTAGTAATTTTACATGTTATTTTCTTTTTTACTCTTTCTTTTTTAAGTTATGACTTTATTCTCGTAATATTACAACTTTTTTCTCGTAAATTTATGACTTTATTCTCATAAACTTCTGACTTTTTTTCTCCTAAAGTTATGACTTTATTCTCGAAATCTGCACTATATTCACTTTTTTTTAATATATCCGTGTAACACAGCTGTTACCCTGCACTATATTCAGTTTTAACAGTTTTCTTCATCTCCTTGTATTTTTTATATCTGGTATATTGTTTTGTACTTTGTACTTTGCACTACTAACTTTTTTACTGCCTTTTTACTAACATGTTTTGCACTATGGAACTACAATGCTGGAAACTTGAATTTCCCCCGGGATCAATAAAGTTACTATCTATCTACCTATCTATCTATCTATCTATCTATCTATCTATCTATGTATCTCAGATGTTTTTTCCCCTCAATGTGGCCCTAATACTCCGTAGTACATTTGCACTTTGGCCCTCACTGCATTAGACTTATATACTATATACTTAGACTATAAACTGTGTTACCTTCATCACAATACTCAAATGTTTTGCGGCTCCAGACAGATTTTTTAAAATAATTTTGCCTAAAATGGCTCTTTTGATAGTAAAGGTTGCTGACCCCTGATCTAGTCCTATTTCTCCTCACAGTATCCACTCTATTTTGACTTGAATGTAAATGTCTTTCCCTTATCTCCTGATCCCAGCACTGTTGCCACTCATTATTTATAGTAGTTTGCCATTATTTTGAATAGTAAATCAAGTTTCTTTATTGTCATATGCACACTTCTGTGAAGCAGCTGTTGCAATTCAATTTTTAGTGCTCAGGCTTCCTCCCACAATGCTCAGTCAAATATGTATGAGTACCCACAACATACATTAGTGCAGAAGTTAAATATAGGAATAAAATATAATATATATAAAATAATATATATTTGTGGTAGACAGGTGTACAGTAATTAGTAAGTAGACTGAGTCACTACAGACTAGAACTTTGTTTGGTTTGATTTGTTCAACCCATTTAAAAGCCATTAAAATGGCGTACAACTCAACAGTATACAAACTTAAAGAAATTTAAAGTTTGTTATTATTTCAACTCGGATACGTTATTGGAAATTTCTATCCATCTGTAAAAACCTGCACACAGTCTGCATATTCACATTCCTTATAACTATAAAACTCACTCACTACCTCTACACTTTTATTACTTGCATTCATTTGAAGCAATTCTAAATCAACAGAGTTTCTAGTAACCACACAGCGACTAAAAGCCATCTCACAGTTGGACAAAACTCATTTTCATATTCTCCCAAGTCTCTTGCTGCTGCGTCTCCTCTCCAGCCAAAACTTGATTTTGGTGTCTTGTGTTCTTTCTTAATGTATTGTGAATTGCATTGTTGTTGAAAGGTACAACACAAATAAACTTGCATTGTTCTTTTCCTTATCCAACAGGCCTGTAGCACCATTTGGGTTGGGTGACTATCTCCATGGCCTCTCAAATTCATCCAATAGTTGACTAGGGGCGTTTTCTGCATAAAACACTGTGACCCTGTTCAGACCTGGTATTAACATGCATCCTCAGTGATCGGATCATAAATAGTGATTCATTCAATTAAATACCTTTCCTCCAATTCCCATTTAAGTGTAACTTAATCAAAATCTTTTCCTTCCTCAGCATATTATACACTTTTCTACATCAAAGAATACTGCAGCTACTGTTTCTTTATTAACTTTCCTTACTTCATCCTCTAGACAACACTGGAAGACTGGATCAGTCTATTTTTCAAAGTTTTCAAGTAACCCTGATTAGGAAGACAAAAAATACCAAATTGATCGTTACGTACCTCTGGTTTCAGGCTTTGCAAATTTACTGTATTTTCCACCTATTTTCACCATAATCAGGTTTTATTAAATCTACTGACAAACCCAGCAGTGGATGTATGTTTGTGCTACACATCTGAGAGAGCAATAATAAAATATCTATTCCATGTATTCTGCTTTTGTCTTTCTCATCAGTCAGGAGAGAGCAGTTTGTTGTGACATAGCCTCGGTCCCAGAGTGACGCTCCCTTATTAAAGTAGGACTCTATTAAAATAGGACATGAACTACATCATTATAGAAAATGTGTACATTTTTTAACCCTCCTGTTGTCTTCCCGTCGACCATGCAACTTTTGTCTTCCCGGGTCAAAATGAACCCGGTCTGGTTTGACTTTTTATAAAGCATACAGTTTAAACTATTACCAAATTCTGTGTTACACCTCCTTGGCCATCTTCATTCCTAATTATTAAGTTTTACACTTTTTGGGGTGGAAATTAAGGTTAATAAACCTAATTTCCGTGAAATTATACCTAATTTTTTAGTAAAAACAAAAAAAGCAGATATTGTGAATTATATTGATTAAAGTTATTATCAGAGGAACATAATGTTTGATGATGTAGTATCACAGAACAAAAAAAGTATATGTAAGTGTTGTTTAGTCAGAATATTGTTTTAAGTAGGCAACCATCCATGTTATTTTGAGGCAATTAGATTAAAGAAATCCATATTTATGATATAATGAAGTTTGAAAATGGTTAAAATTTGACCCGAGGACAACAACCAATAACTTGTACTTAAAAAAAACAGAAATATTTCATTGAATTGTGTGAACTTCATAATTTCCAGGAAGAAAGTGACGGTGATCATTCTCCATTCTACCACAAGGTGTCGATCTTGTACCGTTTCTGTTAAGAAAACAGTAAACGCCTTGCAAGTCTCTCTTTGTCTTTCTCTGAGCACACACCACCACCTGAGCCTTGCACAGGCCAGGATGTATTAGGTTGGATAATGGACACACTGATTTTTTTTTCCCCTCCTGAAATCCACCCCAGTAAAGAATGACTTTGCCCTGAAAACAGCTCATTTTAATTCAATAAATGTCTATGATTCCTGCTATTTTCCAGTGTCTGTGTCCAGCATTGGCCCCTGGATCAAATACAACTCCAGTTACTCAAGGACACCCCCGGTGACTGCACATCAGGGGACTTGGCAAGACAAATATCGAAAAACCTTGATACATAAAACGGCAACACTGCTGGCCCCCAAACTACTATAAATAAGTGAGAAAGTATGTTTTTTTGTTGTTGTACAATTTGGATGAAATGACTTTTTGATTCAGTACAGATGTGACATCAGCAGCTATAGCTGGAAACCATCTCACATGACGGAGTAATGGTAATGTTAAACT
Organism: Sebastes fasciatus; assembly: GCF_043250625.1. Taxonomy (NCBI): domain Eukaryota; kingdom Metazoa; phylum Chordata; class Actinopteri; order Perciformes; family Sebastidae; genus Sebastes; species Sebastes fasciatus. Next base: position 25,502,167 of record NC_133801.1, read on the forward strand.
ACCCCTATCACTTTACAACCAGAGGCGCAACTTATGACATTTAGGGAAGAATTAAATGTCTCTGACTTTCAAATTTTATTATAATTGATGCCAAAAAATGCGTAATGTACCCTTTATTTTAGCAAATACTCTTAGTGAGAGCTCTAAACCCATAAAGGGGCATAGTGTGGCCACTAAACCGCACACCGGGTTAAATCTGAGTGTTCTCCTTTCCTTATTCTACCCCTAGTCGTCTCTGTGAGGATGATCCACAGTGACAAGTGCGTTCGGTAGCAGCGTAGCCTGCGTCCCGTCTCCTGACCCTCTGGGGTTGCCTTAGACCTCTGGGGAGAGTCTCAGTCAGCGTGAGAGCCCTGAGCAACACAGATCCATGAGTAACGACAAAGCAGCCTCCCGACAGACTGTGCACAATAAAGGGACAGTTGTACTTTCCCTCTTGATGAATTCCCAGCTTACTGCCAGAACGCAGTTTGTTTAACAATCCTGTGAGACCGTTATGGTTTATTTATCTTTAAAAGAGGAACTTCTCTTTTCTGTGTGACAGTTGGCAGTTTTAACCTGAACGACCCTCACCGAGGCTCACAACGGCTGTAATTAAACATTAACATGTTATGAACACCCAAACATTACACCCATTTGAGATTTCTGAACATGTCAATCCAAAATAGTGGTGGTTCATATGCTGCTACAACAGCGTCCGCTCTTATGGACTCTTATGGCTGTAGGGATTTGCTCCCATTTCGCCACAAGAGCATTAGTGAAGTCCAACACTGATGTTGGGCGATAAGGCCTGGTTCTGCCTTCAGTGTTCCAGTTCATCCTAAAGGTGTTGGAGTCTTTTTCTTTTTTTACCACTTGCCCAATCAGGCAAGTGAGTTGCTAGATTTACTAGCCCGATGTGGCATTTTACTTGCCCCAGGCAAGAGTGCAATCCTTATTTGTTGAGCCCTGCAAATTGTCGCCACAAAGTTGGAAGCATTCGGCCATCTAAAATATGATTGTATTCTGCAGCATTAAAGGGATGGTTCGGGTGTTTTGAAGTGGGGTTTTATGAAGTACTTATCCATAGTAGGTGTATTACTTACAGTAGATGACGGTCGGCACGCCCCCAGCTTGGAGAAGCAGACAGCAAAGCAATACCTTACTGTGGACGGGGATGGCAGAAAAAAAACATATTTTAGCCACCTAAAAAAATCAATATCAGTTTCAGTGTACTCTATATTTAGAATATTTTCACCGTTTTATCTCGCCGTCAGACAGCCCTTTCCTTCTCCTTTCCGACAGAGACCAGAACTGAACTTATGTATGCTCTTTCCAAAGCCAGCAGGCTCAGATGACAAAAACAGAATAGGTACGTTTCACCGTAAATTCAGTTCGCCATTGGAAAATATCCTAAATATAGCTTACACTTAAACATCTACTGTAAGTTATACACCTACTATGGGTAAGCACCTCATAAAACCCCACTTCAAAACACCCAACTATCCCTTTAAGATTTCCCTGAATTGGAACTAAGGGGACCAGACCAAATGTAAGAATGTTCACAAAAATATGTGAAGAGGGATGTCCACTTACTTCTGGCCATATAGTGTTTTTTAATTAATGTTCCCACAGAGGACACAGTAGGCTAATAAAATTACTGGCAAAATGGTGATCTGGTGCACCAGTGGTCTAAGATGTTCTATGACCTTTATGTCCCTGGTTCAAATCCGAGGACCCGTCACTCTCTACTGTCAGCAACACAATTAAGTTAAAAATGCCAAGATATAATCTGAAAACAATTGCGAGGAAGCTGATGTTTGCTGCAGCCCAATTTGTACGAGGACAGTACTGTAGCCTCCATATGACTTTAATAAAACAAAATTCTCACTGCGAGCCAATTTGAAATGCCAGGGTCAGCATATGTGGGAGCATACTGTATAAAATCACATCTTGGCAGTGAATGCGGGCAGAATGCATTATGGAGACTAACAAAGAAAATAATGTCAGCCTCACACGGAGTGACATGTGTGCTCCCCTACGACGGCCCCTGCTGCACCATCGCTGCCTGTGGGCAGACAACCTGCTGTCGCTCCAGCCACATGCCACCCCGCCTACCCATAGTGCCTTTCTCTCCTATGCCTTCACACCCGGAGTAAAAGCCCTGAAAGACCAGGCAAACCCCCAGCCTGCAGCCCTCGCACTGCTTATGTGGATCAAAGACTGAGAACCTTGGGGTTTCTGTGTTATAGACGTGTGCCAGATTATACACCGGCCAAACAAACGCACACCCCCACCCCGTTACATCCTTAAAAACTCCCCTGGTCTCTGCCTACTCCTTTGCCTCTATACCAAAGCACTTCCCAGCTGCTGTGATTTGAATATGAGGGCCTCTGCGAAGAAAAGAGGGCATCTGGCACACGCCTTAGAGGCTAAGAAAAAAAGAGTTAAACTGCTCCTGTCATGGAAATGTTCTGAAACAAGATTAAGCCTCTTTAAAAAAGCAAAGAGGTAAAATGGACACAAGCTCTTAAATAAGTTCAGACAAAAGGCAACATGAAGAGACACCTGGATAACGTCGATATCCTCACAATAAGCGGTTGCTCGGAATGGTCGTTCACGTTGAGAGCTTTGCTTTGCAAATTGGATTCGTGAGCAAAGGTCAGCACAGAAAATCATATTTCTTTAGTTTGAATTAATATAATTAACATACAGTTGCTGTGCTCACAGGAAAAGGTCCAGTTACTGAATAATGAATTTACTTTATTACACATTGAGAAAAACAAGTCTGTTTTGTTTGTACACTACGTGTCCAGGGAAGACATTTTATTGGTCCTACTGATTATATTTTTGTTGAATTTTTACTATTGTTATTATATTGAATAGATACCAATTAAATAGGTTTCAAGTGAAGATAATTCACAATGAAGTCAATAAAAATGCATGAAAACTTTTGTTAAATGATCACTTATACCTTGATAAACAGCATAAACAACTCCTGAAAATGTTTGATTTAATCTAGGTTGGGTTTTTTTTCAGTAAAATATCAGAGATTGCATAGGGGGGAGGTGGGGAGTTGAGAGGTGGTGCTATGTTAGTTTTATATGTGAATAATGTGTCTATAATAGGACTGTCAATCAACTAAAATGTCTAATTGTGATTAATCACATGATTGTCCATAGTAAATCGCGATTAATTGCAAATTAATCGCACATTTATCTGTTCAAAATGTACCTTAAAGAGAGATTTGTCAAGTATTTAATACTCTTATCAACATGGGAGTAGGCAAATATGCTTTCTTTATGAAAATGTAAGTATATATTTATTATTGGAAATCAATTAACAACACAAAAAAATAACAAATATTGTGCAGAAACCCTCACAGGTACTGCATTTAGCATAAAAAATCTGCTCAAATCATAACATGGCAAACTGCAGCCCAACAGGCAACAACAGCTGTCAGTGTGTCAGTGTGCTGACTTGACTATGACTTGCCCCAAACTGCATGTGATTATCATAAAGTTGGCATGTCTGTAAAGGGGAGACTCGTGGGTACCCATAGAACCCTTTTTCATTCAGATATCTTGAGGTCAAAGGTCAAGGGACACCTTTGAAAATGGCCATGACAGTATTTCCTGCGTTATTTAGCCTCCTTCGCGACAAGCTAGTATGACATGGTTGGTACCAATGGATTCCTTAGGTTTTCTAGTTTCATATGACACCAGTATCTTAAAACAGAGAGCGCTACAACCTTTAAAACTTGCAAATTACGTTAATCCATCCATCCATCCATCCATCCATCCATCCATCCATCCATCCATCCATCTATTATCTGCAACCGCTTATCCTATTCAGGTTCGCGGGGGGATGGAGCCGATCCCAGCTGACATTGGGCGAAGGCGGGGTACACCCTGGACAGGTCGCCAGACTATCACAGGGCTGACACATAGAGACAGACAACCATTCATAACTTTGATAGCCTTAGTCTATACGTTTTATGTTTTGTTATTATATTATATTATTTATTTTTTTATTATTATTATACATAAATTCCTCATTTGTCTCTCCTACGAAGCTGCAAAACGGTTGATAGATGATAGGGCTGCAATGCCTTGCATAAGGGCATTTTAATACTTTAGTGTGGAGTTTACAGACGATGCAGCAACCTTCCATTTACAGTACAAAAGGGCACTCCACCTCCCACTTGGTGCGTAATGGTAGTGCCTTAAGTGCCTAAAAAACAAACAGGCATGAAATTAAACCCAAATGAACATGGATATAACACAAGATGCTATTGAGCTGCATTATGGGAATCGTAGGATCCAGACGTCTTGGAGCTTAACCCGAACTGAGGACTTAAAGTCAGGATAATTGAACCATTTCTCTTTTTTTTTTTATCTCTCTCTCTTGAAAATCCCCCAACTTTATGGAAGTGCAAGACTAAATCACTGGAGTGTCTCTTTAATATGTTATGTACCCTGATTTAGTTCAGGGAATGAAATTGAACCCATGACTTTTGAATTCCTTTGGTAAGCCTCGTTTCCTCCATCTCTTGAATTTCCCTCGGGATCACTAAAGTTACTATCTATCTATCTATCTATCTATCTATCTATCTATCTATCTATCTATCTATCTATCTATCTATCTCTGAAGCGACAACAACGGCATGAAGTTGGATTTTATTACCACTCATGGAAATCACACAGGGTTTACAATCAGTTGAGATTCTGCTGTTAATCATAAACTAATCTCTGCTGCGTGACAATATTTTTATGATACCAGACCAAACATGAGCCACATAGAGAAGTTTATAAACTATCAGATCCTCACGTGGTGCAAAGTGACTCAGGACAGAACTATGTGTCCTTAAACAGAGAGCTCATGTGTTGACGAAACTAATTGTACCTGTTGCACGTGTTTGTTTTCATCCAGGCTTGGTGTTAAGTGGAGAGTTTTGAGCGGGGTTCAAATGGCTTTTGACTTGCAGCACTTGACACTGCTGATTTATATGCAAGCACAAGCTGTGAGGTGTCAAAGAAATTAAGATGATTCTGCATTAAGTGTCACATAAATGTAAATAATGATCCAGAATGACTTCCTTCAGTATCCACACTCAAGCAGTGCTGGATGTGAATAAATTAATGAAAACAGATGCCTCCCACACAAATGTGTCATCAGTTTATTTTTGCTGAGCGAGAGGCTGCATATGTTCCTCCTCCCCGTGAGCTCAGTGGACATCCTCTCCTCACAGCCAAGGTAACACCGAGGAATCAGCACAGTGAGAGTTCAGGGAGGTCAACAAGTGGGTGTGGAATGCAAGTGTTTCCCACGCGGCGTACCTCGACACACTAGCCCTGAGAAAACATGTGTCAGGCCTCAGCACAGAGAACTGAAAACCCACGAGGTCTGCTCGGATGTTTTATCCAAAGGGCCACAGCGTCTGAGGAGCCATCGGGGTTAATTCAAACACTCTGGGGAGCAGGACAACAGTGGTGGAGGAAGTACTCAGATCCTTTACTTAAAGTACATTTGGCTGATAATACTTCTATACTGCTTCTTTAAGTGGGAATTTGAATGTGGGACTTTTTACTTGCAATGGAGTATTTTATTAACTTTATATAAGCATCAAAAGTACAACATTACCCTCTTAAATGTATGTAGTGGAGTAGAAGTATAAAATAACATAAAATGGACACAGTCACAAATAAAGCACGAGTAACTCAAAATTGTTCTTAAGTACAGTACTTGAGTAAAAGTACTCATTTACTTTCCACCATTGCAGGAAAAGTTAAAGGTACAGTGTGTAGGATTTGGCAGTATCTAGTGGTGTGGTTGCAGATTGCAACCACCCGAGTAACCCTCCACTCACCTCACACCCTCACGCTTACCATAACAATATTTTAAAAGCAACAGAATTCAGACAGTGGCTGGCGGTACCACGGTTTTGCACTCTGCGACTCACTTTACCTCACTTTCACAAGCGTGTCAGAGAACTACGGTGGCCTTCAGGTATGAATGCGAAAGGCTCTCGCTAGAGACAGTGTTTGGTTTGTCCGTCTGGGCTACTGTAGAAACATGGCGGAGCAACATGGCAGACTCCGTGAAGAGGACCAGCTCCCTATGTAGATATGAAGGGCTCACTCTAAGCTGACAAAAACACAGATTGTTAGGCCCTGTCTACACATATACAGATATGTATAAAGACGGATATGTTTTGTTTTCGCCTCTCGTCCACACGCAGAGTTTTGGGTCACAAAAATTGATATTTTTGAAAGCACCGTTAAGGTGCAGATTTTTAAAAACTCTGGTGACTTTGTATCGGTTTGGACATGTAAAACAGAGCGTTTAGGAAACGATGAAGTCCTCTCCTCATTTCGCGCATGCCCATTGTTGCTTTGTGTAATGAGCATGCTCCAGAAACAATAACAAAGATGGCGGCTTTTTTACGTTTTGTTAGCACTGCTCGGACTAACTACTTTACATTTGAGAAATGTTACAGTCACAGGAGGCCGAAGCAGAGAACACATTAAACCTGTCCAGGCCGAATGGTGATTGAACGTGCTTTTGGGTGATTGAAGGTGAGGTTTGGAGCACTCAGAAGAGCAATGGACATCAACCTGAATGACCTCCCTTTCGTAATTTATGCATGTAAAGAGACAGTTGATGACAGCAGCAGTTCGACCAGGAATCCCACCCCCCCCCACCAACAATAACTGTTGAGTGTTTGGATTTGTTTTTGCGTTCAAGTGTGGACGAGATATTTTGTAAAACGAACATAGTGTGGACAGATTTTTTATAATTTTTTTTAAATGGAGGGGAAAACATCTGTTTTTAAAAACATCTGTATATGTGTAGACAGTGCCTTAGTTTCAGGTGATTAAACAGTAATGAAAACATAGTTATGAATGTTATATTCCATTTCTACATACTGTTCCTTTAAGACGCAGCCAGAGAGGGAAAATATTTAAGCTGAGATTAGAGATTTCTGTGGCTGAAATGCGGAAACGTTGTCTAACACACTCATACACACAGACGATGAACCCCACTGAGGCCGAGTTGTGGATGGAAAAAGAGCTCCCCATGTGAACCACACCGTGTTTCCTATGTACCTCTTACGGCAGAGCGGCTCTACCACAACACTGTCAGAACACATCAGCTGCTGGAGCCTTGATGGCTTCCACACTCGGGCTCTCCCAGTGGCGCCCTGGAGGGACACCACAGGCCTGTTGCTTTAGTCCTGCTCCTAGCAGCCCGTTCAGCCTGCCTGGGTCTCAGTGCATTGCAGTAGGGCTCCCTAACAAAATATCCCCCTCGGCTTAATCTGGGAGAAGAATGGTGACGTGCATTATGCATTATCTATGGTGGCGTTTGGGAGAATGGACAGAAATAACAGTGAGGGGTCACGTGGGACAATGTAAAAAGTTTTTTATGAAAGGCTGATCTGTTGTAGCTGGAGCATAAATGGCCTTGAGCCCCGGAGCTTCTATGAGAAGAATAATATCCTCAGAGCGTTACCGGATGACCTCATTGGATACTAAAGAGAGCCTCACGTTAATCTATAATGTCTTCTTTCTTCAGGGTGGCTTCAAATGTGTCATGTCATCACTATATTCTCCTCTCACAGTGGTATGTAGCCTGTCAACAGAGTGAAAGTATTCTTGGTTGTCACCTGCCCTTTTAGAAGTGACTGTGTGTTGAAGTGAGCGATGAATGGCCGTCAGGGTCAGAACAGGAATGCAATGACAACAGCATGAGAGAGACAGAGGGAGATAAAGACACATGTTGGTTAGACGTGACCAGTCTTCCCACACAGCCACTAGTTCAGGGTTACAACCTGTCCGCTTTCCACTACACAGCAGAAATGTATACAAACTGGGTGTCCACTGTGGGTTTTTTGTGGGACCAAATCACTAGAGGAGGGGATTAGCCAGCTGTTGGGTGGGGGAATTTGAAGGTTTTTTCCCCCAGTTAACAGTTCACGAGAGTACAAAGTGTGCTATTAACAGTCTGATCGTGGTCAGTAATGACACCAAACAGCAGAGGGACACAGATGACATGCTGTTGCCAACTTGCAGACATCACACGGCAGACACAGGCAAGCTGGGTACATTTACAAGTACATCCCAGTGGGACAGTTAGTGAGAAGGTGCGATAAATCAGGCGAGACCCAGGAAGTGACTCTAATAAGGATGTTTTGGAAATAAACTAAACTGCTGATTATGAGATAAAACAAGCCAAATGCTCTGTTGATTTGTGGATTTTTTTTTAGGGCTGCAAATAATGATTTTCTTTTTGGTATTGATTTAGTCTAATGTAAAAGAATAGTGAAAATGCCCATCACTAATTCTTAGTGATCAAAGTCATCTTCAAATAGCTTAATATGAAAGACAATAGCAGATCTAAAAGGAAACTGGAACTGGAAAAGAGAACGCTTTGGATTTGGCCTCAACATCCAGTGTTCCACTTTTAAGTGGCTCTAAATTTGGAAAAGTAATTTTATTCCACACCGTCTGCCAGACTCATATGTGTATTCTGTTCTCTTCATTGAAACTATATGATGTTACACAGAGTAAATATTCAAAGCCAAGAGACCATGATTTTTATGACTAAAGCATTCCATAAAAAGGAAATATTTGGGGTCTTAAGAAGAATCTAAAATAAAGCGGCTATAGTCTATATTTTTTATAATAACATGGTATCAAATGTGACAATGTGAAAGGGGTCGCTCGCAGTGATGAACCTACAGAGAATTATCACCTGAATCTGCAGCTCTCCTCGACTTTAAAGGAGCTTAAAAACAAGTTTCAGCTCATTGTTTAGCTGTCCGGCTGCAACTTTACTGTTTTCCACTTGGTTCTCCTCATAGCGTCGTATTCGGCCGCAGCATGGAGCTGTTTTCAGCAAAAAAGTTCTAAAACCCCACCGTACACTATGCTCAGCACCAAACAGCAGACAGACACAGAGACTACCTGGTGAACATAGTAGGAGTGTAAAAAAATATTGATCCGCATGATATATTGTTGTGCGATACTGTATCGATTCTCCAAAACACTGTATTGATTTTTAATTAACTTCTTAAAAATCTGACGGCCCACCATTGGGCCTGGCCGCTATTCAAACTTTCGGAGGTTGTAGCGTGTTTTAAAGCTAGAGTGAAGGTACTGGCATCGCATGAAACTAGAAAAACCTAAGGAATCTACTGGTACCAACCATGCCATACTGGCTTGTCAAGAAGGAGGATAAATAACGCTCCAAACTTACGCTAAATTTTGGCGACGAAAAACTGGCATGGCGATTTTCACAGGGCTCCCTTGACCTCTGACCTCAAGATATGTGAATGAAAATGGATTCTATGGGTACCCACGAGTCTCGCCTTCACAGACATGCCCACTTTATAATAATCACATGCAGTTTGGGGCAAAAAACATGTAGTTTTTTGCATGCAGTATAAAAGTGTTATTTTTGACTATTCTAAATGGTTTATTTCTGGTGTGTTCTTTATACTATGACAATTTTCCTAAAATATAATTTAAAAAATAGCAATACAGTATATCAGCTTGCTTACAGTATCACAATATATTGAATCGTTAACCCGGTATCATGCTACGTATCGTATCGCCAGATTCTTGCCAATACACAGCTCTAGAACATAGTGGAGCATTTAGCAGCTAAAGAGCCAGATACTTCCCTCAGGAGTTCATGGAGACCAAAAACAGAGACTTACATTTACCAGATGGAAACAGAACCATTACTCCAAATGAATGATAATGTTGCTCTGTGTCTTATTTCGCATTCCTTGTGTGAAAATACTAACACAGGCAAACACAGTAAAGCCTACAGGCTGATTTAACTTTCTAGTATCGTCTTAATTGATCAAAGGTGGTGATTTTCGAGAAACATCCTGAAACGGCAGAGAAATAAGAATATTCCTTTACACCTAACAATTTCACACATCATCACAATATAATACAGTATCACAATAAAGCATGTTTGGGAGAGACTCCACAGTCTCAATTCTGCTTGAAAAAGTTGAATGAATACAGAGCCATTGTTTGCAAGCTTGGGAACAGGGCTCCCGCGGGACAAGACATGACTGAAAACAGGGACTGGGATCAGGGCATTTTGGGTTTAAACTGGCATGTGGTTCTCATTGCTGCAGCAGAGTGAGTGATCGTTGTGTGTACTGGTGCTTTAACTGGCCTCGGCCTTGCACGTGAGCCGATGAAAACCACATGTTCCAGTGTGATTCTGTCTGTGGGCTCGTAAAGACGGAGCTCTGGCTGAAGAGCTGCCCCTGGCTCGCTCAGCCACACAGAGAACCTCTTTGCATGTTAAAAACATTTTTTTTCCCACTCTCTTGGCTGATGCAACGTAGTACAACTTCCACATGGAGTGTATTTTCCCTGACTAAGGGGTTTGGGAGCTGATTTATATTACAGGACTGTTGTTGAAATGAATATAGAGGAGTGGGGCTTTATTTTTCTAAAAGCCTTCCTTGAGTTGATAGTCCAACAGCAATCAGGGAAGAATGGAAGTTATTAAAAGTAAATTACGGTCTAAGCTATGAAAGAATATGACTGTTTAGAGGTGATAAAAGATGCTTTACTCACCTCCTATTTGATGTCAACTGTTTAAAGAATAGTAGTGTCATTAGTAGTAACATACAGTGCATCTGGTTTACATTTGCTGTGTCATGATTTTTTTGTGTACTCATTGCTTGCCGTTTTTAAAAATGCAAACTTTGTTGTCCATCGTAGCTGAAAATTAACTGATGCCTGGTGACAAAATGCCCTAAATAATAATACAAAGGTTTATAAGGTTACATATTTTTGAGGGACTATTCTTTCGTTTCTTCCCGAGGCTGTCGGGTGATTGACAGGAAGCTCAGCGTAACATGAACAGTGCACTGACATGAAAACATAAAGCCCAAGTGCACAGAAAACTGACAAAATCAAATAAGCCTTCATGTCTACTGTGATGGACAGGCAACTTTGAAATCTGTGGAAGATGTTCTTATACTTTTAAAAATGAATGAGGTTGATTCTGGTGAGGTAAACAGGGAAAACAAATCCTGATATCTCCAGGTTTTACTGACTGTGTACTGAAACAGACAGGAATAATTACAAGAAAAGGAGCCAATCAGATTTCCAACCTTCTTTGTCAACCGTATATCCCTTCAGCCATATCAGATGAACTCAAGTGACCCCTCATTGACTCCACATTAATGTGTTCATTTGATATTGATTATTGAAAGTGGATATTGTTTATTATATTGATTTGTGTATTGTTATTTGAACTGTTTATCCATTACTTTTAGCTGACTATTTGAACTGTTTATCTTTAACTTTTAGCTAATCGTTTATTATTTTTAGCTGCTTGAATCCTTGCCAATTAATTTTAATGCTGAATCAATAACTGTATAATTTTTTTTTAATCAAATCATTATTTCTATATTTTCAAATTAGCTGAGCTACATCACAATCTCTCCACATACCCCCTGGCAACTGCAGACGTACCCCATAGCGTGTCCCTGGTTGGGAATCACTGACCTAGATGACTGATTCAAACTAAGTTATTTTTGTCTTTTGCAAGGTTTTTCCAGTAATAACTATACACAGCCAATGTGTTAGGGTGGTATAATGTGTAGGATAATGATGGCGGAGTAGTAAAATAGTGTCCGACTGTCTTCACCGACAGAAGCGTCCACAGTGGTGTTGCTGGCGTGGATGCTTCGCCCTGAAGTCTCCTGGCAGAAAGCCAGCCGTAGCCTCACACTGTGTCACTGTGCCTTATCTCCAGCAGCCAGGATGCTGATTACAGGGAGACTGTACAGGCATGCACATACATCCTGCTCTGTGTCAGAGACAGCATGGCTGTGCATCTACCTCCACAGCACCGCAGATATGCTCAAAGTCATTATTATGCCACTCACTGTAATAACGGACAGACTCTTGCTGCAGTATTGTTCAATGTATTTTGCTTTCTTGGACAATGCTGGCAACAGGTCATGTGAACAAAATGATATTGAACACTGAGAACTGACACTTTATTTTTTGTTTATATTATCAGCCAAATAATCAATGCTTTCAATCTTAATTGCAAAAAAATTAAAACAAGTTAGCTGATTTATCTCTAGTCTCACACATTTTGATTTGAAAAGTGTCAGCAAGTCAGTGATTTTAGCATCAGTGTGTCAGTTGTGAATGGGGCTGCTATTTCTGAACCTCTGCAGCTGTGGCAGAAAAGTGACAAGAAAGTAAGTCCATCTTTTGTGTCAGCTATATCAGTTTCAGGGGAATGTGACACCAGAAGCAGAGCAAGTAAAAAAAAGGCATGAGTCTGACCTATGAACTCTCTGGTTGAGGGTAAAGCAGCACTGTCATGAAGGAGCACTGCTCAAAGACTTCATCAGCTACAAAGACAAACAGCTCACACACAGGTGTCTGCCTGTAGGCTGGAGAAACAAACTTGATTGTGCAGTATGCGTCTCTCGCTTCCAGACAAATTACCAGTGCAAAAGTATAAATACATAAATACAATGAATGTCAAGGGATAAAGAAATGTGTACAAATACAATGCATGCATTTGACATTAAACAGGATGAAAGCTCTGCTGTTATCAAGAGCCTCCAGCCACCTCCAGGCTTTCTGTTTGTCTCATCAGCAGGTTGGCTCAGTTGTTGATCCTCTGAAACCGAGCTTACGAAGCTGCATTTTTATAACCCTGACAGTAAAAAGGACAGCATCAGCCCATTATTCAGATCCCTGCTCTCTTTTTCAGGCTCGCAGAAGATCAATTTAATTATATCCTGAATGAATCACAAGCAATCAACTCTGTGAAATTGAGAGGAAGCTGTTTGGCACACGGATTGCATCATTTGGCGTTCAATTTAATGATGAAGGCTTTGTTTGTTTAACTAGAAAACAAAAGCAGGAGTGGATGAGGAAGCGGAGGGGAGTAGCGATTTTCACTGTTAATGATTAAACAAGCATATGTTTAACTTTAGTTTCATCCCAGATGATTACAGGACAGACGGTACTGGCTAGTTTAATATTCTTCAGGTTTTCAGTTTAAACTAGACGTCACAGTAATATCAGAGGTTGCTTGTTTCTTTAAAAAGAAGTTGGTTAAGATCGCAACGTCCCCCGTTCAAAAAATGCTTTCTTTGCAAAGAAGTCCTTCTACATCTTTGATTTTGCTATTAAAATAAAATATTTTGTCACAATTTATAAAATTTGTGGTTTTAAAGAGGTATATTTTCACATATAAACTAATTGTGGACCAATTAACCCCTCTTACTGGCAAGCTCACTATAGTTTTTTAGTAATCTCATACAACAATGCCTACAATAGACAGCCAGTTTGCTTTGTAGTCTGATAAACAAACAAAACACTCGTCAATAAAGTTTTAATTCTAAGGTGAAGATACTTTTAGTCAAACAATAAGGAAGCTGCTTTAATTTGTAGACGACTGTCTGCAGCAGATGCAGCAGGATGAGAAAAATGTGGCAACACCTGTCTCTGCTGCAGTACAGGGGGGTCACGACCCCTAGACCACCAAGAACTGCAAACACTACTGTAGTAGAAGTACTGGAGTACTTCCTCATCTACTATCACTTCTTCATATCTTATTGTTAAATGTTTTTATCTATTTTTCTTCATTACAACTACAAGGCCAAAAGAGCGCTTGGAGAGTTGAAAAAAAAAAAAAAAAATGAATGATTCAAGTAATGATTAAAAAACACACTTAAAGCCAAATCAGTTTTTAAAAAACGGCATATGACCCTGTGACCCCAAATCAACCACAGAAACTCCTTTTCCTGCATTGCATCAACTAAACTGCTTTCTAACAACTGGACCATGTGCTGAAACGATTGAGGAACTCTTGAGCGTTTCCTCCCTCCGCTACAACAAAACCTGAAATCCATCACTCACTTCCTGTTTGCACTCCGGCTCAGTTTACATGCTTCCTGTATAGGCCAAAGGACTTCCCTCACAACACTCTCAAAGAACTGAATCTCTCAGCGGTCTTCTTATCTGCTCGCCACACAGTGACACAAATATGGGCTGGAGATTCACTGATGCACGCACACACAAACACATGCCAACAAAAAAAGCTTCTTGTGAATCATTAACAAACCAAAACAATAAACGGGTAACTTAAAGCAATTACATTCACCAATACTGGACTAGAAATGAGTCATGAGAAACGTGTTCCACTCACTTTTCAAAATCAAGTGTCCATTCACCAACTCCAGATGAAAGCAAGGTTACAATGAGTTTTTAATTTTCAATTAGTTTTTTATTTTATTGTAGTTTTCACTTTTCGATTTCATTTCAGTTTAGTTTTAGTTAGTTTTCAGAGTGTGTAAGGTGTGATAGGTTTAGTTTTATTTTTCATATATTTAGTTTTAATTTGACAGTAGTTTTAGTTTGTTTTGGAGAACTGTGTAGGAATGGCCATAATATTTAATGTTTAATCTTCGCGCTACTTTAGTGAAGCAATTGCGGCATAGTGCTACTGTACCTCTTGGAATGTCAAGTCAGTTCAATGTCTCTGGTTCAATGTCACGAGAGTTGAAGGAAATTTATGCTGTCTCCTTTTTTCAGTAGTGATATATTATAGCTAAAAAAAAATAAACTGAAATGAATTTACATTTACATTTTTATTAGTTTTTTAACCAGGCGTTTCAGTTTAATTTTAAATTTTCTTAAAGGTGCATAATACGGGATTTGGATTCTTCCTTGAGAGTCCAATAGAATCCCAACCTGCAGCTCACAGTTAACGGTGCTAACCACGCTAACAGTGCTAACCACGCCGCAAGTACTGATAGAGCGAACAGTGTTTACCTGAGAGGGAGCAGGAGGGTGGTTGCTATGTTTTCGCGATGCCGCTGTCGGTCGGGACGGTGTTATCAGCTGTTACCGCTAGCCAGTGGGGCACGCTCACATGCACAAACATGCACTAAAAGCACGACCACGGCCAACTCGGATATGTCAACAAAGCACAGAGGAGCTCGGATTGCAACACACACAGAGAGAGTTCAGCTAGAACTGCTCAGGCAGACATTACTCCTCTATATCTTTACATAGCAAAAAGTTGTTTGCTGCTATATTCATTTAGAAAATAGCATTACTTTTGATAAACAAATCTACGCCCTTGTGTACGATTTTCTGCTATACTGTATATTGAACGTTTCTTTTTTCTGCTTGTCTTTCTTCCCCACCACCTGAGTGCAGCTCCTGTATCTGATGACACTGACATATTACCACCGTGTTGACAGAGCTCCACCTGTTTAGGGCTGCTGGGTTGTCTCTTGTTTACTTCTCCTCTTCCGCCTCTCAGCGATCATTTGCTATCATTACCACCAGGAAAGGACCAGGACCACCAGCGGCAGCTCCACCACCAGCAAGCTCAGCCTGGTGAACTCAAACTGCAAGAACAAAGAGAGAACGAAAGTGTGCCAAAAGTTAGTGTGTGGTATAAAAAGTGCTGATAGTGTTTGTTAATCAGGGGGAAGAAGTGCTGAGGCTGCTCATAATGCCTAATGTTTAAAATCAGCCTTAGGATGCACTGCAGCACGTTATAAATACTAAAGTCGGTGAGATGATGCAACTTAAGTGCTATGTGTAACTTTAAAGTTTTGAGAGTCTTGTACAGACAGACCCAGCCGGTCCGCTACTGCTGCGGGTAGCAAGGTAACACTCCCTCTGGGCTTTGATGGCACCATGTTTAATTCATGAAGAGGCCACGACTCCCGCCGACACTTTAACGCTCAAGTTAAATGTATCAGAGGAGAAAAAGCAACTCTACTACATGACTACATGCCAAAATGTGTCCACATTAATAATTTAACACTGGAGGTCAGTGACATAAGTGCAGAGCAAAAGAGCATTTCTAGAAAAAAAACAAGGCAGCTGCAAACATGAAGGTAGTGGATTTTTGTGTGAAAGCATGTCTTTGCTACTTGTCCACACTTTCTGCTGTCGTCCACGACCGGTGATGTTATTCAGCGACAGCCGCTGCACTTTGCCTGAGTGCATGTGAAGTGCTGCTTCACACAGAGAGGTAATCGTGCAGCTTCAGGTCCTCATAAAGCTCACAGAGAGATTACCAAAACACACATTCAGGTGGGGACATGGTCAGTTTGGGAAACACTGGATTACTCATCAGTTTACTATCATTACATTTGGGAAATTTAAATTATGAAAGCGGCTATAATCGACTGTATCAAATGACAAATGTGAAAACAATGTGACAATGTGAAATGGGTCGCACATATTGATGAATCTGCAGATGATTTCATCCGAATCTGCAGCTCCCCTCAGCTTGAGGGAGCTTTATTGGACTTCAGCAAACAAGGAGGTTCGCCAACTCCATTATTCTGTCTTTCAACTTCCTGTCTACACCAGCATTGGGAATGGGAATGCTTGTGATAACTTGGTGCCTACCTTTTAGCAAATATCGGACCTGTTTTATAATCTAACGAATCGCATGAAGTACTGCCAGAGCAGGAGGAACCGCTATTTACATAGTGGCACTAATAAGATCAGCTCTCCGCCCACACAGCACCAGAAACAGCTGGTCATCTTACTGTTATAACAGTCATGTTTATTGGTCAGAATGCGTTGGTGTTTGTGTTTTATTACGCGTTTACAAAGAATAAGTTGTCTGATTGTGGGCATTAAAAATGTGTGTTAATACAATATATTGGAGACTTATTTGGTTAGATACACAATTTCAAAGAGTCACACAGTTTTCAATAACATGGGCTTTTTTCTGTGTAACAAGCTAATTATTCGAAATTTTGTTATCAATAAAATATACGGTACATTATGTTAGAATGCATAGTATGGTGAAAAGTGTTCATATTGACCAACAAAGTAAAAAATCATCTGGTTTAGAGACCGTTTGTGAAGAATGTAAATAATGTTAATAACTTAAAGGTGCTAAATTCGAAATTCAAAGCATTCATATAGCAGCAAGCAAACTATTTGCTATGTAAAGATATAGGAGAGTAATGTCTACCTGAGCAGAGAATGAAGTTGAGTGTGTCCCACTGGCTAGCCTCTGTGTGTGTTGTAATCCGAGTTTTTCTGTGCTTTGTTTACATAGCCAGTCCGGCCGTGCATGCATGTTAGTGCATGTGAGTCCCTGTGTGTGTTCCACTGGCTAGCTAATCGCTGATAACGTAGTCCCAACCCACTGTGTCATTGTGAAAGCGTAGAGCCAGCCCTCCGATTCCCCCTCAGGTTAACACTGTTAGCTCTGTCAGCACTGTTGCCATTGTTTGAACTGTTCATGCTGTTAGCACCGCTAGCTGCTAGCCGCCGTCTCAGTCGTCGCCATGTTGAGAGCTGTGTGGAGGAAATTCCTCAATCATAGATATGCTCTAAATTTTGAATTTAGCATCTTTAATAACCTGCATCATTGTCACGACATTTTAAGCATCAGAGCTCTTGAAATTATTCACCATAGAAACATTGAGCTGCTGCTGCAACACACAGTAAGCTAATTGAGCAAGCAGTAAACTAGTTACCACCAAGCATAACTTTGAGCAAAAGATAGTTTTTTTAACTCAGCAATATCTGTGGTCTTGTCAGGCCTTATGACCTCCTCTAAAATGTTGAGAAATACTGTATATAGCAGGCTGATCAGGGCCACATGATGTGACTTCCTGTATTGGGAGAAATAGTGTTACACTGATTAAACATATAGCAGATAGCAGCGTTTTGATGTGCTTACATGAAACTGCAGCTCCACATTTTAACCAGGATTATCGAGTGGATTTGAAAATTGCAGGTGGGGATTACGGCATTATCTCCTCAATCCCAACCCTGTTGTTCAATATTTCCCTCGCAGATTACAGGGACATGCGGTCCACGTGAGCCTTTCTGTGAAATGTATTTGTCAGCAGAGGTCATCGGCCACCGGACTGCCCTTAAGTAAATCTTATTCACATTTGACACATGAGGTAAATCTCTTCAGAGAGAATCAATGATGCCCTGACTGAAGCAGATGAAGATGTGAGGTGTTCGCCTATTTGGGCGGGGGGTTTAGAAGACATATGGCTGTTTCCCCTGATGAAAGACTTTTTCCTTATGTTGTTAAAACAGAAGCACACCGGCAGCAGGGGGAACGCCCCTCCCCTTACAAGACTAAGCATCCAGCTGGGGTCAACGGTCATGGCCCTCCCTGCTGGTCAGAGGACAGGAGTGTTAACAGAGGACTGTGTCCATCTGCAAGCTGAAATCAAACCTACAGCTTAGGTTTCAACTCCTCATCCTCCATCACTGGTTTCTATTGTTCAAACATGGCTGTTTGTTCGCAGTGCTAGTCCCTGTTTTCAAAATGTTTCCGCTCTGTGTCTGAAGGCTGCTTCCCTCCAGCTACAATGATTTTCCTGCAAAGAGGTTTCCATGCATAAACTCTGTTCTTCTCTGTCTGTTTTGATGACTGTGACAGGAAATGGATCGCCTCACGGGCAGAGGAATGAGTCACCTCTTCTACCTATCATCCATCTCTATTTCATCTGTCACCACAAAGCTCATAAAGACAGTTCATGACCTTCCAACCTCAACTCCCTCATCCTCAGCTGTCAGCATACTGAGATTTATACCCACTCCAGGCCGTTACAATGTTATCGCCCTAATTTCTCACCACCTTTCGACATATACTTGTTTGATCAGTGAGTTGTGAGCGTGTCCAGCGTCACCCATCTTCCACCACAAACTAGTTTAGAGAGACTTGCAGTAGATTCCTTGTCTGCATTGGAGAGGGTGTCCTTTTCCCTTGTGGCTTTAAGATATGTACTATATCTGTAAGAGCAAGTCTTTCTCTTTTTGTCTCTCTCAGACGACTGTGAATGCATCGTGAAACAGTTTCAATCTGCGGTTGTCGCCAGAGATTGAAACTCAAATTATATCTGTATGAAAGACAATAGCTGTGGGACAGTTTAAATGTAGTTGGTGAGTCTGAACGTTGGCGGAAGTTTTGACTATTTTAAACACAAGTGATTAACTAAAAAAAAAAGACATCATGTGTTTTTATGGCAGGCAGTGATGTTGACAATGTAGTGAGTCCCAGGGAAATAATAATAAAATGTATGTTTTTTGACTAATTGTCATGTGGTTATATTCTATGGATGTATAAAGAGAACTGGATACAGCGTTGGAGGCGGGCCCTCGTTCATTCCTATGAGAGTTGCTCTGTGGCACATGAAGCCAAAATGACTCAACTGCCGAGTGATAAAGTACCCGGATCATCCGACGATCTTCCGTATACATTGGGCCCATTGAGCAGGCGCAGTAGAGTTTTCTTTAACATCGCCTCCCAGCCCGCGGTCCAGCCTCGGTCTGGGGCTCATTTACATGAACGGAGGAAGGGAAATAACTCTGGATTCGGCTGATTAGTGCATTTTACAACTTTTAGGACCTTATGATTTAAGTAAGGGCTATTCAAGTGTTCGTACTGGGAAGTTGATTCACCTCAAAAAAAAAAAAAATCTGCTGATTTACGAATGTCTCTTTCGCAATGTGAGTCAGCTGAGATTTTGAGGTATCTGCCTCCACCCTGTTTGTTGTGCTCCTAGTATTGAAAAAAATGGATTTTAAAAAATCCCAAGCAACATCTCTTTTCTGTGGATTATCCGGAGTAATCAGGACACTGTTCCTGGAAAGACAAGTTCAAAGTTCAAAGTACAAAGTCCGTTCACTTCCATGTTTGAGATAGAAATCTCAGATATCTCGAAATCTGTGCCAGTGAATCTATATAATCCATCTGTATGGCTGGATGTATTTGGTTAAACTGACCTTTCTTTAAAGCCTCATGCTACACTAGAGTCACTGTTGCAGACGAAAGACTCTGAGATGTGAGTGACCTCATCTCCATGTTTACTTTACAGACTAAAGATAACCATCTCTGAGTCACTCATAAGCATGTTTCAAAGCTCCCACGCCAGCCGAGTATTAACTGCATCCTTCTTCACATGTACATCCTGTCAGTGTGACACTGTTACAGACGTATATGACTTGATAAGACAGTGCTAATATTACCAGAGTAGAGCGTAGCTGCATCGAAAGGAACATGATGGAAACGTGAGACATCCCTGCTGACGATTGCTTCAGGGGACTGGCAGCGTTACATACTGTACAGCCTCAGTGACTGAGATAACACATCATTATCTATTTTCAGTCAGCTTTACTGAGTGTAGGCTGTTATTATGTATGCAGTGTGGAGACATGGAGGAGAGGGGTTAGAGACAGGAAAGTGAAAAAGACCATTTTTATCTATGGGGGCTATAGAAAGCAAAAACTCCTCCTCAGTATTGATCAACTAATTTCCATCTTTACTGCTGATTATTAAAGATGTATACAGTATATTTGAATGTAACCAGGCTGAAAACAGCTCTTTTGGCACTTTGGTTTTCCTATTCTTTGTTTTGACATGTGGATTCAGTACTGCACTTTTTGTCTTTACTGCAAATTAAATCAGCACAGATGTTATTGTGCATTTCTTAGAAATGATCAGGTAAAACTTTGCTTAGATGGATTTGACACTCTCTTACAAAGCCCTAGGGATGGGAATTGATAAGATTTTATTGATACCGATTTCTCGTATTGATCTGATTCTTTATCGGTTCCCTTATCGATTCCTGATAAATTGTTAGGTGGATAGAGTACATACAGGCACTGCTTCAGACTAACTTTTTTCACCACAATCGTCCCGAAAAATTATTTTGATGTTCTATCTATATAGTGGTTACACATCTCAAATAAAACACACAATTAGTGTTAGGGGTCATAACATGTCATAATTCCCTCTTTAATATCTATTTTATATTGCTGTGAAAACATCTCCTTCAAACAACTATTTATTCCCAGTGCTTGAAGTGGAAAAAATAAGTGCCAGTATTCCCCTTATTCACATGTTGGCATGTAGTGGCCGGTATCAGCAATCTCTTGCGACTTATTCCTGTTATTATTTCTATAAGCATGATAATACTGTGTCAGTCATTATCAGTTGCAATTTGATTGCTATATTATTATAATACTTGGGCTATGCATCTTCTATAATAGGCCTATAATACTCTAATACTATTCCAACTGGAACATTATAGGGTTACGGTGGTGTGTTTGTAGATAGTGTTAATAATTAAAGTGCTTTCCTGTGTTATTTGTAGTATCACGCTATAATATAGGCCTATTTCAGGATGTCTATAGCCTGGCAGGTATGCATGCGGAGCTAAGGTGTGTGAGCTATTCATTCAGGTTTTAGGAGCAGCGTCCCAGTCAGGATGCTCCAACACATTATACAGAGACACGTTCTGAATTTCAGGGCATATTGGTTTTGGGGCTCCTCCTCCAAGAAATTTCGAAGGTTTTTGACTTAACTATAAAATAAATATAGTTAAATATTTGGAAATATTTGCCCTGTAAAATCATATTCTATAAGTCAAAAGAGCAGATTCAGAAAACTTTTAAATAATGTTTCATCAATTATATTTGTTCACAAATGAAAAAAGTTGTGAGGAACAGTTCTGTATTTATTTTACAAAAAGGACGTGAACACTGTATCGATAAATTACAGCACCCTCGTTCTCACCCTTTCCTCCCCCATGCCGTGCGTCAGCTCTTCCAGATGCTCTCCACATTATTCATATTGCTTATGAGGCGCGGCGCAAAATACTGGCGCTGCGCCGTTATGAATCTCCCAGAGAACCTGATATGGAGAGGGAAGAGAAGAGTACCGGCAGCTTGTGAGAAGTGCCAGTATGCAAGAAAAAGTTACGGTACGCCAAGGAGTAAAATGTAGAACTGCCGGTACGGCATACCAGCAAGTACCGGCCCATTTGAGCACTGTTTATTCCTCAAGAAACCCCAAAACTATCTGCATTGCTACTGAGAAAATATATTTTTTTAATTTTATTTGGGTGAACTGACCCTTTAAAGTAATTGAAAGCAGTTTGTGCTGTTTACTTTTGAACCACAGCTCACTGATGTGAACCCAAGCAGGCAAAAAGTTCAGTGTGTTAAATGGCTTGAAACTGGACACCAGGCGTTGCACTGTTGTCTCCTGACACACTAATCAGCTCTCACAGCTTCATCACCTCCCCTTGTCTTCAAGGGAGTTCTGCAGAAACTCTTGTTGTATCCAATTTGACTACAGTTTAGAGTGGGAGAGCATCTTGCAGTTTCAGCTTCATTGTGTCCAGGCTCTGGGACGGCAGCCAAGCATTCTTTGAAAGGGAGAAGTTCACTGATGTTGCGCTAAAAAATTGGCTACAGTGGTTTATCACTGGTGGCTCATGATGCAGGCTGAAAGTCCCTGAGCTGTTCGACTGTTGAACGTGGTTTAATGTTTTACTTTTCCCCTGGCTGTAAAGCTCTGCGTCTATGTAAGTGGAATGTGTGAATCATGCTGAGCAGCTTTGACAATGACACAAAGGACACTGGAGTCACTATGTATTAAAAAAGCAGGAATGCTGAGTGCCGTCCAAACTGGAAGATGTTTGCTATGTACACACAAGCTCAATGGAGTCTCACAAGATTTCTGAAGTGTCCTTGAGCAAAAACACACAGTCCTGGACCACTGCGCTGCAGCTGACCCTGCACTATAATCCCTCTGATGTACTTCCCTTTGGATGGATCAATCATGTTTAACACACCTCACATACAGTACTGTGCTTAGGGTTTTTGTAGAAATAGTGGCATTAAAGCTGTACTTTTCAATATTTATATATTAACAATGGATAAAACAACTGTGTGTACCATGAAATGGGTTGCTTATAGTGAACCCACAGAGAATTGTCACCTAACTTTACAGTTCCCCTCAGCTCTATGGAGCGTTTTAGCACCTTTTGGCCTTTGGTTTTACGGCCCGTAGCTTTAAGGGTTTTGGTTCCAGCCACAATAGGTAGCTGTTTTTAACGCAAAAAAAGCTCTTATACAGACTCAGACACAGTTATCAACAAACTGGTGAACCTAGCAGAGCTTTTAGCAACTCAAGAACCAGATATTTCCCTTAAGAGTTGTTTGAGACCAAAAACAGAGCTAAAAGGAGAGTGAATATTGGACGTATATTCGTCGGTTGGCCAAACACATGACTGCAAAAACATGCTAATGTTACTACGTATCTGCTGGACGTCTAAATAGGCAACTGTTTGCTAAGTAGTTTGCCATAATAACTTTAGAAGGTGATAATATGTCAATGTTGTATTTTCAGCTTGTTCCGCTGCCCCATATGACCAAAAAAAATCAATTAATGCTGCTTTAAGCTTACGTCCCTCTATTGGCAGTGTGCTTGGATTAGCTGTATCGGAAAGAAAATTAAACTACATTAAATAAAAGTAACAGCTCAACATGTAAGCCATGGTTTACTCTAAATTAAAATACACCTCTCCTCTACAATAGGCGCCAAATTCCAGTAACATTCCTCAGACTGCTTTACAACAGTGACCCGGCTGCAGTAAATGGGCACCATCCTGCAACAACAAGTCTTAAATGTACATTGTGTTTATAGAGAAAACAAAGCAGGACCTCCCAACAAAACCAGCCACTGCTTAGTCAGGGTGTGGTGGACGTCGCCCCGGTAAAGTGCCACATATAGTTAATCCGCTCCATGTGCTTGAAACCCGACACACTGACCAAGAGTGGAGAGGCACAACAGAAACGGATGGCCTTGTCAGTGACGGAGGGTTCCCTGGTGACCCATCAATATAGAACTGCGCTGCTTAATGGTCATATTCTTCATCTTCCATCACCCCAAGACCTGCAGCCTGGTCTGCTCCAGCATGCAGGAGACGGCCAGGGGCCATAAAGCAAGAGACTACAGGGGCCACAGTCAAGGCATCAATAGATTGCATGTTTTATGGCCCTAAAATACTATTTTCTCAACCAGTTTCTCAATATGAGTGATTAGATATTTCTGTATTTTTGTTCTTTTTCCTTGTTTTTCTTATTCGTTTGAGGTGGGCGGGACTCATCATGGGAAATGGGTGATGTCACGTGTCACCAATCATAGTTTTACTTCAAGTTCCCTCGTCTCGAAGTCAATGGGTTTTTAATTAGATGCCTGAAATAAGGTCTGTGTTAAACACAAGCTTAAGAGATTTTAACATTTTGCTCTACGACATAAAATGCACCAATAAATACCCCACTGGTGAATTTTGAAGCCTTTATGTGTCTTAAAAAAGGCGGTTGCTAACAAGTGGCTAAATGAGACTCCTAAACATCTCACGCTGACACGTCCGCCTTTACAGCCTAGTTGTGTATACTCGCGTTCATACGACCGTAGTGTAGTTTGTTTATAGGCTAAACTTTTGTTTGCCGCAGAGCTTATTTTCTGTAATAATCCAAAACCCAATGGAAAAATACCCTTGGCTTTTTGTCTAGGGAACTCAGGGCAATGCTAACTTCCTGGTTGGCCTACAAAAATACGTCATCCCTGCACCACTCTATTGAGTTACCTCAAACAAACCACATCCAAACAGTTCTGCAGATTACCTGAGTTTTTGAGGCTAAACGCTCAATAACTATAGATTTTAACTTCAATTTAACTTGATAAACGAGCAACTGACTCTTGCTCAGTTACCCATAAATGTATGTTTTAAGAAAAGGATGGAAGGATTATTGTTAGATGATAAGTTGATTTTCAGCCGTTTTTTTGGTTAAAATATTGCAAATTTTGTGTGACAATTTCAACTCAGAGGTTCACTTACTAGCTTTTTCTGATCTGCATCTCATGGTCTTGTAATAGCAAATTGAAGCATGATATTAGCAGTTGCTTTTTACAGTATTTCCGCTTTAAGGTACCTTTTTCTCCCTCCTTTCTCTGAGAGAAAATGTATTGATCATCACTCGGGAAAAACATGTGTTAACCATCATGCTTGACATTTTTTGCCCTCACAGTTTTTACTTGTATTCTCAGTGACACATCGACCCTGAACAATGGATTCCCATGAAAGTACACGAGTACAGTTTTTAGGTTTTAGGGTGGTGTAGGATCAAAATATTCCCTCAAAAAAAAACAAAAGCAGTAATCAACCAATCCTGATCTGCGTACTCTGTTGCCCGCCTTTTCCACAGATGTAATTACCCAGCTGTATTTGGCATGTATTCTTTTCATTCAGCTGGGAAAATTAGCAATAATCACAACTCTGAGCATGACAGCGAAGTTTCAGCCGGCCAATCAAGACAATAGTTTTGGATCCCGCAAACCGAGAAAAATGTACCACAGATCCCTCTCTCAGCATCTCTCTTGTCCCACGTGGCTGACTCTTAATCAGAAACAGGCAGACTGGATCAGGTCCCACATGTGGAAGACTGGATTATAAAAGCTGTGAACAATTAACATGCATGAGGGTCTGCCCTGCCTCAATGAGAAAGGAATGGTATCTGCTTATGTTAATTTCTCAGGATTAATTTAAGGAGCTTTTAAGGGCACTTCAGTGGGGGGGATTTTTAAAGTAGAGAGACTCTTTTTCCTGCTTTGTTGAGCCATGTGAAAACCTTGCATTACTGAAACAACTGTACATCCAGTACTTCAGAACTTCTGCATGCATAAGTAAGTGCGAGCAGCAAACTCTCTGGTGCCACTACCCAACAACATTTTGGGACAAACAAGGATGAGTGTGTGTTTCTGTGTGTGTGTTTCTGTGGTGTTGGCCCAGCGCTGGGCTGGCGCCATGTTTGGCCCCATGGCTGCGGCTCCAGATGTGAAGGACTGCTCAACACACCCCAAGGAAGAGGAGGAGGAGGAGGATGAGGAAGAGTCCGCAGCAGGATTGAGAGGGAGGAGGGACCGTTGCAGGGAAATTGAAACGTGACCCCGTCGTCCTCAACGCTCCCTGCACCGCCCTGTGTGACACATAACTCACTCTGAGGAGTCTAAGCTTTCAAGGGACTGTACGAAAATTATTTTGTTAGGGAGGGGGGGCTGAAATTTATGTTTCACTTTTTAAAGAAGTAAGACCCTGCCCAGTGTTGTTACAATATTTTCTTTGAGACTGGAACAATCGGCTGACTGAGGGCGTTCACACTTTTTAGTTCAACTAGTTGACGTAACCTCTGTGAGGTAATCATCTCACTGCTGTCAAACTCTGAAACTTTTCTTTTCTCTGCTGCTGCTGTAAGTTTTCAGTGCAGCGGCTGATCAATGTAACCCACCTCCCACCCGTCACTCTGTTAAGGCCCAGACACACCAAGCCGACATCAAAGAGCTAGTGGCGATGAAGGCCGACTGCGTCTCCTCATGTCGCCTTTCCACAAGTTGCATTTGAACACACCGCAAAGACTACAGTCGACGGCCAGTTAGCATGTACGTTCCGCCTGTGTGAGATGAAATAACTCTCCACACCAGCAGGTGGCAGTAGTCTGTATTTGTCATTCAAAAGGGGAAACTGGAAAACCAAGGACTGCAGATATACAAGCCGTTGTTATGATACGTACGTGAAACAAAGTGACGTTTGACGACCATTTTCACACCACTCTCTTTCACCACTTAGCTTCATTCCAGATTGCCATGTCCTTGTGATAATATCCGTGTATTGGAATGATCAGAT
The DNA here is from genome assembly GCF_043250625.1 of Sebastes fasciatus. Classification (NCBI taxonomy): domain Eukaryota; kingdom Metazoa; phylum Chordata; class Actinopteri; order Perciformes; family Sebastidae; genus Sebastes; species Sebastes fasciatus. Next base: position 25,528,706 of record NC_133801.1, read on the forward strand.
GAGATGCAGATGAAAAATGAGAAGCGCCTTCTGAGTGTATCCTCTTGATTTTACAAATTTGCTTGCTTTCCTCACTTTCGTTTCTCTTCTTGTGCACTGATTTGCAATTCAACATAATAAATTGGCCAAAAAAACTCTGACGCAGGCAAACGCTTACCGACGGCCACAAACTGTCCAACAGCCGACCGTCGGCTTGATGTGTCATGGCCTTTACCACCACCCGTCTCTAGGCTCAATAAAGGGATATTCCTGTACGGCTTATTTAGCAACTACCCACATGAAATAATGAGTCATGATGGGGTCTAATTGCCTCACATACTCTGACACTACGTCAAATATATTCACTTAGTTACTTACTAAACCTTTCTTTCAATTTGTCTCTCCGATTTCATTTAAGAGTGTGTACTCCACTTTATATGTTAATGGAACAATAATATAACTACCAACGCGCACATTAGAAGTGAAATTTGAAAATTGCTAATTTCATCAATAACAATGACAAAAACAGTTGCTGATGAAATTTCTAGGGCTGCAACTAGATTATTAGATTAGATTACAAGATTTTTTTCATTGTTGATTAATCTGATGAAAATTTTCTTGATTAATTAATTAGTTGTTTGGTCTATAAAATATCAGAAAATAGTGAAAAACGACGATTGGTGTTTCCCAAAGATGATCAAATGTCTTGTTTTGTCCACAACTCAAAGACATTCAGTTTTCTGTCATAGAGGAGTAAAGAAACCAGAAATTTAAGAAGCTGGAATCAGACCATTTTGACTTGTTTTTCTTAAGAAATTAGTCAAAGTGATTAATCAATTATCAAAAATAGTTGGCGATTAATTTAATAGTTGACTAATCGATTAATTGTTGCAGCTCTAGACATTTTTTCCATGATGAAAAAAAGACTTGAACTAAATAAAAGTAGCCTTTGAAATGGGAAGTTGGAACTATGATAAAATGTATTATATATTTTGTCAAAGAATAAAAACGAATCGGTGATGTGGAAGACAGACAAATTAACTAATTACTGTTTTAATACAAATTCAATAACCTGCATGCATCTGCTGGATCACACATTGCCCCTGATTAGTGAAACAATATCCTCCTCCATCAGACTATACCATCAATTACAACACCCTCCCCCTTCTCTGACCCCTCTTTCCTCCCTTATTATTTCTATACCAAAACAAAGCCAATGTATGAAATCATCTCTTCTGATTGATACAGTTACAGTGATGAAACAAAGTTGAACAGATTCCTGTCATCTGCTTCAACCTCCTCCAGTGGACGCCTGCCAGTCCTGCTGTAAATCAACCGCAGTGGACGAATTCCTTTCTATCGCATTAACTCTCCCCTCTTGTTAGGGGCCAAATATTGCTGATTTACATATGCAATTAGCAGTGCTGAAGGGGCAAATTTCAGCCTGACAATAGTTGTCATGGTCCAAAAGAGTAATGCAATTAGAGCCAATTGTTTAAGCACGCCCGCCCGATTCAATTACTCACGTGCAGCTGACAATCAGTGTCTGCCTGTTTGAGATGCACGACTAATGAATGACATCAGGACATGCTGCCACCTTGCATTACTGCACGCCTGACTTTCCACAGACACGGCCGTCAAAATAACACCAGATTCCTTTTAAGTAACAAGTGAAGAAATATTTTCACATTAGCAAAAAATATTCCAGTGATGAGTTAAACAAAAAGATTCACATATTCTTTGATGTTTTTTAGTTGACTGTAATTTTCCTTCTTGAATGTGTAACATGATCGAGTAAATGAGTATAGAAGTTTCATTTCATGTTACATCCAGAAGGCTTTTTATTATAGACTGTTTTACAGTTCTACATTGCAAGAAGGAAATAAAAGTCTTTGCTAAATAAGTGTTCTTTGCTCGCCACCAACGTATAAAAAGAGGTAATAAAAAGTAAGAATACTTAGAAGAGACTGAAGCCTCCACGGAGCATGCTGAGCTCATTGTTTTTCATCTTTTGCACCAAGTTCAGAAAGTTCAAGTCGCACAGCTTCAAACAGCATGAGATCATAGAGGGATGACATTTTATTAAAAGCAGGGAGGATCTGTTTGTAAGAACTGCTCAGATTTAATAAAGTATGTAAATAATTCATGAATCTTACATATTACAAGCCTGAAATGTACAGTATGTCGTTTTGTTTGGCATATTCAGCTGATTTTTGAAGGTAATCTGATATTTTTTATAAAGAATAAATAAGATCAGCATCTTACTAAACCTGCAACAGTGTACCTTTTATAATAATATTTATATTTCATACAAGCAGTGGCTGCTTATCTCAAGGGTTTTGATGCTCTACTAGAGACAGTGGCTGCTGGTTCAACTGGGAAAAACTAAAATTTAAACTACCATTTTAGTATTTTCAAAAAACGTTTCTATCACTTCTGCATCCAGCCTTTGACATGGTCTAACACACTAACGTAAGAGTTAGGGGTGTCCTCGACCAAAGAAATTCTTAGTCGACTAACACTCAATTTATTGACTAATTGATTTAATCAACAGATCTGTAAAACTGAGTTTCTCCACAAACAATCACACAAAAGCACCACTTTAAATCTTGTGTTTATCAAAGATAAACTCATACATTTATTGGTAATAAGTCATTCAGCATGAAAAAAGGCATAAAAAATGACTAATCAACTAAAGAAATCTTATTCAACTAAGACCAAAACGACCGATTAGTTGACTAATCGACTAAGAGGTGCAGCCCCAGTAAGAATATTGATACAGAAGATCAGTCCTTCCCTCTGGTACAAAGTCTGTTTACCAGATCAACTTGCCATCAAGTTGTAAAAGAAAATGTACCGCTTTTTTAAAAGCAATAATTAGCAAACACTAGAAAAAGTCTCAAACCCATTAACTGTATGTACAGTAGGTACTGTATATTAGATGGGTGGATAGAGGATATTTACTGGAGCATTAGTTAAACTTTGAGGCATTTGCGCTTTATTATTTTGTATTTTTCTATCGTATGCTAATTGCATTATTCTGAACTACTGAACATCTCAACGGGATATATTTAATGTCACAAAATGTACTTACATACTTTAATTAGGGGAGGTAATGCCACAATGTACAAGCAAAAATCCTGCAGTCAAATTCTTACTTGAGTGAAAGCTCAGAAATATTACTAAATTATACTTCACGTATGAAAGTAAGTGAGTAATAGTTATGCTGCATAATGGCCCCCTTAAGTGTTATATTATTATGTATAAATATATTATACTGTGTTATTTTTACTGATACATGACCATGTAAGCAACAGTTTAATGTTGTAGCTGGTGTTGAAGGAGCTGATTTAAAGTACTTTATATACTGTTAACTTGTTTATTTAAATGTAGTATTGATACTTTTATTTAAATAAAACATCAGAATAATTCTTCCACCACAGATATTGGATGGTCTGTCACTTTATTCAGGAAAAAGTCAATTTGTTTATTCAAATAGCAGCAAAAATGACCACATTTGTGAGTCCTTTTTTTTAAGTGTTACCTTTTCAAACCTGAGGAGCAACCTTGTTGCCAATAAATGTCAGCTTTGTGTCAGGACAGCTTGGCCCGGCAACAAAACATCAATTGTTTCCAATTGGCAGAATTTCCTTCCCTCAGCTGTGGCTGCGGCCAATCAGAGGCCGGCTTGGTGGAACAGAGCACGTTCACCGTGGCAACCGCTCCACTCTACCTCTGCTCACTGACACTTCTCCATGGATGCATTATGCACTCCTCACACCGTCCTCTCTGTCTCCGTCAGATGGTCAACATAACACCCACCGGTGAAGTGAAACCGGCCGTTGCTGCGGCTCAGGGTGAGGTAAATCCTGAGCCGAGCAGAGGAGGGGGATTGTGTGTGTTTTGCATACTACATCCTGCTTTTGGAAAACCATTTTCCCAATAAACCAGGGTTAATATTCCACATTAGGAGGTGAGGTTATCTCAGAGGTTGAGGGTGGTGTCTCCAAATGAGTGAGACATGAGACAATCTGCGAGCTTGTGCGAGGCAGCGTCCTCTGCCTATAGCAGCAGCTTGTCGGGGGAGGCACTGATATTTGAGCCACTGCACAGATGTGGGAATACAGCTCAAGACAAGTGTGGGTGGTGCTGTGTGTGTCTCAATGCAGCTGGGTTAAAAGACAAACCACACTTATTTGAGTAACCCTTCCCTGACCGCGTTACAGCAAACACACAGAGATACTAAACATGCAGACCCCCAGTGGAGAGACCTGCTTGACACAGAGCTGAATGTGTTTACTCCTCTATACTCTTTGAAACGACAGTGTTGCCATTAGGGGCTCAGAGAGACGGGAAGCCATGTTTAGAGGATAATCTTGGCCGGACCATCTGGTCAAGATTTTCTCTCTTTTCTCTGGATTTCCTCTTTTTTCCCCATCAAAGGATGCAAAAAAAATGTCTTTTTGTAGTCTTGAAATGCAACTGAAGAGTCACATGGATTTGATTTTACTCCTTCAAATGGATAATTGAGCAGTATTTGTAGCAGAAAGGGGCAAAGGCTTGTGCAGCATCCCTAGCAAGCGGTGAACTACATAATCTATACTTATACTATTACTGATCACTTCCAGTTGCTTCTGCCCATCTGGATGCTTCAGCAATCCCATTGCCCTCCCAGTATAATCGCTGTTGACACAGGAAATTTAATCTAGATATCTTGGTGATGATGAAAGTGGTTGGAATAGGATTAAACTGGGCTTGACAGGAGTGTGACATCGCTACTGCAGGGCATTACTCCCTGAGTACAACACTGAATTATACTGTTGGTAGTATGCAACCTGCTGCGTATTTACCGTGTGTCCAGGACTGAAGAAAATAGTCTATTCAAGTCATTTAAAAAAAAAAAAGGAAAGACATGTATATTTTCCCAAATTAAACATAAAAAAGCAGCTGTTAAAATAAGTATGAGTATTTGCAAGTTTAAACTACTTAAGTACAAATCATGTAAACCTTTACTATTTTTAAATGCAGGCTATATAGTTTTAGATTTTTAGTATTTTACCCACCCACTGCTTTCCATTCACCTATGTACTGTTTAAAAATAACACCTAGCGCTCTTTAAATTTGCTTATGATGTATAATCCATATCAGTGATATCAAGTTTGCATTCATTTATCATACTGTTACATGATTGTTGCCACTTAAGAATAGATTCATTTTAGAAGTTTGCCACACATAACTACCATTTAGTATATAATTATTGATTTAACTTCCTTGTCTCCTATCTTAATTTGTGAATATTTTTTTGTCTTTGTACACTTTATTGTTACTATTTATGTTTATAGTATTTAATATATTATATTTCAATTTAAATTTTTTTATGCTTCAATTTGTGTATCGTAGGCACTCATAATACATTCTCGTTTTTTAAAGCTACTACGAGGAACTTTCACTTTTTGTTGATTTTGGCGGTGGACAAAAGCGGTAGTGTTTCTGAGCACCAAAGTCCCTTTAGAAACCTCTCATTTTATTGTAGCAGGGTCTGACAGTCTTCCCCGCGCAGTCCTGTTTCTGGTTCTCCTGTGCCTCCCTTCACCTCCAGCAGACCCAGCAATACGGCCTGGGCCTCCAGCAGCGTGGTGTCGGTGTTGGCTCCTAGCGGGGACCGGCGGAGCAGCGAGACAAAGCTCTGCTCCTGGCAGGAGGAGGCGCCGTGGAGCTCTCCTCCCGCCAGAGCTCCGTCGGCAGGGCGGCAGCGAAGCCGGATCTGGGTCTGTCCGCGTCGGGCTTGTCGCTGCCGGAAGCCCCGTTAGAGTCGCCTAATTTTGCACGGAATCTGACCCAATGACACCAATGACAAGCATTAAGAATAACTATATAGAAATAGACAATGTTGTGGCTGATGGTCTCATTCACTTATGTCAGCCATATAGAGGCATCGGTATTAAATTGAGACTGTTTCATAACCAGTTAAAAGTTACTGTTACAAATCCATTCTTGTACTTCTGCTGCTGCAGTTTATTTTATCTGATCTGATTTAACTTTGACAAGAAAAACAAGTTTCAAGAGTCTTCTAGTAGAATTTCACACTGTAGAGAAAGAATGGAAACTAATTGTATGCCTTGAACAGAAAGCAAAAACCGTCAACATTTCTAAGACGCAGTAGCACGGTTTGTAAAAAGATTAGTCGTGAAACAATTTGTGGTAAAAGAGTTTGAACATGCCAAAACATTGGTATGAATCTTTATATGAGTGTTTAAATGTTAAATAAAAATGGATAGAGGCAAAACTGTGTATATTTTTGAAGATTTTGGGCCTCTTTTCTGTCATTTTTGAATTATGTTTTTGTTCTGAGGATTTGTAGTCATTATGTGCCAATCTAAAATATAAAGTCTATGGATTTTCCCTTCACTTTTCTTGATTCTTATTGTTATAATAATAACACTACAATAAAAACACAAACTTGTATATTGATCAAAGTGTAGAACTAATTTGCTGCTTTGCTGTTTTGCCAGCATATCATCACAATTAAGTGATTCAAGTTCAACCAGACTCAACTGCAGGCACATTTTGTTATTGGCATTACTGTTTAATTGCCTAATCAGTCTAATTCCTCATCTGTGGGGTAAGAGGTTTAGGATGGATGGATGCTTCATCGTGTGTTCAAAAATAACTTTATATATGTAAATTTTAGCTAGCTGATACCCGCTAGTTATCTTACAGAAATGTACAGTTGTACTCTAGAAAGTGGGTGATAAAAATAGGCCAAAAGACTATAAAATGTCTATTTTAGTCCTTTGCTCTGCTCATGTATCTGTATGTGGCCTTTTACCATACGGCCAGATTATGGGTTGCATGGTTGGGGCCACAGAAACCCATTACTTAGGGGGCTAAAGGCTGGAGTTAAGATTATCTGCAGGACTTCAGGCCAAAGAGATTTGTTTCCAGAAGCGCAACACAACACTGTGTTTAGTAGTGAGAGGATTCTGGGGTGACAACAGTTAAATCCAAGATTAAGCTAATTTCGTTCTGGTTGATGAGCATTTTAGTTGAGTTTCTGGGGAAATTGTATTACTTTTCCCATCAGCCCTGTTTGAGTGTGATTATGATACTTCACTAACAATGAAAACTGATGTGTGTCAAAGTAAGTGAGACACAGAAATGACTAATAGTAGCAGCTCCACTCAGAAAGAGGGAAATAGAGACCCAACCTCATAGGCATGCTATCTAAACCACAGTGGTACTGTAGTTGATGCATAATCATTGCTTTATCTTGGTAAAATAATAAGCTGCCTAAAGTTTGATTTGTTTCAGCTTTTTGGAAAGACGGATAACCCTCTATGGGCTTCAATTTTATTGAAACAATGAAATCATATTAAACTTCATATCCACTTCCTGTTTACATGTATGCCTGCAGGGAATGGAAAAAAATATATATACTTTTTGTGGGAAAATGCAGTTCTAGACAAAAATGTTATTAACAGGATTTTACTTGAAAAAGTTTGTTAAACGTGCCATAACTGTTTTTGTTTTTTTGTTTGTATTTGTCACTTACGGGCAGCAGAAACAAATTGTGAACACAATATTAACACATCATCACCTTTTAAGTTGCTTATTTCCACATCCATTACAGAGCAACATTATCATTTGGAATCATGTGTCTGTCCACCTGATAAATTTAAGTCCAATATTGACTCTCTGTTAGCTCTCTTTTTGGACTCTACCAATTTCTGAGGGAAATATTTGTCTCTCTAGATGCTTAATGCTTCACTATGTTCACCAGCTATAGTCTCTAACTTTGTCTGTCTGCTGTTTGGTGTTGAGCAGGTAGTGTCCTGCAGGTTTTTAGAGCTTTTTTGCAGAAAGCAGCTGCCTGCTATGGCCAAAAATGATGCTATTAGAGCGGTGAGAGTGAACCAAAACAGTAAAGAGTACTATTATAGCCACTTTATGAAAAACTCCATTCAAACTCCAGTGCTATCTTTAACAAGAGTGGCTTCTTAATCCTTTGGACTTCTTGTATTTGAGACAGTTGAACATAACTTTAAACTAAAGACAGTCATTACTGTCTGAAACACAACTTCATCTGTGAGAATGCCAACTTAAAACCACAAAATGGGTTTTAACATTGGCCTAGTTTAGGTTGAGTTATAAACAGAAGGGTGTCCTTTTCACTTTGGATGTGACTGAAATTGAAGATCTGCCTGGGTAGCAGGGGAATTTGGCAAATAAAGTAAAGGACAGCAAGCCACAGGGACACGCAGTACAGTCAGCGTGACATTCTTCAACAGAGGTTTTGATGTGGATGACCAGGAAACCTCCAGAGGTTCACACGCTGCTGGGATGATTTGTCATCATGAATGTCGACTCATGTAAGCAACGGTCACTGAAGGGCCCTTTCAGGTTCACCGACTCAAACCGCAAACCTCCTCCGTACACACTGCACACATGACCATGAAAGTTAAACATGCACTGTTTTATCTGAGAAGGTGCTTATTAAATTGCCAAACCCTGAGAGTGAGTTTTATTCTCAGATGTAGTCAGAGAAAACAGCTTACAATTCACACTGCATGAAGGTAATCTAATGCAATGGGTGACACAATTTTTGGCTACGTTTTTAGCTTTAAAATATGTTTAAATTATATTTTAAAAATGTACCAAGTACTAATTCAAGCTAAATATATTATTTAGCAGCAGAGAACTGCCTCTGCAGAAATGTTTGCTATTCTGGCCTTTAGGCTACATTACAAACTTTTATATTTTACTATTACAGTATCTTACACTTAAATGCTTCTTTTTGATGAGATATGTAACATAAATCTTAATTTCACAAGCGTCATAGTGCTGTGCTCTTTCTGCAAATTTGAAGGCACTTACACTCACTAACACGGGTGTGTTTGTGCACGCAGTCAGTAAAGATCATAATTATTTTAAATCACATACACATACGAGGAGGAAGCAACAGATTTCCAGAAACCACATCTCAAAAACACACTTTTCTCTCTCGCACTCGACAAACGGAGGTTGACAGACTCTCACACGTCTCTGGCTGTTTGCATCTGAGCTGTCGGAGAATCCTCACAGAGGTGTCAAATACTGGCTGTTTTTGTAGTGTGTATTTAAAAAGAAAATGCTTAAAATATCCGTGATGAGCAGAGCTGAGCCTGAAATGCTTTTGCAGGCCCTTTGCATGTCATCTTTGCAATACATCTTACTTCTGTGGTTTCTTATTGAACAAGTGAGAAGAAAGGAACGCTAGCTGGGGTTGATGTTTCCAGCTGAGGTGAGAACAATGATATACCAAAATATATTACAAAATTAATGAGGTCAAGCAGGAAAATATGAAATGCATGCTTAAAACACGAGAACATATAACTGTGCACAACAATGACGTAAGCAGAAAAACAACAACATTTGGACAGGCCCGTAAAAAACATGAATAGGCTTAGGTATTTTGTTTTCCTTGTCTACATTTTTAGAGATCATCTTGCTATCCCAAATCTACAGAGGTGATACCAATAAACAACATTGGAATATTTCTACAACCTGATCATGAGCACAGACTTGACATAATAGGCTCTAACTGTGATAGGCTATCAGAGTAAAAAAACGACAGCTGAGTTGTACAAACCAAAACAACAAAGCCAAAGGAAAACCAACCACACCTAAACAAACTAAATCAATCAATCAATCAATCAATCAAATTAAATCAAATAGCTAACAATCTCATATGTCCTCATACAAGCAGAAAACTTAATGCAAAGTCAACACATAGTGACAACCAATGCAACAATCTCAAGAAAAAAAATTGTGAGAAATGCTGTCACATTTACCCCAAAGTGACACCTTCATAATGCTAAAACTATTAAAATAAATGACAGGAAAGCAGCAAATCATCACATTTGTGAACCTGGAGGCATGACATGTTTTGCATGAAAAATTACTGCAATGATGATCAAAATAGCTGCAAACTAATTTTCTATCAATCGGCTAATTGATTAATCGACTAATTGTTTCCGCTACACTTGAATATATTGATGGGCAGTTTAATTTATGACAAAACATCACAGTTCATAAGCTCTTTGTGTAAAGTAACTAAAGCTGTCAGATAAACGTAGTGAAGTCAAATGTACAATATTTCCCTCTGAAGTGTACCATAGTGGAATATGAGTAGAAAGTGACATGAGAACTTATGTCACTTATAGGCACAGTACATATATTACAGGTACATTATTTACACCACTCTTAAAAAAAAACACAGCATTTATTGTCATTCAATTGCTATGTTGAGCATAAATGTAGCATTTTAATATCTGTTACATTTGTGGTTTTAACTTTTCATACTGGATTTACTCTTCCGCTGCAATCCTGTTTAGCAGAATCAACCACACAGTATTTGTAGCACATTTATTATGATCAATCAGAGATTTCATTGATGTGTATGGGTGAGCGTATGGCCTGAGAACGCCTCCAGGTTCCTCTCCCCCAGGGCCGGTGTGCTATTCTAGTAATCCAGGCCAGTGATTGATCCGAGCCCGGCAGCATCGTACTGCTGGCAGGTAGCCATGGTGGGTCTGACTGACCTTTAGCCCCAGGTCACTGCCTCTGGTCTTACTCCACTGGCTTTCAAAAGCTCACTGGATGGATGTACATCAGAGGGAACGCTAAAATCAATATGCAGGAGAGGCTGTCTTTTTCTTTACAAATAATAAATCATCCAGCTGTATTTTCTTGTTCTGTGCAGTCCGGCTGTTGCGTCAGAGAAGCCCCAGCCGGGTCAATGAGGTCAGATAACCTCATCATAAAGAGTTGTGGTCTACACATATACTGTATATAAGAATTGTGTCATCCAGTCTGTGATCCAAAAAGAAATGTGCACTCTTATGGGAGTGTATGGAGAATTAAGAGAAATCAAGTATCCTCCAGTATCTGTAATATCTGTAGTGTGAAAGCTTTTCATCCAATCTAAACATGAAGCAGGCCTCATATTAAAATAGATGACGGATTTCTTTTAATGATTTCTGTATGAGATGTGTGTTAGTTACATACTTATCTTATGCCACAATATTCACAAATGACGTACAATAATTTGACACCTTTGCAGCTGTTCCTGTTTGATGCAGGTAAGTGGATTTATATCGATGACTCACAGCTCTAATGCCTTTTGGTTTGGAGGGATGGGTGGAGCTTCCTGTGAGTAATAGAAGATTAGATTTTGGATAATCTAAGACAGAACGTGCAAGAAGGTCTACAGTGTAACTGTGATATTCATAACATACTTACTGGGGATCTTAACCGGGGCAAATATGTAGCCTACTTTATAAATGCAAGGGAATAAAGCAAGAGGTTAGGGAATGAGGGGGTTTAAGTTAAGTATTTAGTACAAGGCTATAATTACAAGGTACTTGTTACAAGGTAACCGTTTCGATATTATAATGAAATGAATTATTTGTATGATACAGTATATCTAAAATATCTACAGTATACTTAAATCTGTAATTATTTGATTTCACAATTATTGGGTAATTTAAAAAGTACCAATTTAAATTTAATTTATTTCTAGGTCCCTCCTAAATGAAAATTAGTTAGCCCCTGATTCCCTGTATGTCTCAGTCTCTATGTACCCAGTAAGTATTTCCTAAATATATAAAGTATTTAAACTGTAATTTGAGGGCTTTTTCCACCCAATTTCACCCAGAATGCAGAGTTCACCCAAATGAAACTCCAATGAGCTTGACAAAAGACTTAACTCAATGTTCACTTACTAGCTATTTCCCCGGCTTCCAACCACATCTCACAGTCTGCCTTAGTGGATTAGATTTTTTTTTTTGTCAAACTCTTGTTTTCAAGGTCAAGATTGAGCCTTCATGCTTCTTGTCAGATGATTTGTCTGACTCGTGAGTGAACTCCTGCTGTGCAGCTCTGATGTTTCCCACACCTGGACGTTTTTTTCACTGCTGTACAGTGGGATGCAGATTCACCAACTTACTCACAATACCGCCCCGCTTCAGTTCCTGCACTGTGAGGCAGAACTGTTTAACTTCAGCATGAGGGACGACAGCATGGCACCGCTCCATAAACCACAGCTCCTCTTTGATGTGTTGTATTTTATGGGCGAGGGAAGCCTCATGGGTTGGGCCTTTCTCCGCCTTCACCACCTCCTCCTCCTCCTCCTTTAACCCAGCTGGCATCTGACTTCCAGCATTGACCAAAGGTTGGTGGGTGAGCTCACCAAGCAGGAACGACACTGATGTGTGCACAGTGTGTAAGAGAAACGTACCTGCAAATCATTTACCAAGCGAGCGGAGGGTCATTTTAAAGAGAGAAAAGCCAAAGGGCAGTACTGTACAGTGAGCTGCATGTGACACACTGCATGGGAAACACGGAGCATCTAACATGTAATTAGCTGTTACTATTTTCATTCTGCATCGCCCTGAAGCAGCACAGGGCTGTTGGTTGTACACCCTGCGCCAGGAAAGTTTGAGACTGGCTTTTGAGTCTTCAACTTCATCTATGAACTTTCTGTATTGGTCTGAGGGGGGGACAGAGGGGACTGTCCTATAGCCAGAGGACCCCTCCCTGAAATGAATGATCCCTCTCACTGTGGGGAAACTTTAAAAACAGCCATCCTGAATGAAAAACAAGTTTTTTCAACAATATTGGCAATATCCTCAAAAAGGAAGACGTTGTACAGAAGCAAAAGAAAAGTCATGCTGTATTCCTAAAACAGATGTTGTTTTCATTTTAAAAGTGGACTGAGAGTTGAGATTATACGTTTTAGGAAGACTTTGGCCGGCTATTGTACGCTAAGTGGAAAACAGGACTGTCCTCCTGAGGGACCTCTCAGTGACTTTCACGTTAAAAGCTCATTTTCCTCTTCCCTAAATCCTGCTGCACTGAACATCATCCAAACTGCAAAGCTTATGCAAACTCCTGGCATCGCTTCAAAGCATGGCTGGTGTCTGCCTCACTTCCTCTGCCCCCTTTGCTCTGCTCCTTCGCTTCCCTCCATCTCAAGTAGCGTCGGAGCAAAAACTACGAGAGGAGCAGGACAGAAACTGCTTTCACCTCTGACCTACATCAGTGAGGTGATGAAATGGAAATAAAACCAATTGGCTAATGTGGATTCTTCAGATACCGTAGTATGTCCAGTCCAGAATAGAAGAAGTGCCTCTTTTTGGACAAACTTGACAGGAAAGCTTTTAAGGTCCAAAATCCTATACATGCAACTAGTTCTGAATATTACTGAGCGGAGAAGGCAGGACAAGAGGAACGTTTTACTCAGAGGAGACAGACGTTTAACAAACACTTTAGAGGAACAACTTGGCTCCTCTGCATCACTGAGCTGGATGTGAATGTTGAGATGAGCTTTATAGCCTTTTAGTATCATTAAGAATTAATATTGTTAATAAATTTCATCAATAATTAAATGGTGTTTTATTTCCATGCCCAGCTTTTAAATGCATTCGGTGCTTTCTTAATGGTCAGTAGTACTGTAGCTAATTCAGGAAAACAATATAAAGCCAGTCCAGTCCAAAACCAGATATGCTGAAGAAGTAAATATTTTAGTTCGTAAATTAATCAGAAAATATTTCTATATCAACACTTTTTTGCTTTATGCCTCCACGCCAGTGACATTATGTTTTCTGGTTGTCTGTCTGTCCGTCCGTCTGACCCATTCTTGTGATATCTCAGGAACGCCTGGTGAGAATTTCTTAAAATTTGGCCATTTGGACTCAAGGATGAACTGATCAGATTTTGGTGGTCAAAGGTCAAAGGTCAAAGGTCACTGTGACCACATTTTGGGTTGGGTCTAAATATGCTTACAGTATATATTCAGATCAGGTCTGACTTGAATCTGCGAGTCCCTTTTGGATTTGAAAATGTATTTGTTTACGTTGGGTTTGTTTTCCACGAGTAAGTAAGTAAATTTTACATACTACTTCCAGAGTATTCAGTTTGGCTTGGGTACAACAGATGTTTTACGGAAACCTTGTGTTAGAAATTTGGTTGTTTGGAATTTGAAAGATGTTCATTTATCAAGCAGGGAGGGTCTAACCTTACGAAAGACTATCAAACAGCATCATGGGAAGTGTAGGATCCAGGCTTTTTGGAGCTTGACTCACACTAGGGAGTAAAAGTCAAGATGTCCTGCGCTGCTTTGATTTTGACCACCTTTTAAATCTGACCCTGAACATTATGGAAGTGCATCACTAAATCACCCCTTGAATACAGACATTTCCACAGCAAGGAGTTATCAGAGCCAGTGAAACCTGTAGGTTAAGTTACCGTCACGTATTGTGTGTCGTGCCATATGGGATGTTATGCATGACAATATGACATAGAAATATAAAAGAAAGTTGTACTAAAGTTGCAAAAGTACTTTTTTAGAGTCTGCACCGTTGCGAACAATTACAAGGAGGTTTGTGTATACCATAAAGTCTAACCAGGTGTGTAGGAGCACTTGTTTCACCTTTTCTTAGGATTCAAGAGCTCATTTCAGGATACACAAGTGATCAACAGTGTGCTGGTTCTTTGGTTTCTTCAGAGTCCGCACTGCATGAAACACAAATGGGTAAAACAACTATAATATATGGTATTTTATTTCAATTAAGAAATTGACAAGCACTCATCAATCAACATATTAAAACATTTGTGCCATCTGTTCAAACTCACACGACGGCTCCTTAAAATAAATACTTTTAAGAGGAAATAATACAGACAGAATATGTGAGGCTCAAAACCACAAGTACAAACAAATTATCCAAATGTCCAAAGAGACGAAATGGTCTGAAAATTCCCAAAGTCAACCCCGACTCTCCAACCAAAAGTGTTTGTATAAAACAGCTAAGTATTTTTAAAAATACAGAATCTTACAAAAAAGTTTTTTTTTTTAATCTTCTCACTTCTTTAAATCACTGTAAAATATCAGCTGGTATTATGACAAGAAATCAGGAATTTTTCCATGTATAGTAATAAAAAGACAGAATGTGCTTCTGCATTTTTACATTAGTATTCACATACGTCATGATGAGTGTACTGTATCATCAAAGTCCTCCACGCCTCTGATGATGCTGCGATGGAGACGGGTGTATCGCACTTCCCTCCAACCGCTCCCCCGTCACAACACTGTGTGCCAAGCTGAAGATAGACACCGGTGACCATGGTAACAACGAAAGGTGTCCCGAGACACCCACATATTTGCAGAGACCATGTCATTAACCATCTTTTCAAACAGCACACCACCCTTGCCCAGGCCATGTAAAACAATACACTTCACAGCCAAGTGTTCATTGTCTTTATAGGTTATATTACCGACAGCGTTCACATTTTTCTGTATATAAAAAAACAACAACAAAAAAACATACTTTTTGACAATTTGTCAACTTTCAAACGGTCCAAAAAAAGAGACAAAATAGCCATCAACGGGAGAGGATTTCAAGAATACAGGTTACAGTACAAAAATGTGGTCCAGGTGGTAGCACATGAAGCATGCATGTGTTTATGTTGCCCTGCTCACCCCTAAAACCCTCATGCGAAGACATACTGTATAAAAAGGCCACATGGCTTTTCCTTCACTATTAAATGCACGTGTACTCCGACGACTGGCCTCTTTGTCTGCTCTGCCCATCCGAAGACCGACGAAAGGTGCGTTTTTATTCCTACTGGACTTGGTGGACTCCACAAAAAGACACGAAGCCTCATAGGGTCACTACGAAGTGTGTGTGTTTGGTACATCGGCATGCTCCTGAAGCTATTCACGACTGGGTCGAACTACTGACAAACACAAGTCACAGACGGTTCCTGTGATGGGAGCGGTTGACTAGAAGACACAAGTCTGTAGCTTCAATGTTGTTGGGTAAAAAACTTGTCAAGAAAACAGCCTTGTTTGAGCTTGATATTTGCATTTTTAGTGCAGTTTTATAAACCCAAAAGCTGTAGGATTCTCTCGGCGTGTTTAATTTTAGTTAAAGAAATAGTCTGACATTTTGAGAAATACTTTAATTCACTTTTTTTTTGCTGCGTTAGATGAGAAGATTGATACCACTCTCATATCTTTCTGTAGCAGCCGCTTAACTGAGCATAAAGACCAGAAACAGGAGGAAACGGCTACAGTAGCTTGGCTCGGTCCAAAGGTTTTTGTATGGATCAAACAAACCAGATATGAGGTGGTTAATGAGTGAGCTTTACAGGTGCTGGTTGGTGGATTGTGTTACTTTTGGACAGAGCCAGGCTAGCCGTTTCCCCGTTTCCAGTCTTTATGCTAAGCTAAGCTAACCGGCTGCTGGTCGTAGCCTTATGGCGCTTTCACAAGCCTTAGTCCGTTTGGCTAGTCCCAATCTGAGTGAAATTGATACTTTTGGTTCGTTTTCTATTTAGTTTGATTTCACAGTGCACAAATTAAAACGGACCAAATAAAAAAAATAATTTACTGCCAGGCGTACAAAGGAGCAGATTTATCTTTTTCTCAAGAGCTGCCATATTTGCTGCAGGGCTTCACAGACTTTGATATATTGCTGTCAAAGTTCTTTCACTTTGGCTCCTCCTGTTTAACTTGAATGACTTCACTATTTTTGTGGACTTTATTTAACATGTTCTCTATGTTCTCTTCGGCCTAGATGTCAAGAAAACATCGGACATCCATCTCAACAAATGTTTGCGCAGGCAGCCTACATTTTGGTTCACTTGGAAACGGTCCGAGACCACCTCTCGTAAGCAGTCTCGGACCGGTTGTTTTGGTCCGCACCAGAGTACAATTACTGCGTTCACAACTGCCCAAACGGACCGCACCAGAGTTCGATCAAAACTGACTCAATTTTGACTTGTGAAAGTGCCCTTATATTAAACGTACAGATATGTAAGGGATAATCTACAGTGAGCTGGTTATTGTTGTGAAATAAACCCCGACAGGGTCTTGCATTGCCCTGAAGGGGTTTATTTCACAACAATGACCCACTAGCTGCACATTATCCCGCTTATTACACGGCTACTTACTTAAGAAATCAATAATTTGACACAAAAACGGACCGCCAGAGTTAAATATCAGAACTGCGCCCATAGCAACGGTCTGCTTTAAAGAAATAACAGACTGTAGAACGCTGTGATTGACCAATCAGAATCAAGTATTCACCAAAGCCGTGTAATAATAATATAGAGGTATTGATCTTCTCATTAAACTCAACCAAAATGTAATACTATTACTTTAAAACACAAAAATTACCAAGATTGAAGCTGCAAGTTTCTCAGTTGAAAACATCGATTTGATGTCTGTGTGTACACAAACCTCACGAGCAGTCTCTTACCAAGGGCTCTGTGTTTGCTAATGGATCAGTGGGAGTATACTGTATGAGCATGTAAACAAAAGGCAGTTGGGCTTGAGCTTGAGTCTGCTGAGCTCCCTCGTCTTTAGATCACCCCAACGGGACGTCTCTAACCAGCCTCCAACGTTCTCTCTCCTCTAAGTGCAGAGGCTTAGTGAAGCCCATCACCCCTTTTTTATATCTTTTCCATAATCTTTAACATCTGTACTGCGGAAATAACAACAAAAATATAACTTAAGATAAACTCTCTAGGCACTGTTTGATTTCCAAGGCTTTTTGTTGTAGACTGTGATAAAAGGTCAGCAAACAGATAAAAAAAATGATAATAAAAAGAAACACCAGAGAGTGATGGTTCTGCAGACCAAGCACTTTCTCCTCTGTGATATATTAAGGTCCTCCGAGTCGGCTCACACAGCCAAACAGACTCGCTTCAAGCCCTGTGGTGGAGAGGCTGTAAGGGCAGAAAGTATCTAAAGGGTACGTGTGTAGAAGTTTTCAAGGTTAAGTGTCAATTCCAGTCTTTAACCTCTCTTTCTCCTCCATGAAAAGAAAACAAAGGTCTGATTTTAAGCCATTATCTTCTGGGGAATCTCTATAGAAGCCTTGATGAAGATGCAGTTGTCTCGGATGTAGTTCCTCTTCTTGATCTCCTCGTGAGAGATGAACTTGGGGTAGCCGAAGCCCAGGGTGCTCTCGTCCAGCGAATTGCGGGTGCTGCTGGGCTTCTGGAAGTTCTTCCAGTTGGGGTCGGGGTTGAAGGTTTCCGTAATGTGCTGGGGTTTGGAAAGCGACGGGTCGCTCTGGTCCATGATGGAGAAAGTCACCTTGTAGGAGAAGGGCCACTCCAGCAGGCTGTCGTACTCTCCGGGCAACACGCGGATGTAGACGGAAAGGTGGGAGCCCTCGCCGCTGCCGTTGCCATTCAGGAAGGCCGACACCTGCAGCTTGTAGCCGTAGCGGTGGGTGTAGAAGGGCGGGCTGAAGAACTCGTGGTTGCTTCGAACTTTGGCCTCCTGGAGTTTGCGCGTGTAGTCGCTGAGCTTCCAGATGAGAACGCCGTCGTGGCTGACTGACAGCTCCTCCATCTCCCTCCGCAGCTCCAGGATCTCCTGCCGCTGTCGCCCCACCAGGTTACACATCATAGTCAGGTGAGACTTGGTGGTGTCTTCCAGGTGACGACCGATAGCCAGTTTGGGGCACTGCCAGAGAGAAAGCACAGAGATGAATCATTTAAGAGCTGCTGCATAGTGAGAGTGAGGATTAGTTTACACATACACAGCTATTTAAAGCTACTATCTGTATCTGTTTATTTCACAAACATTTATATATTTGTGTTAAATTGTTTTCTACGGCCATTTAAGCGTGATTTATGCTTGCCGCATCTGCAAGGGTCGTAAGTGTCTGCACAGACAAAGTGACGTCACATCATCATGCACGGCCCTTCGCAGGGATTCCATGCAGGAGGATTTCGCCTGTCCGTGCACATCTACATTTTTCGAACCACATGGACGGGGATGGGTGGAGAAATGGAGAACTTTTGGTAAACGTTTGGATCTTTTACACGGAGTATGTGCACTGTATATGTAGTTTAGCTGCCCGCAAAATTAAAAAAAACATGATATTTGAACCATGTACCTAAATTAATCAAATAATAAAGCATGATTTGCTTCAAAAAAAGGAAAACAAAATAGTCTAAACTGGGTCTGTGACAGTTAATGCTCCAGGAGGAAATGAATATTGTAAATCCAATAGGAAGTTTTAATAATGGGAAAATAGAATTAATTGCATGATTGAAAAACAAAAACAAAAAAATCTCTCTTGGCCATTTTTCATGCAATTTTGAGACGGTCCCTAACTTTCACTCCTCTATTACTACTCCTATTATTAAGTCGTGCTCGGTGCCAGGCTTCAATAGAAGATGATGAGATAAAAACAACTCCTGTGCAACATCATTTTCATCCTCCACTGCACAAATAATCTGATGAAGAATGATGAAAAGTTATTAAGGATGAACCTCAGTGTTTTTAGCCCACAGCCTATATGTTTATTATTGTTGTATGTTTCTATATGTGCATTTGGGCACAATGTAAAGTCCTGCTGCTTTGCGTGCAGCAGTGTGTGTTTGATGTGATGTGACGTCTTTTGATCTGACTGAACTATGACTTTGAGAAGAAGTGGTGTGACGTTTGTGGCAAATTACGACGGAAAATAAATATAAATATTTCTGCAAAAAATGTGGATGCTGTTCATATCTGTTCTGTTCAGAGCACATTATCTGTATAATGTTTGTTTACAGCCATCCACACAGATGAACTTCTATTTATGAGTCTGCCTGAATACACTGAACAAGATAAAGATGTAGATGCTCTGATTATTATATATAGCAGTCACTCTGCTGTTGTGGACACATGTGTTTTGCTTTCCATCTGTGAATGTTATACATCAAGTTTTCCAGATGCTTTGTAATTCTTAACAGAGCGGAGCGAGTATGACGCTCATCTGCCGCTCTTCCTCGAGCGTGTCTACATTTTCTCAAATTGACGTCAGTTGCAAAAATAGACGGAAATGCATTCAGAATATAGAAGTGTTGCTCTCATTAAAATAGACCCTACAGGCACGGCACTGTATGTTCGAAGAGAAAAAAATCATTACTTTGGACACAGTGAGCAATGATTTGAAGGGAATATAATGAAAAAAAACGCATGTAAACAACAAAGACAAACAAGCCTGGCAGCTGATTAACAACAGCAGTGTTAACAGAAGGAAGAAATAATCTTTGAAGGTTAAATGCTGCAGGTCAGTCTTACCCTGTGTTTGCAGCCGGCGTCTTTGAAGGGGCAGAGAACGAGCGCGCTGCCGCAGTTGTCCTTAACATGGTTAGCCAGATCCTCCCGGGCGATGTTGGGTGTGCCGCACTGGTTTGGGCACTGGACAGGAAACCGAGGGCAGTGGTACTGGTGGTTCTGCAGAGGAGTCAGGGATGGTGTTAATGTGTGCACTGCTGACCGACAGCATGAGTGATAAGAACACAAACTGCGCAGCAGGGTCGCAGATTAATGGCTGCACAGGGAGACATGTCCTTGAAAGTTAAAAAAATATATACGTGTGGAATTAAAAATGAGGCTTCAAAAATAGACAAGAAAAGATGGAAAACAACTTATCATGCAGCCTGAAGCCACAGAACATTACTGGGAACATGCTGCCAATAACATGCAAATCTGGAAATCAGTGTAATAAAACACTCGTAGAAAAAGGACTAGAGCTGAAGCAATTAACTGAAGTGCAGATAATTAATTGGCAGGTAATTTGATAATTCATTAATTGTCTTTTTTGTTGTTGCTTTTCCTTTTCTTAAATTACAGTAAACTGAATGTGTTTTCTCTATTTTCTGATGTTTTACACAAAAAGATTCATAGAGAAAATAATCAGGGCTGCAACTATTCAGTTCAGTTCAGTTCAGCTTTATTGTACCACTCGGGTGGAATTAGGTTTGCAGCCACGATAAGCCATGCAGTCCACATGAAAACAAATCATAACAATAGAAAACAGACAATACAAGATCTCGATAAAAAAAGGACGTCCCACCAATTCTAATGTAAAGTGCAGAAGCAACAGACGATGGCTTATGATGAGTCAATCTCTAACGGTTATATTCATATATATATATATATCTTTTAGTCTCTTCTTGATTAATCAGTTAATCATTCTGTCTATAAAATGTCAGAAAAAGTGAAAAATTCTAAGGTTTTGTTTCGTTTGACCAACAGTCCAAAACCCCAAAGTATTCAATTTACAATAATAATACATGAAGTAATAATAGTATATAATAATATGAAGTCTAAAAGAATACCCACACATTATATCAGGAGGCAAAATGATGTTGAAATGAAATGACTAGGGATGAAAGCAACATCCTAAATGCATTGTAAAACACTTTGTGTCCAAGATCAGGTTATTATCTTGGCCCCAAATGTGGGGGAGGTTAGAGTGACACTGGCTGCCCGGCCTCTGGCCAGATGTGCACAGAGGCAGGTGCTTCAAAACAGCAGCTCACACTAACATCCAGCTACCACAGGACAGGGGGAAAACTGGAAACCCTCTACGAGCCACATGCAGGACGGATGACGGGTACAGTGATACTGACAGGAGTCACATTTTGGGAAAGACTGACTCAATCATGCCAAATATAACTAAGTTATTTCATTAATAAGACGTAATTTAAGCATTCTGATGGTAAACTTTGTGAGAAACCAACCTGGATTGTGTCGAAGACAAACTCCTTGCCGCAGTACTTGCAGGGCTGCGTGCGTTTGGGACACTCGGCCAGGCCGTGTTGGGACAGCAGACGCCGCATCATCCTCGCCCCGCACTTGTTCTCACAGTAAACACTCTCCTGAGGACACACACCCTGGTGGTTCTGGGAAAGAGAGAGGAAACACCTGATTACAATTCAGAGCAGGGTTATAAAGTCAACACATGTGATACTGTAGATACAGTAGGTGTTACTGCATTTTAATGAGGAAAATATATTTCCTTTTTATTATTAGATTTTTCGAAAAGCATTGGAGCTGCAGGTCAACTTTTGACTTGTCTATGATGAATGTGATTTCAAACAGTAAGAAAGAACTAATATAAAGTAAGTATAACTATAACTATACTGTATCTCATAATGAGATGTTTATTGATGGATATTGGACATCAATACTTTCAGTACCACCTAAAATACGTCAGTAAAAATCAAGTGTTTTCTGTTGGACACATTTATAATCTTGTTTTCTTATTGTTTAATCAAATATTGCCTGATTTAAATAGAAATTCAATTTATGCTATGTTGTGGGTCTTGCCGATAAACCAAATGTATCAAATTACTGACATTTTGAAACTTTTACTACCTTCAATTTACTCTGATGGCTTTTTAATAAATAAATAGTCGGCATTCCTTGTAGTCAAATCCGTCTAGAAATTCAGAAAATGTATTAATCCATCCAGACTAACATAAAATGTAAGCCGGCATGACAAAGGAAATGTCATGTACCAATGTGTTTTCAAAATAATCATCACTATATATATATTGTGGTTGAAACGATTGTGACAATTTATTGCGATATAAATTTAGATTTTTTTTTTTTGTACTTCTACATTATGCTGCAGATTTGTAAGGAATGACACTTTAAGAAGTTTGCCTAATTTTCTTCAATGAAAAGAGTTTTGTAGAAGATGTATTTATGCTAAGCAAAGTACCGTATTTACAAGAGTATCACTTAAGTACTGGTACTGAAACTCAAGTATAGAGCTGTTACAATTAGTCTAATCGAAAACTAATCAGAAGCTATTTGGATTACAGATTAATCATTTTTTTCTTGCAAAACCATCAACCATTCTCCGTTTGCAGCGTCTCAAATTTGAGGATTTGCTGTTTTTCACTTGTTTTATATTACTGAATTGAATATCTTTGGGTTTTAGAGACATCACCTTGGACTCTAGGAAATTTAAATGTATTTTATAATTTTTTTAAAATTAGTTTCACAGTTTTATAGACTAAACGAACCATCGTTCGATTGGGAAAATAATCTGCAGATTAATCATTAACGAAAATAATGATTTGGCAGTGGTATTGAAAGGTTTAGGATGATACACAGTTGTAAACATGAGTGAGTAATTCCAATGTAAGGGCCTAAAGGTGGATGAATACCCCTGTATCTGTGTGCAGAGTGGGGACCGTGTGGGCCAGTGTAAACAGAGGAGGGGCGGTGGAAATGACAGAGGTGTTAGTGAGGAGACTCTGAGGTACTTCAGGTCGCTCGCTGAGGAAAACACATTCAGCATGAAAGACCCAGTCAAAGCTTCTTTCCTTCTGCCAACACACGTGTTATTTCAAAACAGACCGACACACGTGCATTAGTCTCTCCTGCTGCTTCTCACAAAGACGTCTTTCATATAGGCATGGAAATTATGCGGAGTCACTCTGGGTTGTTTGCGTCAAGCTCCCGCCAAGTTATAGCAAGAAAATAATAAAATAAATACAGGTTTGGAGTTGGTGTTTACCTCGTAGGCTTCGCCGGTGAACTCGCTGCCACAGAACTCGCACTTGACCTTGCGCTTGGGGCAGTCGTGCTGCAGGTGGTCGGGCAAGTCGCGGCGCGTCAGCTTGACGGAGCAGCGGTTGGGGCAGGGTATCACATTGAAGGCGCAGGTGGAGAAGTGGCCCTGAAGGGAGACACAACAACACACACACGTTAGGAAAGTCACGAGTGTTTGATAAGGCAGCAGAGATAAAATAAATATGGAGGGAAACGTATGAGAGGATATTGAAGCTTCTCACCTGCAGCTGCTTCATCTGGCCGGTCCAGCGGCAGCCCTCCTCGCTGTGGATGCAGCGGATGGGCAGCGCCAGGATCTGCTGCTCCAGCTCTGGGTCCGGGTAGATCTGGAGAAGACAAGCAGGACGAGGTCAGTGTAGCTGTGGCAGGACAGGTCAGCATTTAACCAATAAAAAATAAAATAAAAAATGAAAACTTATGAAGTTGAAATCCGGGGTTTTCAAAATGTGCATGAAAAGCTGACATTTTGGAGTAACACAGGACGATTTGATTGGATTATTCATGTCACATATAAAAATATTGCCTAGTGCAGATGTTTATATTTATCTATTTATTTGCACACACATGAAACTTCATAAAATCCAGATAAAAATAAGAAATGTGACAGGAGAGGTCAAGGAGCCACATGCTTATAAAACGGACCTCCCCTCAACGTGACGAAAAAAAGAAAAGAAAAGAAAATGAAGCTAATATACATACACACGTCAAGAATTAATTACACATCATGAACTAAATGCGGTGACAATTTCATTTAAAATGTTCTAAGGCAGCGCTCTTGATTATGTGTATTTTTACATTCCATATCTTTACACCACGATATCTGAGGGAGATCTCTATATCTCTATCCATCTATCTATCACATTGAACTCCTTCTAAAACCAGAAAGGGTTAGTTTTACTTTACTGTTTATTAAAAGGTATAATATGCAGGAATTTAAAAAAAAAAAAAACACAATGTATAGACTGATACAAAAGAAAATCCCTCTCTATCATCCCACTAGAAGTGTGTGGTGGTGTTGTATTTGCAGTGACCCTGCAGCCCTCTGCCTGTATTATCTCTTTTCTTCTTATTTTGCTGTGTCTGGGACATTTCTGGGCTTCGTAACGTTCCATTTCTCGGATTCACTGCTTTGTTCTCACTAACGCTGTTCCCTCTCTTCACTCACTCCCTCCCTCGCTGGTTGAGCCAAGGAGGAGGGGGGAAACTTTGAATGGCGTGTGTTTACCACCACCAACCGACAACTTTTACATATTATGCCTTTTAAACAAACAAGATACATTGTGTACGCAAGTCAGGTCGGCGTATTTATTAACTGTGGACAAAGCCAGGCTAACTGCTCCATTAACACTCCATCTGGGAATAAATACGGAAGCAACAACGTCAGTGATGACGGCGGGAATATCTCAACGCTGATAAACTTTCGGGGAGTATGTATATGTTGTTACACACCACTTATATGATGAATGTTTTTGATACACATGCTTTAATGAAAAACTGAAATACTTTTAACCTTGCATACTGTAGCAAATGTCATGCTAATAGGCCTACCTTTTCACCTTGTATAAAATGTATAATATCCTGACTACTAAATGTTACCATTTACTATTAGTGAATGTCATTTGCTTCATTATAAGTTGTCTTTCAATCAAACATTAAGATATAAGTGGAAAAAACTGTTCAAAAAACATTATAGACATGACCACTGACTATTTGTGTAACGATTTAGCCACAAATTCACATACTGACCATATACGGTCCAGCCATGTACTCGGTTTTGACCGAGTGTTGTTTACAATGAGGGTAGCATGTTGGTTTCTACATCAAATCATGTAAGACTGAATGTTGAGCTACAGACACAAACACACACACTGGAAAATCAAACTCTTGAGATTGTGCTAGAAAACTGCAGCAGTGAGTTGACCCGGCCGCTGCAGTGATAATGAGTTAGTTTATTGGACCTTTGAGAGAGACGGGGGGAGCAGAGGAAAAGATTTATTTTTCCTCGGTCACTGAGCGATGGGGATGAGTCAGTTTTCTGCCCAAACACCCCAAATCCTCCCCTACAGTACACCGTCCTGCGGATTTACAGCTCTGCTCTGCTTCCCCAACCCCCAACCCCCCATGCTGTCACACGAGCAGAGCACTGGTCAAACAAGAAAAGCCACTTCCTCAAAATGTCACAACAGCCCTCTAAACAAATAACAGCTCAGCAACAGCCCGACCGCGCTCACGTGACTCTGCAACCCAAACACGGGAGAGCCGTCGCCTTCAAATTAAAAGTTAATTTGGAAAATAATCTTCACTTATCTCACTCATTGATTCTGTGTTAGGGGGATGGATGCCAAACTAAATAAGTGTGTATTAACCTGTTAAATATGCTCTACAGAAGCAGATCTATCCAACATTAAAACAGATGCTTGACTTGCTGCACTTTCACAGTAGACGATTTTTTTTTTTTTTGCTGCCATAATCACATTCTTTCAGGAGAGGCAAATGAGAAAAAAAAAATCCTCTAAAGCAAATTGAAACACTCTCTCATTGTTCCAGTCTTGGAATCTGCAGGGAGACGGCAATAATGACCTTTTAATAACTTAGTCCCAGGCAGATCGGGGGGGGGGGGGTTAAGCTCTTTGGAGCTCCAACTTGGGGGTTTACTCTGTCTGGTTTAGCCATTGTTACTCACACACTACTACGACTACTACTACTATGACTAAAGCAGCAGCACAATCCTTTAATGACTGCAACACTCGAGGTTGTGTTTGTGCACGTTTTCTGAAGGACGGTGTGCAGCGAACGCTACAATAACCCTGACAGTAGACCACCAGGACGGGGTAATTTGCAGGCGACTGGGAGCCTTGGTAAATAACAACGTCTGACAGGTGTGCCATGAGCACATCCTTCCCGTGGGGAGTCCCTGCTATTACAGGCGCCTTCATCGCTCTCAGCCCAGCATGCAGACCTGCAGTGCTGCAGCTCCGGGTTAATGGCTCGGCGGCTAATTCAAGCTAATGCTAACTGGATGCATGGGAGAATTACATACAGAGGATTTCTTTCAATCGATGCCAAAAGCTGCTCAGACGCAGGGACGATCATCAACCAGTCTCTCATGCATAGTTCAGAATTAAGCCCTTATCCTTTTGTTGCACTCGCTCCCTTTACAATGGGGATATCTCGTGTGAGAGAGACATCCTCTTACTCTGAATACAGTTAGTCACTATCTTTTTTTCCCCCGCGGGCACAATCTGATTAACCTCCTTTAATAAACAAAGAGTTCATTTGAAATGTAGATACAGTTTTCCTTTCTTCTGTGTGAGATATATTTGGGGGAAAAGATCAACTGTCTTTCCACTGTAATGAAATGAAATGCAACCACTGACTCTGGGTTAAGGATTATTGCTTGTATGTAATCCAGAGATTCACTCGTGCAAATGTTCAGTTTTTTTTTTTATTGTAACACTTTAAAGTCAAAAGTCAGCATCCTAAAATAGATTTTTTTGATCTCATATCCCAACTATATCTAGATTTATTGTGGCAGGATTATATTTATGTCACTATCTGACCAGCCTGTTTCCTCTCTGATTTGCATTTTTTCCTGGTTGGACTCGTTTATTTACACCAGTATGTTAAATATGTTTCTGTTATTTCTGCCAAATCTTAAATCACTTATCAGAAAGCCTTTTCTTAAATTTTAGCAATGCTTTTAACCTGTTTTGGTTTTATTGTTGTTATTGTTTTACTGTTTTATTTTGTGTTCCACTTTTAAATTGTTCTGGTATTCAACTATGTTATCCTTTTTAGCCATGCTAGCACTAGCAGCATGGCTCCAGGGATGGCAATGTAGGTCTGTCAGTCGGTCCACCACTTTGGTCCAGACTGAAATATATCTCTCTACAACTACTGGATTGATTTCCATGAAATTTTAATCAGATATTCATGGTTCCCAGAGGATGAGTCCTTTATGATTTTGGTGATCCTCTGACCTTTCCTATAGTGCCACCACGAGGTTAACATTTGTGGTCCTACTGGATGGATTGCCATGAAATTTGGTACAGACATTCATGTCCCCCCTATTGTTACGACCCCGAGGTCGTATGAACATTTATTTCTGTATTCTGTGTATGTGCTGTAATGTGCTCTGTGCTGGATCCTTTTGTTTTGTTTTGTTCTCTCTCTCTCTCTCTCTCTGTGATGTGTGTGTGATGAGCTGCAGGTAAGCTTGGCAAGGTGGCTGATTGGGTGTAGGTGTGTAGATTGATCCAGGGAGCTGATTGGTTCCAGCCTCAAGACACCGATTCAAAAGGCCGGTTTCCCTCAGTCCCAGCGGGCTCTCCTTTCATATAGAGCACCTTTAACATCAGCATGTTAGCATGCTGACATTAGTATTTAGCTCAAAGCAAAACTGTGTCAGAGTGTAGCCTCACAGAGCTGCTGGCATGGCTGTAGTAGAGTGAAAAAGGTGTGTTGTGAGAGTGTTAATCGTACCTTGGCATAGTCCAACGGCAGCTGGTCCTCCGGACACTTGAAGACTCCCTCACTACAACAAAACAACAGAAAAGTTTGGTTATTATTTGAATCACTCCAAGTCAAAGATGACTGCAGACAAAAACTGTTTGCGAGCATCTCAACGTGGACAATCAGCCATTTTTAAAATCACATTCAGCATTCAGTGAGATTAATAACTCTGACCCTGACTGAAAACAACCGGAGCTAAAGCGCAGTCTGTAAGAGCAGCGTTGCATTGCCTTTAGTTTTATCCTCTTTATTCTCTAGTGAAGTTCTCTGACTCATCACACTGTATGACATACGAGCACACGCTGCACAATAAAGTCAGATCTTTGAGCTTCTGGCTTTAATGACATCGGCTCTTTCATCTTCTCCCCCTCAGAGGTCTCAGAATGTTTGCACAGATTTGTATTACAACAGACGACAAAACTACAAGTTGTAGCCTGACTGTTTATTTATAAAGAGATGATTGATGATCCACTTCCTAGCTACTTTTATAGATTCTCTCACAGATTAGAGTTAATTTTTGACCTTGTTTTGCAGCCTAGATAACAATGAGCTAGTTCCAACAGGCTTCTGTTTTCCTGACAATAAAGCAGTGCAAGCCTCGCCTTCATGCTCGAGGCTCTTCCTCAGGAAAAACATTTGCTGATCTGCTTGTGCGAGAGAGTGGGAAGAGTTTTTTGTTCTTTTCCTAATTTTTCTCCTCCAGCAGTTTAACCCATAATAATACTTTTATATCAGGCCCCCGTTCATTATTTGTGGCGCCACAGAGGAGCCCTCACTGGCCTGTTTTAGGGCCAGATGAGCGAGTGCCATGGCTCATTAGGACGTCCCTACCCTGATGTCATCATGAAATATTCACTCTTGTAAATAATGGAGGCAGCAGCCGCTAGGGGTGAGCTGCTACACAGAATCTAAGCTTGCAGCTGCAAAGCAAAACCAGCCAGACACACAAAGGTTACTTAAAAAACACAGAAAAGGCAATCGGTGGCTGATCTCTTGAGATGTCAGCGGTGTCACGACTGTCTCGGGCCCCCTGCTGTTCCTGGATCAGAGATGCTCGCACAGACTGTCCTCATTTCCAGGTCTACTATTTTGATAAACGCTTTAGTCATTTCAACATTCATTAATTCCAGCTTCTCCTATTCGCTGCTTTTTTCTGTTTTGTGTAATAGTAAACTAACACATTTGGGTTTTAGACTTGGTCGTACAAAACAAGACATTTAAAGGCGCTCAATAGTAAATTCAGAGCATTTCTATAGAGTGCCCCAGGGATGACGTGTTTGTCAACAAAGCACAGAGAAGCTCAGATTACAACACACACAGAGGGAGAGCAACTTCATTCTCTGCTCAGGTAGACATTACTCCTGTAGATCATCACATAGAAAAAGATGCTGCTATATTAATGCTCTGAATATCATATAATATGATATCAACTTGGGATTGTGGGAATCTGTGAAAGGCATTTTGATATTTTCTAGACCAAACGATTTATTGCTTGATCGGTTGATGATGAAAATAATCTTTAGCTCCAGCTCTTAAATACAAATTTGTTTTGTTTTTCACATGCAATCTACTGGAACTGCAGACAACAGAGATGCACGGAAATGTGTTTTTGTTCAAAAGTCACAAGCCCTGAAGCTTGATCTGACCTCCCGTGCAAAGAGGCCCCTCATAGCCCCCGACCATGCCTAAATTACGTTTGAACTAATTAAGGGCCAACAGTGTGCAAACAGTCCAGTGTTTGCCCCTTGGTGCTTTAATGTGGTTGGCTGCAGTGTCACCTGACCGCGGCCCCCAGAGGCACAGCGACATGTGACAGGACGGGAGTGCATGTGTGCTTCGTCCCGTCTACCCAGCTGCTATGAAACCAGGGAGTGTGCTGCTGACGGGGGGGGATGGGAGCAGAGGTTAGGCCTGAGATGGAGGGAGGGTTGATGAAAAGGGGGTGGAGGAGGGAGGTTAATGCATGACGAGACAGCAGTAATTCTCCTCCATTAGGGTCACTGTGTCAGCAGGGAGCTGGAGACCAATTAACAAGCCACAAAGGGCTGTAAAAGAGGGTCAATCGATTAGAGGCTAGGAGAGCCCAGTCAGCATCTCACGTGTAGTGTGAAATCATTTACAGTACTCATCGCCATCACCGAGGAACCGTCCCGCACCGTGGAGTATAGAGAGCACCACAACCACGCAGCGAGAGGAGATGGGAAGCGACAGGCTCTCAGCTCCGGACAGGGGACAGCCAGAGGCCCCGTCCAGCTCGGGCCCCGTATCTGACGCACAGAGAGGAGACAGGCGAAAAGAGCCAAGTCACAGACTGTCAGGATAATTCCTCCCCTGGTCGCAGAGAAGCTCCCGCAGCCACACATTCATGTGTTCGGGCCCCACTGCTGATAATACCGCTCGACTCTCTTGGTCGCTTTCGAGTCGAACTCGCTGCGGCGTTGTGACAGCGCATTAGCAGAGAAAGGTTGGGCTGATGTGGAACGCAGCTCCAGTTCAATTACATCCATCTTCTCCGACTATTGAGGGTTTTCTCGAAGAGACTAGAGAGCAGCATGACCAAGAAAAACTGAATATCACAAATAGGGCTTGTTTTTCAAATATATCGATTCATTATTTTGTCCATAACCAAAGATTCTCAGTTCACAATGATTAAAAAAATAGAATTACCGCCTCGCGGTTGTATACTTCCGTCAACCAGTCAAGTAGCAGATTACATCCATGTCTGTCCAAAATCTTATCACTTCATCATTTTATCCTGTTAGACATTTGTGTGAAATTAGCATATGAATTCTTGAGTTATGGCCAAAAGTGTGTTTTGTGAGGTCACAGTGACCTTGACCTTTGACCTCCAAAAACTCATCAGTTCATCCTTGACTCCCAGTGGACGTTTGTGCCAAATGTGAAGAAATACCGTCAAGGCGTTCCTGAGATATCACGTTCACGAGAATGGGATGGATGTGAGGTCACAGTGACCTTGACCTTTGACCTTCAAAATCTAATCAATTCATCCTTGACTCCCAGTGGACGTTTGTGCCAAATGTGAAGAAATACCCTCAAGGCGTTCCCGAGATATTGCGTCACTAGAATTGTATGGACGGACGGACAAACTGAAAACATAATGCTTCCGGTGTCTATAAGGTAACCCACGATCTGGGAAACTCTCACGAGATGGTTAAGGTTAAGCATTGATCTTGAATAGTTAAGGTTAGGATAGGTCGTCGGGCAGCGAGTCTCGCAAGAGTTTTTGCAAATTTGCGGGTTACCTTCTAGACACGACTTCGGTGCGGAGGCAAAATCAGAAAAGCAGCAAATATTCAAAAAAGCTGCACAAGTCTAATGAATGTTTTGCATTTTTAGCCACACTGGTGGCTTTAAATTAGCAACTGTTAGCCTGCTTACATCCTAAACCAAGATGGTGAACATAGTAAACATTAGCTGCTAAACATCAGCATGTTAGCATTATCATTGTGATCACAATGTTAGCATTTAGCATAAAGTCACAGGGCTGCTGGCATGGCTGTAGACTCAGAGTCTTTCACTTGTCAGTTGCTTGATGTAACATTTAAGAGATTATCAGAATTGTTTTCCAATTAATTTCGCTGTTGATCAACTAATTCATTGACTAATCTTTTCCACTCTAATCAAAAATTGGACTCATCGTTTGAATCGCTTCTGAAAATGATTAGTTGATTAACAAATTAAACGACAGAAAACAATGTTGTTGATAATTGATTCGCTCTTTAGGTCATTTATTAGGCCAAAAAAAGCCAGGCGTTTGTTGATCCCAGCTCCTCAAATGTGACAATTTGCTCTTTTATATGTTTAAAACATTTGGGGATTTTGGGCCGTTGGTCAGACAAATCAAGCAATCTGAAGATGTCACCTTGGGCCCTGGATGAATCGTAGAAAGAGAGGTTGAACAGTAGGCATAATAATCGTTAGCTGCAGCCCTAATGCAGTCATTAAAAGAATAAACATGACAGTTACACAAAGCCCAAAGGGAAAACTCCTTTGTGTACATCCTTGCAAGTGGGAACTTGCGCCTGACAAACAGCCAGCCTCTTTTAAAAACAACTTTCCCACAAACAGTTTTCTACCACAGATCTCTGACCACAGTTCACACCCTCGTGTGTGAACATCCAGGCTGAGAGGCCGATAAACAAGTGTTTCAGTGTCGCGCTGGGATGTCGCAGGGGAGCAGCTTAAGACCGGACAGCAGACAGTATAATACAATCACCTCATTAAAATTTCATCGCCTCCTTCTGTCCACTCGTACCGTGAGAGCGGCCGAGGCTCTACAGCTGCTCCGCTGAGGAGACGATCATGTTTAAATCACCTCAAATTCACTGTCAGACGAGGACACGCGCGTTATCACGTCGTGTTAGCTCGTAGGAAACACATTCACCCCCTCTGCAGGTGAAACGCACCCACTAGTCAAACCCCATCATTGTCTCGGACCTTAAATCCCTCTCCCCTCTTATTGCCCCCCTCTCAAATCTTCTTTTCAGTCGCAGATTACACAGCCATCCATTCATCCGGCCGATACCACGAGGACAGCCGTCACAACATGCTTCGTCACTCTGCGCACGGCTCCTGACAGGCAGACGGTGAGAAGTACAAATCCCTCAGGTTTAATCTCACCGGTGCAGAGAGGAGGGTTTGTTTTTTTTCCCAAGCGACAGCGACCAGGCTGCAGGCCACACAGAGCGGGCATGTTGGTGACAGTAACCTTGAAACCTGCTCTATATTAACTAACCGAGAGAGTCCTAAACAAACCTCCCTGTGTTTGCCATTGCAGAGGGCAGGGCTGTCGAGACACACTAAACAAACTAAATCAAAAGCATGAGGCCTTTGGAGAGAGCAAGTCTGCAGCACATTAACACTCTAAACAGACCTCTGTCACACAAGCTATTTTCTCAGATAGCACCGACTGAACTGCCCGCTTATCTCCAGTTGGAGCTCACCACCAGCTTTCATGTTCATCCTCGTGCTAAACCCTTTTTGTCTTTTCAAGTTATAACCGGGATTAACTTTTATATACACAAACAAAACCTTAAATTCCACCAGCGCCCTCCGTTCGGGCTCTCAGTCTCACAGCGGAAACCAAACTCCCCGCTTCTCCTCTCAGGAAGTTGAAGAGAGAACAGGAATTTTGTTTTATCTCAGATAGAGTTCCTATAATCCCCCCAAATCCATCTGGTTTTCAGTCTGTGTGTGTAAGACTTTGTGCACTCATGACTTCTCTCTTCTGAGCCCCCTTTTTGAACAATAATGAGTTCAGATATTCTGGAGACATTACAGAGTGGTATTCTTCCATGTATTATCAGTTTTAGAAAGCTAACCGCCTGCTGGCTACAGCTTCATATTTGCCGTACACACACGAGAGAGAGGTATCAAGCTTCTCATCTAACTCTCAGCTAGGAAGCGAATAAGTGCATTTCCCAGAATGACAAACTATTTCTTTAATTGTTGGTGCCTTAAACTACACAGAACAGAACCAACACTGTCCTGCAAAGAGGAGATGAAATATTTTAGCTGCATTGCATTAACTAAATGATATATGAATAAGAGACAAAGCCGATTAATAAAATCAACCAGAATGCAACTTGTAGTATGGAAACAGATCTTTGAGATCACTGTAACCACTTCCACACTATACTAACATATAAAGTACTGTATAAACTCTGTCCTAATACTCATAGTATATACTGTATGTAGACTAAATAAACTGTCATTTAGTGTAGAAGAAATCAGAGTCTGCTGTTCTGTACTGACATTAAAATGATGTATGATGCGTGACTTTGGACAGCTACTGCCACTTTAATTATGGAAACTTCACGGAGACAAAGCTAAATGTTTTTCCAAAGATTTAATAGATTACTTTTATGTTTTCCCAGCTGTCCCTGGAGCTGTCTCACCACAACCCACAATTTGTTCTAATTTCTTCCAAGTGAAAATTGAAGATCTTCCTGTGAGTTTCTGTTGCTCAAGCAATTTGGAACAATATATGCAGCGGAGGATAATACCGATTTAGCGTGTGTACTGTTGTCTTTCTGTACAGTTAATTGTGTCAGTCGCACAGTATGTATGTAGGCTGTGCTGCTTCTTAAACCAACTCCATCCTTGGAACAACGTGTTCTCACTACGTGTACTTTAAAGCTACAGAAGGTGTTTGGCCTGCAGAAGCTCTTCCTCTCATCTTCACGACTAGCTGGATTAACGCCCTAGTGTGAGCCGTCGGCGCTGACTAAAGTGGCCCCTAAACGAGGTCGAGTGACGGGGGCCGAGGCCGGGTGGTGTTTCCACCTGTGGAACCTGATACGCCGCAGAGCGTAGAGAGCTCCCTTCGCCCACGGCTGATTTGGCTCTGGTTTATCTGAAAAGGGAGGAGCATCTCCTACTTTCACCGAGTGTGATGACACACCCGCCCACAGGTGGATCGACTGCTCCTTCACAGGCTTTCTGTGTGGGACATCCACAGAGAGCGATGCTGTGACAGCTTCTTGTGTGGGATTTAATACCTACAAAATAAGCTGTCCATACCTGTGGTTTGCTAGAGATTACATTGTGTATAATAAACCCTCTGATGTTTGAGGCGACATTCTTCTCTGCTACTTCTAATAGGAAGGCGACGCTAATGTCTATGGACAAGTCACCTTATAACAGCAACGTACATGATCGGACCGACTGAGTTCAGAAGAGTTCGTTTGACACCGAGCTCGGCCTGTTGGTCATCTCATCCAATATGTACGACACCAAAATCACCAAATCTCTGTCTTCAGTATAGCTTATACGTGCTCATGCTGTAAAATATATAGACAACTACTGTACTATTATCCAATGCATGAAGAGAGGAGCTGAAATGACGTCAATTAGTCAAACTATGTTAATAATCGATTCATCGCTTAAGACGTTTTTAAGTAAAAAAATATTTCTTTGTTTAAGCTTCTGTAAATAACACTGTTTTATGTCAGTAAATTTAATATTTTTGTGTTTTGGACCCGTTGTCGGACAAAACAAGACATCTGATGACGTCACGTTGGGCTCTTGAAAAATCATTTTAAACGTTTTCTGATGGTACATCACCCAAACAATTAATATAGAAGATAATCAGCAGATTAACCGTTTATCAAAATAATCGTTAGATGCAGCCCTATATAAAGTAGGGCTGTGTATTGGCAAGAATCTGGCGATACAATATGTATCATGATACAGGGGTATAGGGGCTTCAATATATTGCGATATATCGCGATACTGTAAACAAGGCGATATATTGCAATTTTTTAAATCTAATTTTAGGAAAACTGTCATTGTATAAAGAATTTTTTTACGCAATCAGTGTAACATCCAACATCATAGCACTACTTGGAGAGGGCACATACACTGAGAAGGCACATATCGTTACAAATGAAATAAAGTATTGACTATTCATTAAAAATGTATACAGTGTTTTTGAGAATACAGTATCACAAAACATAATATTCTAATACTCAATATTTTCTTACATCCCTAATATTAAGTATCTGACGGTTTTTCGGACAAAACAAAGCAAGATAGATACAAAATCTAGCAGGATAAGAGACTTCTTTTTGTATAGCTTATTATTGTCCTTCCAGCACCCAGCAAAGCCTTTCAGCAGGTTAAACAGTGGATACTTAAATACTCTTTTCTGTTTTATGGGACTGGTATAACCTGCCGTCCTCCTATGATTTTACTTATATTTATGGAGGTCAACTGTGTGCTTAATCTTGTTCCAATCTGCTCTGTCCTGACTTTGTAAAATACAAATGTCTTTAATTACTGACCATATTTCACCAAACACAGATTCTGATGAATATTAGTCCGGTGTGATTTACGATTTTACGAGCAGCTAATAGAGCTATCCGTTTAGCAGAAAGTCAGTAAATCTGAGTGAAACAGACTTAATTCATTATATGAATTCTGCAAAAAGCAGAACAAAGAAGAACAGGGACAAATTCTTAAATTTATCCAGACACCACAATAATCCCTTAAAAATATTTTCACACTAAGATTTTTTATTTCAGGAACCTGTTTGTTGGGTTTAGTAGAAGCCTGTCCAGGAATATGACACCTGTAAAATCCCATCCGACCTCCTCTGCTGGTCTCTAACAGCCACTGGCAGCTGTTTCATATGAAGTAACAATGGCTGACAGTCTGCAGGTCATGGTCATCAACGAGACAGAAATAAATTACATCTGACTCCGTGTTAGACATCCCTAAAAAGACAGGCGGAAAATTAAACCGCTTCCAATGGTGATTACACGTATATTCATTTACTGTAAATCAAGCTGTGCTGAACTTTATAGTGCAGTTTCAAATCTCTATTTTACGCTGCCTTTTCTAGACGAATGCTTTTTTTTTTTTTATTCTGTTGCTTTGCCAAAGCAGGAAAAAAATGATGCAAGTGGAAGAAAGGCACTACTACGAGAGTGTGTGTGTATGTGTGTGTGTGGGTGGATGTCTGGCCTCTTTCCCTGGCTTCATCTCCAGCACCCCATGTAACACACTCACCGGGACCGAATGTGGACCAAGATAGAAAAACCATTTAAAAGGATGGTTTTACTATGAGCTACACTGACACTACCTCCAAAACGTGAACAAAAGAAAGCACATCTTGCTGCTTTCGCTTCCTGTCTTTTGTACAATGTTCCTATGCAGAGATAATTTTGGAGATCCTGACGGTCAGGACACCTGAGGCCACGCTTGCTCATGCCGTCATCGCTTATGTAATGATATTCATTTCTCCTTGCAGTTCACCTCACCGTGCTGACATTTGTGAGCACAAGCCATCTGTGAGCGAGTTCACGCAGCTATAAAAGCGTCCAAAGGTTAACAAATTCTCAGTTTGTTTCTCTTAAATGTCAGCTTTGCAGTGGCACCGGCCACAGATAAAGAAGTAATCTTACTGCATACTGTATGTTGTTTTAAGGACTCTGATGGAGCTTATTTGTATTTTAACCAGACGACAACACAACATTTTTGGGGGGTTATCCTTAATAATAATGGCAAGAGA
Source organism: Sebastes fasciatus (assembly GCF_043250625.1). Classification (NCBI taxonomy): domain Eukaryota; kingdom Metazoa; phylum Chordata; class Actinopteri; order Perciformes; family Sebastidae; genus Sebastes; species Sebastes fasciatus. The sequence continues at coordinate 25,565,650 of NC_133801.1, forward strand.
CTGTTGAAGAGATAAGGAAAATCCCAGATAATCTTATGACACAAAACATATTTTGGATTTGAACCCGTTAACCTGTTTATATTTTTGACACTTACTGTTAATCTGTTTATATTTATGACATCTGTTTACATTTCTGGTATTGTATACATTTAGTTTTTGCACCTTATTGATAATCTTTATTATTTATATTTTATTATTTATATACTTTGCACTGCAACTGCTGCACAACAATTTCCGTCAGGGTAAATAAAAGTATTATTTATTAGTATTTATAATTACTACAATTTTATAGTAATTTTAGTTACTATTAACATGTGTCAAGAAATATTTTATCTATAATTTTATTCATCCTATTTTGACGCTTTGAATCGCATGTTTCTTGTGTAAATTGTCTTAACATTGTATTGTGTGTACCCTTTGTGTGAAGCACCTTGAGATTTCGCTGTATTTTAAAGTGTGCTATATAAATTAAACTTCACTATTATTATCATTACCTTTATACACACATAAGGGCTTGGTAGAACATAATTATGTTATTGCTTTATTACAGTATGTTCAGACCTACATTCCCTGGACGGAAATACTTTGCTTGTGTGATTATAAAAAGTAGCTCCGAGAAGCTGGCGAGGCGAAATCAAACAGTCGCTTTGAATTTGTGAGCAATTAATACGATGACTCATCAAATTGCCTGTGGTGCAGCTTAGAAAAACACCATGCCATGATAGCAAAGCGTAAAGGAAAGAGCCACCTGCCAGAGGACGAGCTGGCTACAAAGACAGAGCGCGAGGAAGGAAGGAAGGAAGGATGGGTGAATGGATGGAGGGAGGGTCAGAGGGAGGAGGAGCAGCCATCTGCAGGCTGAACGCAAGCCTGCGAGATGCCATAATCCATCCTTAAGTGTGAGGAGGGGAGACAGCGCTTAGAAGTATTTATAATCCCCTTGCACTGTCTCCTTCCATCAGTGTGATCGGGCTCTGACATGGAGTCTTTATCAGAGAGGGGAGGGTTATAACATGAAATGCTAATCCAGCTTGTTTTAGTTTGCTTCTGTTGACTTAATGAATTTATAGCAACTCAAGTTGTGCAGGTCTTCCTCTTAACTCGCACCTATGATATTATGAATTTGGAAGAATTGTATGAGATTTTGGGACAGCAATTATTTGCTACCGGGAGTTAGATGAGATGATTGACACCACTCTCATGTCTGTCAAAAAGTAGAGAAGGAAACTCCAGTTGTTTGTTTTGCTGCCGCCATTTTGGACTGAAAATGCTTATTATATTTTTTATTGTTCAATACAGACCATTTCGGTAGAATATGACAACAGAATAGAAATCATTTTTTAGTTTTACATTTGTACAGCACTTTTTAGGCGGGCATTTTATTGTCGTCCGGTAGTCGCGTTCAGCCCAAAATGACGGAAGTGTAGCTTTGCTGCTGGGTGCTGATGTTGCAATGCAACGATCACTTGACTTTATGTCTGTACGGGAAACCGCTCTGTCCCAAGATAACAATATTCGCCTACCAGCACCTCTTAATTAACAAGTTACATTTTGTGTCTGTTAAATATGAAAGACTGGAAACAGCTAGTCTGGCTCTATATGAAGGTTTTGATACAGATCAGCCAAAACAAACAAGATATAACTTGTGAATTAGTGAGCTAGAGGAAGTGGTTATAGCTTTGAATAGAGCCAGGCTAGCTGTTTACCCTTGATTCAAGTCTTTGTGCTCAACTAAGCTAACCGGCGGCTGACTGTAGGTTCATACTTGGCAGACGTCTAAATGGTAAAGCTAACAGTCAGCTAGCTTAGCTGAGCACAAAGACTGGAAACAGTTATCCTGGCTCTGTCCAAAAGTGACAAAATGTCTCTAAAGATCACCAATTAACACCGTATATCACCTTTTTTTAATTTGTACAAAAACTGAAGTGTAAAAACAAACAAACAAGCTGGAGTCAAGCTATATCGTATCTTATATCTGAGCTGTTTCCAATCTTTATGCTTAGCAGCAGTCTTTGTGCTTAGAGTTAGATGAGAAAGTCGATGCCACATGGTATCAATCTTCTCATCTAACTTTTGGCAAGAAAGAAAATAAGCACATTTCCTGAAATGTAGAACAATTTCTTAATCACCCCGTTGAAAGAACTGCTTGACATGGTATGGATTTCGGTCTCAGTTAGGCAGTTTCATAGCCATAGGCCTACGGATTGGCAGGCGATCAAGTAAATAAAACAGCAAATGTAATAGAATGCTGTAGGATCTTTTGTTTTCCTGGTCGATTTCATCCGCCAGATTATACGCTGTATGCAGGAGGTACAGGAAAATCAATCCACTTTCATTAACTGCTGCTGATCTGGGTGCAGGATGGCGAGAGGGTGGGTGGGGAGAGAGAAGTCTGTCCCATCAATTGTATCGGGAGCTGAGCTCATGCATCCAATGCGGTGCAGTCACCATCACCCACACAGCAAAAAAAAAGAGAGAGACCACCATAACGGAGCCATACCCCCATGCACGAAGGGCCTGCACTGCGTACATGAAAGGAAAGGAGGGCTTGAAAGGAGACGCTTTACGTTTGATCTGGTTGAAGGGCGGTTTGTGGAGGGGCGGGACAGATGGAGGACTGCGCCCGGAGATCAATGAAAGTCCTGAGCTTTAACATGTCGCACATGTGAGGAAGGACCTACTGGTCTGGGGAAAAGTGCTAAAAGCTGCTGTCAAGGTTGCAGTAGGTGTGAAAAACCCCACTCTCCACTTTTACTACCCACTGTCACACGTTTGTGAAAAAGACTGATAAACTGTTATTCACCGACTCAGCCCAAATGGAGGCAGTTATGTGCTATATATTTCTCCAGACACGTGTGAATTTTAGCTGTTTTAATCACAGATGGCTGGTCTAATTTTAGCTCGGCTTCAGAGGACAGATTTCTACTCAAAAAGGGTGATCTGCAGCGACGGCGGCCTGGCTTCGAGGAGCTGCCACGCTGCCACGCTAATCCTGTGGAATGCCTGCGCTGGACGGAGGGGCTTGAGATTGCCAAGGCATTGCCTGGCCTATTAAAAAGGAGAGCTGCCAACTGTATGCATATGGCTGCTTGAGAAGCAGCACTAGACACAGTCGCCTAAAACCTATTCCTTCAAACGGCATTAATGAATCAGCTATTGGAGTCACAATCATCGAGGAAGCACAGTATGAAATCGCAGCACTAACACAGATTAAGTGTGGAAGCAGTGGTGCACTTTGGGCCGTAAACCGTTAGTCAAAATAAGAGAAAATGCATTGTATGTGAATGCTGTAATGAAAGGTGTCATTCAGAAAACAGACACTTGCTAATGTGCAGGTGTTAAATTTGAGGTCATTTCAAGTTAATTTCCCCAAACATCAAACTATTCCTTTAAAAGCTTCTCTATACGACATCCAGAGCATTAATATAACAACTATTTGCTACTGTATGTAAAGATATAGAGGAGTAATGTCTCCCTCTGTGTGTGTTGTAATCTGAGCTTCTCTGTGCTTTGTTGACATAGCCGGGCCGGTCGCGCATGCTTTTAGCTCACGACCCACTGCTCTGCACTGCTCTCAAACGGCGGTTACAGCCGATAACGCCGTCCCGGCCGACGGCGCCATTGCACAAACTAGCACTAGCACTCCCCCCAGGTTAACACTGTTAGCTCTGTCAGCAGTGTTGCCTTTGTTTTCACTGTTAACGCTGTTAGCATCGTTAGCTGCAAGCCTCTGGCTCAGCTGCCGCCATGTTGAGAGCCGTGCGGAGGCAATCAAAATGCTCCCAATCTGGCATTTTTTATGTTTCAGGAAGCGTTTTGAATGGTTTTATAAACTTTAGCTTGAGCTAACGTGTCGTTGATGGCAAGAATATGAGACAGATGGTTGATAGGGAGGTTAGGAGGTTAATGCCCTGTAACCTGAATCCAGACATAAACATATTCTGTATCATAAAGCATTTGACTTTTAACACACTTTCTCTGATAGGATAGCAGCAGATAAATCAGTCCTTTACATAAATAGGAGATTTACACAAGATTTATATGCCAGGAAAGTTTCAAGCATCCAGAGGGGAGGTGCAATCTTGAAATATGAAACCTCCATCAGTCAAGACAGGATTGAGCTTTAATGGAGTCTTTCTACTCTCCTCCCTCGCAGTAATAAAGATAAAGAAAAAAAAATCAATCCTGACACAAAATCCCACGAGGCGTTTGTGTTAAAAAGCCATTAAAATTTAAAAAAGGATTTTACATCCAGAGGTTTCATGCTCCTTTAACCAATTAAGACGCCGTGCATGAGGTCGTCCCATAGTAGGATAATTCACAAGCCGCTTCCTAAATTAAGCGGTGTGGATTTCAGCGTGAATTAACTGTCAAAATGGCTATTTTTGTCAAGACGGTCTTAACTCCTGTGGAAGAATGAAGAGGAATATGCCAATGGCTTGTTAGCTGCTCCTAACGCCTCATTATTCCTGCGTAACGACCTCCTTTTGCTCTCCGTGGGGTTTGTTTTACGAGTTTCAAAACCACCAAGATCTGTTTCACCCAGCCCAGAGGCCAAGAGGGACAGTTTCTCTTTAAAGAGAATTTACTCGGCTGTTGGCCACCAGAGGAAAGGCATCAATCAGAGGCCACTTAGAGGTAAAGTTTCATGATTTAGCAGCACCTATAGACACATGAGCTCATGGCACCAGAGGAGAGAAGGACGAGCTGCTGCTTTGCATGCTCTTACCATGAATCACGTTTTATAGCAATTGGTAAGCACTTCAGTTCACTCGTTTATGGAGTCTGCTCTCAATGCCAAAAGCCCATACGGCAAACAAAGACGACAGTTGTTTTTAATGCACGCAGATCTACTGCATGCCTCTGGGGAGAGAAACGCTACTCATCGCCCTTCAATTAAAACTATTCTTTTATTGCTGAGTGACTGTCACTCCTTTGAAAACGAGTGAGTTGTAAACAAGCCGAGAGGGAAAACAACACAATATCTGCAACCGAACACAAACAAAAACAGATCCACAATAATTTACATCAGGTCCAGGGAGGCAGATTATCTCACCTCATTTCTGCACCAGCAACAGCAGCAGCAGGTGGGCAGTGCAGATAATCCCTCCAACCACTAACATCTTATGGACAACAGATCTTTTAATTAACCTGCACCTGTTCACCCCGAACACCGGAAGAGGAAATGGAGCACAACAATTTGCGATTGTGCCTACAATACTTCCTGCTTGTTAGATGCTTAAAAAGTTGATTAAATGATCCTGTTACACCTTTTAATTGTGTTATGTGCTGTGTCTGTGAGTTTACATCCACCTGTTTTTATGCACATTGAAAAAAAACTGGGTCGAAAGAAAGAAGTTAAAGGACCAGTGTGTAACAATTAGAAGGATCTATTAGCAAAATTGGAATATTATATTCATAAGTATGTTTTCTTTAGTGTATCATCACCTGAAAATAAGAATCATTGTGTTTTCGTTACCTTAGAATGAGCCGTTTATATCTACATAGGGAGCAGGTCTCCTCTCCACGTAGTCCGCGATGTTGCACCGACATGTTTCTACAGTAGCCCAGAACGGACAAACCAAACACTCTTAACTTTTCCTGCTTGGGCCGATGTCAATATCGTTACTCGCTCCCGTCATCGCCGCTCTCTCTCTCTCTCTCTTGCTTCACCACTCACTTCCCACGTCTGCTCCAAATAACCTACGCTACTCTTTCAACAACTGGCTCTAGAGAGGGCCATTCACGTTTTTGCATCGGCCACCGTAGCAATCATACATGCTTGGCACACTGGAGAAGTTGTAATTTGCAACCTCACCGCTAGATACCACCAGATCCAAAACACTGTTCCTTTAAAAAAAAAAAAAAAAGTCGAAATATTGCAAAAAAGTTTTACGCTTGTCTGAGGTAGAAAAGTTGGTGTATCAATAAAAATAAAATGCGACAAAGTGCAATGGAAACATACATACATAAATACTGTACATACATACATGCATACACGAATAAATCATGTCGTACGTGAAACATGAAGACTAAAATGTTCCCTGAAGAGACGAAAAAAGCCGACAGACAAAAACATCAGATCTGCGTGGACCAATTAATACATGAAACAAACATAAAATGCTGTATTTCCATCATGTTTTCCACTCAGTTTTCTATCAATTTAGGTCCGACCCATCTCATTGCACCTTCTTCTTCTGCAGTGGTTTAATGGGGTTGTGTCTTGAAGGTAACACACAAATTGCGAAACTCTTGCGAGATGGTTAAGATAGTCTCGCAAGAGTCTTTTCAAGTTTTTCGCAATTTAAGGGTTACCTTCTAGACACAACCGTTTTAATGGCACCCAACTGGAGAATTATCACCAACAGCTGTTTATCCCGATGTGCCCAACTCCTAATATTTGCATAACAGTATAGTGAATGGAAACGTGTATTAATTTTCATTTTCTTTTGCTGAGTCTCTGTAAATTTGGATAAAATTTGCGCAACATTTGGACGCAAACTTGACTTGTGTCTGCTCTGTATGTAACTCTCCACTATTTCTTTCTTTGCAGTGGGTCACTGCCTATGTGATGCTCTGGTTCGGTGCTTTGAACACAAACTACAATAAAACTGCTGGTAACACCAAAAAGAGCAGCTCTGCAGTCATTAACCAGCGCTCTCTTTTCTTTCCTGTCCTTCATAGATAAGTACTCCACTCCACACAAACACACATCTCCAGCTGACCTGCTATGTGAGCGCGAGATAGCAGGTGTGGTTAAACCATTATCAGCTTTACTGTGGGAGTTATTTTAGTCCGATCCCACAAGAAGGAGAAAAATGTGCAATGCCCTCTGTGACACATTCATTAATTAGCTCGAGGTGGAGGAGTCCAATCCTACAGGATCACTAGGAGTAAAAATGTTTCTCATGTGTCGAAACAATGACTCATTGATTGTTTGTTTTAGAAGTTGTGAAACCGATACGCGCATTAGTTTTTGCACCACTTGAACTTTGCCGGGTCACGGCGAACTGAAGGCAGAATGGAGATGGGATAATGATGTGGATTTCCCCTTGTCAAAGTCTGTGACCTGCCTCACTGTGATTCACCGTTATCACTGTAGAGTGCGGGAAGCACAGCCATGAGTCTGATGTGTCACGAGTCACTTGTGTTCCTCTCAGGCAGAAAAACTGCTAACTTTTTCCCCTCCCAGCCTTCTTTCCTCCTCGATGCTGCTGCTCACCTTCAAAAACGAGTCAAATTGACGCCTCTCAGATATCCAAAAAGAAAACAACGTTATATAATGTGAATTTCCGCTTCGGACTAATTTGCATTCCCATTGAACTGCGAGCGAAAAAAAGAGCTCCTTTTCCTGATTTGTCAGTTAGCTGATTCGAGGCTGTGAGGTGTGCACATCAGTGGCAGTGACAATTTTAGGTCCTGTGCTTTTGTGTCCATGGTAACTGGGAGGGAAGGTGAGGGTGTTTTAGGTGTGTGTGTGTGTGTGAGGGAGCAGTTGGCAGACAGTGAGCACACACAGACACAATGCACTAATTCACAAAAAATAAACAATCGCTGCTCGCTGCTCCGATTATCAGCTGCTATGATCTCAGACATGCTGTGGCTCCTGTTCTCCCCTACCAGTCTGGATCTGTGAAGAGCACATAGGTTAAAGCAATACAGAAACCCGCCCACCCTCGGCCTGTACAGTACACGATGCCCTCCTCTGACTGACTGCGAGCCAGCTCTGAGCTGCGCCTCCTGCAGTTGTCCACTTCTCTGCTTTCGTTGGATGCAATTTCTTTGTTCAGCGAGGCGAGGTGCTGACGTCAAATCGCCTCCTTTGTTTCAAAAACGCCTCGGCTGCATTGTTCGTCTAGCATGAATTCTTCAACCTGCCCCTGTTGCCGGGAGCAACAATGAGATAAATGACAAGATTTTTCAATCAGCGCATAAAGGAGCGAGGGGGGGGGGGCAAAACAAAAAAGAGGAATTAGCGACAAATAGAGATGTCGTAAGAATAAATCACAGAGAGGACAATGCAATTTTGAAATCTTTTGTCAGCTAAATTATATGAAATGCTTTAAGAGAACCAGTTGTTTATTTATTTACAGTTTCTTTGCAGATATGTTCCTGAAGGACTGCAATCAAGCAGATGTTTTGCATTGTTTTTTGAATAATTAAGTGATAATTTCTAAATAAAAATGGCAAATATTTACCGGCTCCAGCTCCTAAATTGAGAATATTTTCTGCTTTTTTCTTCTGCCTTCTGTGATAGTAGATAGATTACTTTTGGTTTGGATCTGTTTGTCGGACAAAAAGAGCAATTTGAAGATTGAAAATTGCCTTTTTTTTGTATTTTCTGACATTTTATTGACCAAACAGATTCATCGAGAGTCATTAACAGATTAATCAATAACAAAAACAATAATTAGATGCCAAGTGAGGTGTCCCATCACCACAATCAGCCAATCCCATGCAAATTTCCACGGCTGCTGAGCTGAGAAAGTCTAGAAAACAAGCTCCTTCACCCCGAACGAGTCGACTGAATGATCCATCTGGACGTGCACCTGACAGAGCGGCTTCCTGCGCGGCCCTTTCATGGGATCAATAGTTGGCTTGTGCCGAGAGGGAGGAAGAAGGGGGTTCAGAGCATTAACGTGTTGACATATGTGAGAATGAGCTGCGAGACACAACACAAGGGAGTTAGTGTACTTGACGGAGTCATTGAGCTGTTTGGTTAAAGGACCACCACAGTAAACAGCCCAGCTGATGAGAGGAAGGAGGAAGAGACTTTGGCAGGAAGGAAGCGGAAAGGCCGAGGGGGCAACTGGGCAATGACCTTAACATTGACGGGGCCCCTGTGGATAAATGACTATAATTCAAGAGTGTGTTCGCTTCAAGTGAAGGGCTTAACTGCTCTGCCGACACCTGTTCAGCTCCACAGAGGAGCCTTTCACTGAGGACAGGTGCCTCTGCAGCGAGACGCCCACTTCCCCGCGCTCTCCGCTCCGCTCCCAGCTGCTCTCCTTTCAGACCTCAGACTCAGATTCCTCACATGCCGGCCCGTCCGCTCGGCAACCACCGCAGCGGTCACTAAGCAGCCTGATGGTAAAGAAGACAACTCTCTAATGCAAATAAGACCTCTGCCAGAGCATCACAAGATCAGGGTGTTTAAGATAAACTAGAATATGCTGCATATTTATGCATTCAAAATGCATTAAAGCACCTTTCTCACTCTATGCAAGCTTCACTTCCTACATTCGTAATAACTAGGGCTGTCAAAGTTAACGTGTTAACGCAAATTTGTTTTAACGGCACTAATTTATTTAACGTGTTAACACAACTTGCAAGGAATCCATGTCTTACTAGCTTGTCAAGAAAGAGGCTAAATAACACTCCAAACTCACGCTACATTTTGGTGAGGAAAAACTGTCATGGCCATTTTCAAAAGGGGTCCCTTGACCTTTGACCTCAAGATATGTGAATGAAAATGGGTTCTATGGGTACCCACAAGTCTCCCCTTTACAGACATACCCACTTTATGATAATCACATGCAGTTTGGGGCAAGTCATAGTTAAGTCAGCACACTGACACACTGACAGCTGTCCCTTTAAGGTAAATGTTTAACAAATGTGCGATTCATTTGCGATTAATCTCGATTCAATATTTGAATCGACTGACAACCCGAATTTGTGCATTTAAAAAACTAAAAAGTTGCATTAAAGTATGTTTCTCACTCTATGCTAGATGGTGGACAAGTTCCCTATAAGTATGTGTAAGCTTCACTCCCTATATGAATAATAACATGACATTACTTCCATTACAATCATCAGTTTGACTCAAATTCAAGAGAAATGAACTCAAGAACTTGCTGCGTCAGTCATTTCCTGATTTCATTTTCTATATAAGTGCGAGTGGTACTTGCAATTATTTTCATTATTTTATTAATCTAATGAATCAGCCAGTTATTTTCTCAATTAACCAATTAATCATTTGATCTATAACATGTCAGAAAGAAATTATATTATAAAAAGTCCTGATTTCAAATAGCTTGTTTTGTATGACCAACAAACACCAAAACCAAAAGACATACAATTGACAGTCACATAAGACAAAAAAGCAAGAAAGCCTCACAATTCAGGAGCTGAAACGAGGGAATGTTTTGGTATATTGGCTTAAAAAGGCTTAAAAAATGATTAATTGATAATCAAAATAGCTGCTAATTAATTTTCTGTTAAATCAACTAATCAACTTAGGGTTTCTGACTCGTTTACACCCTGTTTAGGAAATTCAGTTATGCACACATTTTTTACGCAAATCGGGCAAAACAAAAAAAAAGCATCCTGCTGGAATCATTTCTGTGGGAGCTTGAACATGTGTGTGTGTTGCTGTGTGCATATATTCACACTGTCGGCTCTCTAGCTGGTTCAGTGACCTGGGCACAAGACTAACAGATTGGAGAGGGTGTGTGTGTGTGTGTGTGGGGGGGGGGTCGTCAATTTTAGTACGATAGTGAGCAGAGCGCAGATGAAGCCAGATTGAGCACTGAAATGATTTTGAACTGTGTGCCTCAGACCTTCAAATATCTGCAGTTTAACACCCCGACCACTAAACCTTCCGGAGGGGCTCACAGGATTTTGTGGGAACAGACAGCAAGCATGTACGTGTTATGATAAACATACCCTTATCTAAGCTGCTTCACATAGCATGCATACCCGGGCACGTGTAAGCACTAGCCATGCTTCCCAGATCTGGGCCAACTGGCTGCGGTCCAGCAGCAGCAGGGCTGGGTCTAGCGGCTCGGTCCCAGCATGCTCGCTGTGTGAGGAGCAAGGTGCTCCACTGCATAGCTGGAATGTTTTCGGTCTTTGTTTGGCCCCAAAAGGCTGGGAGATTCATTTTAAAGGTCCTCGTATAAGAGGAGGGCAAGTTGAGGCATGTCTATAACTCGCTCTCACGGGTCGGCTTCATTCATAACTGCTGCTGCTGCTCATTTAGTGTCATTTGATTCAGGGATATTAATATAAATCTAATCACGAGTGACAGGTCAAAGACGAATCGCATGGATAGTTCTACTTATTTGGAAGACAAAACAAAGCATACGGTTTGATTATTACCCAAACTGTCCGTTGTAAACATCAACAGATATCTTAAATTCCCTGTTTTCTCAGACTAAAATCTAAAAAAATAAAACAAAAACACAAAATATTCACATTTGAGAAGTCAGAGCCAGTTTTTGCACTTCTGCTTAAAAGATGACTCAAACTGAGGCTATGTTACTTTTGAAAGAAGAAATAACACATTCTTCCTCCTACAAATGAAAAGTTGAATTCATAAGCAATAAAAATACTCCCTTGCTTAATTGCTCAATTCAATACAGTTTTGTTGATACAATCTTTACGTGGTCTACTGTGACAGGCAACTTGTTAATGGCTAATCATCGCTAATGATAGCAAACTTTATAGAGACAGTCTACACGCCCCCAGCTTGGAGAGCAGACAAGAGTTACCGCAGCGGAGCAAAGTAATGTAGCCTACTGCTGTGGACGGGGCCGGCAGCAAAATGTATTTTAGCCACCAAAAAGACAGACTCACCCAAAAACAATCTATATCAGTTTAAGTCGTTATCTATGCTCTCACCAAAGCAACCAGACTCCATTGAAAAATACAGTAATTTTACCTCGCAGAACACGGTAGAGTTGCTGGTCTCCTGCTGCCTTGATCAGTTCGTTTGTTTGTATTATTGTGTGACTTTGGTTAGTTTGGATTCACCAAAGTCACACAATAACACAAACAAACTGACCGATTGATGCAGCAGTAGACCAGCAACCCCCCGTGTTTATGAGGTAAAATTGCAGTTTTTTTCCAATGGAGTCTGGTGGCTTTGGCAAGAGCATACAGTAGATACTGTAGATAAAACAGATTCAGTTCCCCGTCGGAAAGGTTCTGTCTGACGGCAAGGTAAACCGGAAAAAGTATTCTAAATATAGCGTACACAAACTGGTATTGAATTTTTTTAGATGGGCCTTTCATTTAGGAGGCTAAAATACATTTTACTGCCGGCCCCGTCCACAGCCGTACATTGCTTTTTTTCCCGTGCGGTATCTCCTGTTTCTCCAAACTGGGGGCGTGCCAACGATCATCTACTGTAGGTAATACACTGACTATGGATAAGAACCTCATACAACCCCACTTCAAAACACCTGTACTATCCCTTTAACAAAGTAATGTCGCTGACTTGTTAACTCTTCTCTTCTTGTGCTACTGTCCACCAACTAACCTATTAATTGACTAATTTTCTTAGGTCTAGACTTCCCTCTAGATAAAGTGGTTTAGATAATCTGGCTAATAATTTGCCCCATCAAACTTATTTTTAGCGATGCAGCCATGTTCCCAGATCTCAGCAACCAACTTGAGTGAGTATAATGTCATCATAAGCAGTAGAAATGATAGCCAAAGCTACTACAATAATGCCAAAGTTGTATCAAACCATGAATTTCCTTTACGTAAACCACCTTTGTAATTTGAAATGTGTAAAATAAAGTCTCACATCCTCATCCTGAAAACCCAAAGTTTAAACTTCTTACCAAATATACTTGTACATGTTTTTTTGCTAAACTCAACAACAAAAGCCCAAAGCTCAATATCTCATTCACAAACCGATCCACTCCACACCAACCCTGTAACATGAAGTCAAACTAGTAATTGCTGTAATTTGGGGTTGTTCTCTGCGAGTGATTCAGGTGTGTGGAGGTTGAGTCACGGCTTCAACACTTTCTGTAAACCACAAATTGCCTTTCGTCTAAAAACTCTCACATCATTCTCGAACCGCAAAGTCGGGAAAAAAGACACAATGTGTGGCCACTTGATTTGGACAGTCACGGTTCATGTGGAAGTCAACTAGACGCTTAGAGGATTTAGGATGTATTCCTGTCTGAGGCTGAACTGTTTTGCTTGGGATTCAAATAAAATCAGCCACTTTCAGGGGTCTTTCAAAAGCGATGACTTATGCTTGAACTGGCTGTCACTAATAAGCTCCCTCGCAGCAGACGGACGACCTGAAAGTGACGCACGGAGAGCCGCCCCGTCGCAACGAGAGGCCAAAACATCTCAGCGAGAAAATCCACCTAAGAAGTTTAAGCGCCCCTTCGTCTTCTGAGAGTCACGAGCGCCTCGCTCTTGTTTCTTTACATTCAAACAGCTGTCACAATACGAGTCTCACAATATCATCTTCTCTGGACCTCTGCAGCTGTGTGAAATGGTCGGGGCACTTTCTCCCAGCGATGTCATCGTCACAGCTGCATCTCTAAAGCCTCTCCGCTTCCTCCCGGGAGACTCGCCGCGAATTACCTTATCCTGAAACAGGCCGGCCAACATCTATCTGTCTGTCTGTCTGTGTGGAAACGCTTCAACTGACAAGAGTAGGGGTATTAAGTTGAGCAAGTTTCCTTTGCAAAACGTCCATCAAAGAAGCAATTCTTATTCTGCTGTTCGTTTTCTTAACTTCAAACCACGGTGGGAAAGTTTACAGGCGAATCAGAGCATGTAAACAAACCATCACATGGGCTCACATGTCATCCAGCATGGTGTTATTGGACTGTGTAATAATCTACATTCAGTGGTGTTTACACAAAGTGAGAGTTCACTCATTTTAAACCGCGTCGTGGGTCAAAAAGTGCAGTTTGAGTTCTTTTTTCTAAACATGGGTAATTGCCGCCTATCCGATGTCAACATCCATTTCCTCACACTCATGAAACGCTGTGATTTAGGGTCGTTTCCTGTTGTTTGTTTGGATTTCATTCTCAGGCTTTCATTTTCAGCTTGAGTGCAGTGACTTAAATGGCGCGTCACTGTTCATTCTTGAGCTGACACAACATTTTTTAACTTTTTAGAACGCCATTGAATCATTTTGGTCATTTGTTTTAAAGAAAAAATGTCAACTATTCACTGGTTCTAGTGTCTCAAATGTGATGATTTGTTGCTTTTCTTTGTTTTACACCATTGTATACCGAATATCTTTGGGTTTTAGACAATAAAAACAATAATAATAGTCATTTTAAACTATTCTATAGACAAAATTGATGAAGAAAATACAGTAATTGGCAGATAAATAAGTATTGAAAATAACTGTTAGCTCCAGCTGGTGCTCTTAATGCCTAAACTGGACCAAAGTCTATGAGTCATAGTCCATATTTTGAATAACAGACAGGCTCAATGTGAACGTGCTTTGCTTCAGGAGCTCAATTTCTAATTCAGGAGGTGATGAGTTCGAAGCAGCAGGAAGTAAATGTCCATGTTAAACTTTAAAGATCTTCTCATATAATCATTAGTTTCAAAGTCCATGATGACGTGTAAAGTTCAAGGAACATCCAGTCGCTACAATAAGAGAAACGAGTGGGAGGCACAAACAACTTCCCAGCAGCTGGTGTTTGCCTCTTGACTTTACAGGTGTATAGGTCCATTAAGGCAGAGTATAGAGTTACTGACTGTTCTTTTCCCCAGACAAATGCTGCTGTATCTCTTCCCACGAGTGAGCGGCTCCTTCTATGCATTGATGTGTTAAAGTTTACTGGGCTGTTTCCAGCTCTGTCACCCCGAGTACATCAGCTGACAGCAGCCTCAGTGCACAGCTCTAAGAGAGGCCTTCAAAGACCCCGAAGTGCAGAGCGGAGGCCTGAGGGCTTTCACTCAGCCAAACACAACATCTCTCTGTGTGCAGCTCACTGACCACCGTTGTCGTCAGAGACAGGATGGGACAGCAGAGTCCCCCCCCACACCCCGACCCCTAAACTCTCCGGATCTGGACCCAGGATGCCCCGCGCAGCCTACGGACACCTGCGGGGGACTGTGAATGTCTCTGTGATGGGACTGAGGAACGAGGGACGGTAATGAACACACAGTCATTCATCAGCCATCCATGGCACTGCTCCCATTCAGATACAGATACCCACTGAGACACAAAGCCCCAGCTGCCTCAAGTGGCAGACTTAACACACAACATTGGGCACCAATGCAACACAGCTCCATTTAGCCCCTTTAAAAAACGCCCCAAAGTGCCTCTCTATACATCCCGCTGCGCGCACAATGGACAGAAGTGGATTCATCGTGTGTTTAAAAGCAGAGAAATAACCTTGATTACCATCATGTTGACGGAGCCAAACGCCTTTCAGATACGGAGTTTGATTTCTATGGTACTACTTTCTAACAAATCACCCTTTTATAAAGTGTTTTAATGGTTAATAAATCACTTTCTAAAGCTTTACAGATCAGTTATTAATCTAAATCACTTTTCGGGTTGCTAGGTTGTGAAAGAGGTGTTTATCCTCCAACAGGACACGTGTCTTTTTTAGCTCTGTAGATTTTGAGGAAATGCGTTTATTTGCTGTCTAGCCAAGAGTTAGATGAGAAGATTGATGCCACTCTCATGTCTGTACAGTCAATATGAAGCATTGACAGCACAGCATAAAAGGCTGGAAACAGGGGAGAAAAGCTAGCATTGCTCTCTATGAAGGTCACAAATTCCACCTACCAGCACCTCTAAAGCTCATTAACATCTCTTTCATTTAATCTGTACACAAATTCAAATGTGAGAAATGTTTACGAGGATTTCTTTTTTTTGTATGATTTTTTTTTTGCACATCAACATATCTTTTTTTAACTGTTTTTTTGTCATGAATACTTTCACACAGAATGCAAATAGTACGCGGTGAAAAAGAAAAAAAAAATTTAAAACAAGGTCGATTTTATGAGCTTTTGCACCCTGAATAAAAGGCATCAACCAGTTACGTTGTGCGTAACGGGTTGAGTTGAGACTATATTCATGAAACAACAACACAGAGGCCATAGTCCGAGCCAAGACGCCAAACTCCATTACTCCTTTCAACCTTGAAAAAGCCAGCGCAGACCAGATCCACTCCTCCCGTTCTTACCTTCCACAATAAAAGCCCGAGAGATTCGCATGCGAGCAGTTTGCATTTTCGTGTTGTTTATTCATCACGCGCCCGGTGTTTAAAGGCCTTTACCGTACAACTTGATCAATCTTCCCATCTAACACTTATTAACATGTGTAACATTGCTAATTAGAACAAGTATTCATTAATGGATTACCAATATTTATAACTGCATTATCACCAAATAGACTAATATTGGTAATCAATGAATCGCTTAAGTTGTTTATCTTGCAACGATACTTGATCGTGGCTACTCTAATGTGAGCATTTGTTGCATTTGTCTGTGTTATATCAATGTAAATTGAATTAAATTGTTTTTTTGGACAAAAGAAGAGGTAATTTTGGGCTTTTTGTGAGATTGTGATTTGCATTTTTACTTATGCTGATATTTTATGGACTAAACAGTTAACCGATTCATTGGAAAACTACCCAACAGTTTTGCTGACAGTGAAAATAATCGTCAGTTGTAGCCCAGATTGATTGATGATTTATGTACCCTTATTAAAGCCATTAGTTAGACCTTATAAACTCTTCAAAAGAGGTCACTCATCATGAAGTAGTATCAGTCCTTCTTCCACTAAACTCTGCCCACACAGATGCTGTTGGAAGAAGAGTAAAAGAGTCTATAGCACATATGATGTTGGCGATTGTGCATCAGGGCTTTTCAGACTATAAAAGCGTGGGAGAGTGAGTATCACCTACATCAATGAGGAGAGAAAAAAACTGAGGATGTGTCAAAGTTAAACTGAATCACGGCCAATTCCCAGAAAAACCAACAACTCCCCCCTGGGTTTTGGACAGTGAATAATCGAGTTGTGTAAAAAAATTCTCATATTAGCCCACTTTGGAGTTTCTCGTGACTCTGGTTTAAGTCAGCAGTTGCAGCGCTCCACGACTGCGTGGAAGGAGAAGCTCCCGAGCCGAACAAACCAATTACACCCCTGGCAAGGCCGTGGCACCGCACTGCATCATCCCCACGGAGACGCCGCTGTCACATTGCATGGCATTACTGTGGCTCAGTGGACCCGGGACTGATGAGCCGTGAGGCCTGGCATGTGTGAGGGCTACTTAGCCCACACACAGTGAAGGAGACTGTGCTACATACCATTAAGTGTTGACTCTCCTTTATTAAAGAGGCAGTGTTGCTAAAACAAAGGCCTGCCCCGGTCAGCACAACACTCAATTGTCGAAGCATGTGACTCATATTTGATTGCAGTGAGTGTTAAAGCTGCAGGGCTGGGCTGCTTTTGGCCCCGTGACTCTCCCTGGGAGCTGGGGCAGACCTCCAGGATTGAGAAGCATTTAAACATTCCTCCCGGGGCTGCAAACACAGCCCATTAGCATCACATGCCAACATGCCAATAGACACAGAGGAAGGCACACAGCAGCAGCTCCTCTCAGCGCCGACATGCTGACATGGGAAAATAAGAACAATTCATGCGTTTCCTCGAGTGCCTCTCAGGGAAGTTTATTTTGACAAGCCTTAAAGTGAAAATACAGGATTAACCCTTTAACACTTTGGCACTGATGAGCAGCATATAAACACTGAAGATGTATACTATAACACACTATAATGTAAGCAGATATAAGTGTTTATTAATGTAAACAACTATAACTCCTCCTATGGAGAAGCATCATAACTGTAGTCTGCTGTATAAACAGATAGTAAATGACAATATAGTAAAACGTGTGTAATAATATAAAATATGTCTTCATAGGAGATGATGATATTGACATTAATGCAACACATAAACACTTGAGATGTACTTATATCTGCTTACATACACATTATAGTGTTTCTAAAGACCCATTTTATATTATTATAACCTTTATTAATGACTTATTAGCATTTGTAACTAAAGACTTGATGATTAAAACTCTTTATTAATGACTTATTATCATTTACAACTAAAGACTTGAAGGTTTAAACTCATTATTAATGACTTATTAGATTTTGTAACTAAAAACTTTATGATTTAAACTCTTTATTAGTGGCTTATTAACTATAACTCCTCTTGTGAAGCACAAAGCTGGTGTATAAACAGATAATAAATGACAATATAGTAAAACACAGTTGTCATAATATAAAATATGTCTTTATCGGAGAAGTAAACATATACTATATATCTATATATCTGCTTAAAACTACATTAAAGTGTGTTATAAACCATTTATTATTTGTGTATGTACTGCTTATGAATGCTAAATATGGGGAGTTAAAGTAAAGTGTTGCTGATGAGGTAATATTGTTACTCAATGAGGACAATTTGTCTTGAGAAAGGATGATTAACAGTGAAGAAATGTCATATATGTGGGTCTTGTTGCAACAGAGCAGCGAGCTCCGGAGACGGCGACGGAGCCGTCAGGGTGAAAGTGGGCAGAGCCGGTTGGCAAGCCCAGACTGGATGTTACGCACATACACAGCCTTCAATAATTACAGCAAAAAGGATCAACCCAGTTGCACAATGAGTGAAAGCATTAGCTAGCCACTGTCTGTCAGCCCCAATAAACCTGAGCTGTCCTCACAAAAAGATGCGTGCGCTCTGCCGGCCCAGAGAGCTGAAAGTAGCCTCAACTGGCACACTTTGTTAATTAAAGAGGTGACAAAGCAGCTTTGTTTCAGTTTGTCAGAGTAAGGGAAGTTGGGAGAGCTGCTGAAATATCATTCACTGTTGATGGAAATGTTTATTTAAGCTTTATTCTACCTGAGAGATGGACCGGGAAACTGCAACAGCTGAAACAAGTTGACGTCTTTGAGAGAAACGATGTCATCTTTCACATCAAGACACAAAAACATTTAGATTTTCTGAAAAATCTGAATGATTGAAGCAACTTGTTCAGACATCTCAGCAGCACCATCTGATGTACAATCTGACATAAGATTATGAGGTACCACGTTTTCATATGGCACCTCTTAGGAAAAGTTTAATAGGTCGTAACTAATGGCCTTATTAATGGTTAATAAGTCATTTTCTAATGCTTTATAGATTGGTTATATAACCGTCATAGGAACAACTTTTGAGTTTCCAGGTTGTGAAAAATCTCCAACTGGTTTTCTTCCTTTCCATTTGAAAATGATAAAAACATAAACGGTTGTAATCATAATAAGTCATTAATAAAGGGTTTTAACTATCAAGTCTGTCCGTATAAATGTTAATATGTCATAAATAAAGAGTCTTAATCATGAAGTCTGTAGTTATAAATGTTGATAAGTCATTAATAAAGAGTTTTAATCATAAAATCTACAGTTGAATGTGTTGATTAGTTGTAAATAAATGGATTTTGGTCCAGATTTTCTGCAGCCGTTTTCTAGAAATAAGTCAAAGGGAGTTTTCAAAACATGGCAACTCGGAATTTGATGATTTATAACCATTTATAATGATGTATTATCCATTAATAAAGCCATTAGTTACAAGTTATAACTCCTTTATGAAGGGTGCATTATTAGAAAGTGGTATTTTGGAACTCATTGCAGATTTGTGCAACTGTACATGTGTGTACATGTGTTTTCATTCGATAAAAAGTGTACATGTGTTGCTCCAGCTGTTACATCTCAATACAGGTCAGACAGGTAAGACTCATATCCCTGACGGAACGACCAAAACAGAAACAGTTACTCAACAAAAACTTTCATAAGTCGGGAAACTTTAGTTACTTTCAGTCAGCCTGTGGGAGTATGAAAAGAGCGTAAACTGGAGGACGAAGAAGACGGAGGCGAGGAGGATGAGGCAGACAAAGCGTCGGGCCAAACTCACTGATCAGCAGCGAACGCCGTTCCTCCCTCGCTCGCTTTGTTCATCTGAGCTTCTGCTTTTCAACCAGATGCAATTTGCTGCTGTCTAGGAAGCAAGAGGAGGCTTCCCGATGACTCAAGAAGGACGACACAGCGGTTTATGTACTCAGAAAGCATTCATTCACACCTCCACCTCCCTCCTGTCAACTGGCAGACTGTTTTTCTGACACATGAAGCATAAAAAAGTCGATATTTCACGACTAAATTCGATATTCGTCTTTCCCGATAGTGTTGTTTACAAAGACGTTTTAGTTGCTTGTGAGTTTCCCTCAGGGTGCCGTCAAGTTTCATCAAGTAAAACTGGAGATATTAAGATGTTTTTCAGCGCTGGTTACAGCAGAAAGGCCAATTTTGTAACTGAAATAAAAGATTGAGTTGATCTCTCACACAGAACACTAACAAAGCACAGCGTTTTATGAGCTCCAAGACTGACTTTAACAATGAAAATGCTATATTTAACTATATTTGAGAGCTTTAGCTTCTCCACAGAGTTTCTCAAACCAAACTGAGCAAATGGCTCTGCTAGTTTCTGTTTTGTCTTCCTCTCTTTATCTTTCCAAACACATCACCGAGGCCTTGATATGATTCACGCTACATGTCAACATTGATGTTCATCTGCAACACAAGAGCTGCTCTTCTGTATCGTCTAGATATGACTCAATAAATCGTGAGAAACATCAGTATGGTTGCTCTGTGTGCGAAGAAAGAATATCCACTTGCATTCATAACATATGAATGAATGTATTTGGTATTATTGTGCCGTGCCTGAGCCTGTCAACTTGCAAAAGAACCGATAAACCCATACAAGAGAGCTACGTGAACATATTTGAATCAATAGGCTACTACCAAAAAAGTCCACAAACGGAGAACAACTTTCACAATCAATTCTTCAGACCTTCGTTGTCTTTTCTTGATTAATCGATTCATCTTTTAGTCTATAAAATGTCCAAAAATAGTGAGACAACGTCCATCTCTAACAGAGCCCAAGGTGAGGTATTCAAATGCCTGGTTGTGTCCAAACAACAGTAACAATCATATAAAAGAGAAAAAGAGAAAGTTTTCAGCATTTTGGGGCATTTTTTGCTGGCAAAATTACTTAAAGGTGCAGTGTGTAGGATCTGGCAGCATCTAGCGGTGAGGTTGCAGATTGCAACCAACTGAAACTTGTCCCGTGTGCCAAATGCATACGAGAACTACGGTGGCCGACGCGAAAACGCAAAGACATGAAAACGCGAATGGCCCTATCTAGAGTGTTGACTTTGTCCCTTCTGGGCTACTGTAGAAACATTGAGGCCGTCTCCGTGAAGAGGACCCGCTCCATATGTAGATATAAAAAGCTCATTCTAAGGTAACGAAAACACCACGATTCTTATTATCAGGTGATTATACACTAAAGAAAACACTTATTATATTCCATTTCTGCCTAAATGTTACACACGGCACCTTTAAACGATTAGTTGATTATTTTTCTGTTGAGTGACTTATTGATTAATCGACTAATCATTCAATTTTGATCATCTGTATACCAGAATATGTTATTGAGTCATTTCATGAACAATTAACTCCCCTAAATCATCATAGTTTGTACTAGAGCTGAAACAATTAGCTTTGCTGTTAGATTACCTGTTTTAGATGATTGTAAACTGAATATCTTTGAGTTTAAGATTGTTGGCCGGAGAAAATAAGACATTTGAAAATGTCACTTTGGGCGCTGGGAAACTGTGTTGGACATTTTTTTGTTTTTTTCCCCGACATTTCATAGACAAAATAACGAATAGATTTAGAGCTGCAATGATTAATCGATTAGTTGTCAACTATTAAATTAATCATCAACTATTTTGAAAATCAATTATTCTTATTGTTTGAGTAACTTTTTAAGAAAAAAAAGTCAAAATTCTCTGATTCCAGCTTCTTAAATGTGAATATTTTCTGGTTTCTTTACTCCTCCATGACAGTAAACTGAATATCTTTGAGTTGTGGACAAAACAAGACATTTGAGGACGTCATCTTGGGCTTTGGGAAACATGGATCAGCATTTTTCTCCATTTTCTGACATTTTAAATGCCAAAGAACTAATCGATTAATCAAAATGTGAATCGATAATGAAAATAATCATTAGTTGCAGACTAGTTTGTAGTGCACAAAAGAAAACAGGACTCATATTCCACTTCACCCAAATTACATCATCCTCCTGAATATTCCTGAATCTGCCTGAAGAGACAAAAAAACAGATCTCAGCTGTGCAACTAAAGATCTTTGGATTCTATAGTTAAAAGAGATGTAACATATGATTAATCTTTCTGAAACTTCAATAAAGGCTTTTAACAGAGAAATTATTCATGTCCATATACAATCTGTCTACTCCAGAAGAAGTTGATGATGCAAGTTCATGATTTTGCAGGTAAATCGTGGTTATAATAGCCTATTATTTATTAGCTTCCTTGTAGTGTATGCATGACAGTTAGTGACTGTTATTGGCCAATGCAGCTCACCTAAAGATGAAACAAAGACTTTCTTTCTTCAAATCTTAACACAGACTTCAATGTTGAGCAGATTAGGAGGTGAAAGGGATGTCAGACTGCTGACCTCTGAGTGAAAGGTCCCTCAGTGGCCTCCTGACTGACACCAATGAAGGAATCTGTCTAATCCTGGACTCAGGGCATGACTCTCCAACCCACACACACACACACACATACACATCCTCATCATCATCCTCAACCCAGCAACCCCATGCAGACACAGCCACCCCTGGGGGCAAAAACACAGACAGGATGGGGAGGCAAGGGGCCCTCTGCAGGACACAAACACCACAACATGAAACACATAAAATCCCTTTAACCTAAATATGTAATTATTAAAATCTGCAAAAAAAAGCACAACTAACTGATAATTTGCACCATTGCAAGCCTCGTTTTTTGACTCCTAGATGATGCAACAACAACAACAAAAAAACACATCTCCTTTGAGCAGAACAATGACAACATCATCTACCTGTCCTACAACAACAACAAAAACACCTGCATGACTGATCCAAGACAAAAAGCTCCCCCATCATCAGTCATGGGGGTGGCTTTATCACTATTATGTAGTCATATTATTTATTGATATTAATCTTGTCTCTATAGGTGGAGGCTTCAGATAAGCCAAGCGGGGGGTTTTTGCCTCTTCCTGCACTAGTATATTATTAATTTATTTTTTTGTTATGTTGTATAGTCTTAAATTGTGCAAAATAAATGTGCATTGTTATTGCAATTGCATTGTTATTGCAATTGTATATGCAAATGTTATTGTTGTCATTATATATATAGTCCATTGCAGGCCATGTTTACCAGGCCCCATGTGTCATGATTATTGTGCTGTGGCATTAAATACTCAAAATTAAAAGGTGAGGACACACCTATACACATCCTTTATTTACTGTAGCTCGACTGAAACTAGCCTAGTAGTCTTTGAGCAGAACAATGACAACATCATCTACCTGTCCTACAAAAAAACAAACACCTGCATGACTGATCCAAGACAAAAAGCTCCCCATCGGTTTTTCTGTGGACACAGAAGAGGCTCATAAATGCATTATTGAAATCATATGTGGAGAGGATGAAAAACACCTGGAACTATAAAAGGAGGAGAGTCCAATATAGGCCATGCATGTTTACCAGGCCCCATGTGTCATTATTATTGTGCTGTGGCATTAAATACTACAAATTAAAGGTGAGGACACACCTATACACATCCTTTATTTACTGTGGCTCGACCGAAACTAGCCTAGTAGTCTCCAGTATTGCCTCCTGCAGAGAGGTTGGATCTCTCTCTGTCTGTCAAACAAACAAACACACACACACAGACAGTACCTGAGGAATTCTTGCAGACAGGTGTCACAGAACCGATGTCCACAGGTAGACACTTGGACCGGCTCCCGCATCGCCTTGCTGCAGAGCGGACACTGGAAGCGTCTCTTTGGCTTCTCCAGAAACTTGTAATCAAACCCGGGCATCGCTGCTACAGGTTCCGTGGGGAGGATTTTTTTTTTTTTATCTCGGCCTTCACAAAGCTGCTGCAAGGTTTTAAAAAAAAAAAAAAAAAAAAAAAAAAAGGTATAAATGTCCTCTCTTGATTCCTCCTCCTGTCAACCCTCCTCCTTCTCCTCCTCCACCACCTCCCTGGAAACGGGGCTATTTAGCTGCACTGCTGTCTAAAGCCGATGAGGGTTCATATCACGTCCCTTCTTCCGACGGAGGACGAGCACTCCCCCGGTTCTTCCTCCTCCGGTGCAGCCTCCCGGTAACAAAAGAGAGACACACCGACAACCAGTCCAATGGAAAAACGCTGCAGAGATGAGCACAGAAAGCGTCTCTCTCTCTGTGGTGCACGTTTTGTTAATGTGTTGGCCCTCTTCTTCTTTTTCTTCTCCTCCTCCTCCTCCTCCTCGGTGGATGCAGTAGTGACAGACTGAGCACAATGAATAACCCCTCCGTCTGTTTAGGTGCACCGAGTCTCCTCCTCTTCCTCCTCCTCCTCCTCCTCCAGCAGCAGCAGCAGCAGCAGGAGGAGTCAAGGAGCTGAAACACTCTGTTCACACCGTTGTATCCACATTATCAGCTCCATTTATAGGAGCTTTAATAGCAGCTTTTTTATGTTTGTTTTCCATGCAAGTGTTTTAATATTTATTGGCCTATTTATTTGTCAGATAAGCCTATATAAAGTACACACAAACTAGAAATATTATAATATAATATAAGAAATATTAAACATATAATTAGGAAAAGGCAGAGGTGAAGAAGGTTTTGTTGTTAATATTTCAGTAAAATATTTTTTGTTAATGTCCAATTGACCTAATACACAGACAGCACAGTCAGAGGTGACAGACGCCCTCTGGTGGTAGAGCAGACACACAACATGAATTTCTCACTGTATTTCATGTTAAAATGTTGCCTTTATAACATGATAAAGAAAAGAAAACTTACATTGTTACACTTAAAAAAATAATAAAAATAAAAACATATGAAAATCTGGAC
Source organism: Sebastes fasciatus (assembly GCF_043250625.1). Lineage (NCBI taxonomy): Eukaryota > Metazoa > Chordata > Actinopteri > Perciformes > Sebastidae > Sebastes > Sebastes fasciatus. The sequence continues at coordinate 25,590,390 of NC_133801.1, forward strand.
ATGATTTTGTGACAGTAGAAATAAAAGGGCACATGCACATTATTTAGATCATCTTTTCACCTGCTGTATTGCCACCGGATTACATCATCATTACATCATCACACAAGACAACAATGTGGACGATCCACGTCCTTAGAAAAAAGGTGTGAACACTTCTTAAATAAGGATTAATGACTTCAAAAACGCTATGAATTTTGAAAAATAGTGGATTTCTTATCAGAAAAAAAAATCCAATTAATCTACAGTATATAGCTGTAATGTAATATTATATATAATTTATATATAATAATCATACCAAATGATAACAGCTGTATGGAAATTACATTATGAACAAAGGTGGTTAATGTGAGAGTAAGGAGGACTGTGGAGGCAGAATAACTGTCACTGAGAGATCCTATAATAATACTGTAGGTTAGTTATTAATTTTATGCTGGTGATGTATGACTTGTTTTATTTTAAAGTCAGCCTTCCCAGTCATGATAAGGATGTTTAATATTTTTGTTTCCAGACATCCATTAGCAGCCACAAGAAACATTGCATTTCCTTGAAGGGGAATTACGCCCATTTTCAAAATTCATGTTATTCCTATTGTCTAAGACAGTCCAAAAAATATTAGTAAACTCTCTCCCAAATCCAAAAACTAGAGAGCTAAAAACTCAAATTTGTGATGTCATAGGGTAGAAAATATGGAGGCGCTCCATAGACAATGAATAGGGAACGATGTTATACAGTAGATGACACTGAGAGCACCCAGGAGAATGATCTGAGTATAAGGGTACATTAATAGAATAAAGCTCATTTGGATATACAAAATCAGTCTCATTCATTGTCTATGGAGCAGCTCCAGACTTTATATAAGTTTGAGACTTACTTCTTTGGTTTCTGGCTTTGAGAGAGAGCCGCTCATGTTCACAAATATTGATTGAACTTTCCTAGGCCATGGAAAAAACATATTGGAATTGTTCATTTAGGTGGTGTTCCCCTTTAACTGAGTACTATTCACTGTGAAACCATCTTCTCGTATAAAATATAAGACTCATCACATGATTTTGTCACAGGTTGCATGTTTTATGCTGTTCAAAATTTCATTTTGGATATCCAGAAACCAACGCACACCTGTGAGGATTTATCTTTCTTTTAGTGGTTTGTTTTTGTGACAATAAAAGCTACATTTACTCAAATACTGTACTTAAGTGCAATTTGAGGTACTTTACTTGAGTATTTCCATTTTAGGGTACTTTACTTTTTTTTTTTTTGGACACTTCAGATGATTAAAACAAAATATAATCAACTAATACATTAAAGATCCCCTCCAGACATGTTTTTTACACGTATATATAAACTCTACTCATAATACTCTACTTTGAATAATAATTTGTAGCTGATATGTTCTTTCCACAAAAAATGTTGTTCTTGTAAAATAAATCTTGTTAAAATCTTTGAAATGACATGTACTCCTCATTCATTAAAAATCCATGATCTATAAATGTAAATTGAACTGCGGAACAACAGTTACTGAAGTAAAATATTGAATGCAGGGCTTGTAATGGAGTATTAATACACTGTGGTATTGCTACTTTTACTTAAGTAAAATAGAGTTCTTCTTTCACAACATTGGCTTTGGCAGTTTTCTTTTCTCAAAAGTATTAGGTCATCCTATGAATACAGTTCACACAGTATATATGTATATACCAGCTCATTCTATATATAATACATATTTCAGTGGGTTACAACACAGAATCTTCCAAAATATACAAACCTGTGTCTGAAATGACTCCTTATTTACTATATAATGCACTTTATCTACTGTCCACCATTTTCTGTGAGTGTCCAAATTGTCCCAATGTGACATTTATGCTTACTGTTAACCGTGTTTATATTTTTGGCATTGCGTATATTTTGTATTTATTTATTAATATTTTTACATTTGCACTCCTTGTACTGCAACTGCTTGATAAATACATTTCTATCATATCTGATCTCATATACTACTTTCTGCTAACAATCCCACAATGCTATTTGACACATTTTATAGATGTCAGTGATGAAGAAAAAAGTGGATGATTCATACGTGTCCATATTTATGGCTACCTGCAGAATAAACTACTGAGTGTCTATTGTATAGGGGGTAGTGAACGAGTGAACTAAGGCACTCCCTTGTTTTGGACTGAATACTGAGTGTCCATTATATAGGCGGTAGTGAACGAGTGAACGAGTGAACTAGGGCACTCCCTTGTTCCCTTGTTTCGGACTCAATCATTAAGTCTTGAAGACATAGCTCAGTTGAACCCTGAACAACACGTCGTTATTTGGTTTACATATGTATTGGAGGACTAATCCAATAAAGCACAATGTGAGCGCTGACGATGTGATCCAGATTAATGTGTTTGGGTCATTGGACTGATGACACTCAAGTGGTTTTCATTCTTTTCCTTTCTATGAATTGTGTCAACTCATTGAGCAGTGGCTTAAGAGAGCTCAAACTAGTTTGACTTTTACTGGCCTTTATTATGCTAACTCTGCTCATGAGAGAGGACAATAGCTCGCCACATAATGACTTCCTGTAATCCAGCTACAGCAACAACATTCCTTTAACTAACCTGTTGAGAGCTACACCTGCTGCAACACACTGGGTTTGACCTTTCCTGTGCTTTTGCTGCTGAATGATATCAAACCAGCGAATGAAACAAACATTCATTCCTGGAGAGAGAGAGAGAGAAAAAAAATCTAGACTGAGAGGAAGACCAAGTGTGAATGTGAGGCCGCAGCTGCGGCGTGAAAGGGAATCTTTCAACTGCAGCACAGACGGGCCTCTGGGAGGAGTTATATTCAGAGGAAGCTTCACCTCGATGCCACCGCCGGGCTTCAGGGCGACCGCTGAGTGGGTGTGGGGTCGTTTGTAGGACAGAATCATCTCGGGACAGGTTCCTCAAGCAAAGCTGGAACAAAAGGGAGGAAGGGACAAGGGTAAAACATCAGTAAGAGCTGAAAATTACTAGTCTTGTTTCAGCAAAAAATGCCAAAAAGGAGGAGGATTTGCTGCTTTTCTTCATCATATAAGATAGTTCACTGAATATCTTTTGGACTGATGGTCCGATAAAACAAAGAATTTGAAGATGCCATCATCTTTTGGACAAAACAATTATTCAGCAGATTAATCAATAATGAAAATAATTGTTAGTTGCAGCCCTAAACATGATATGACTCCACACATGACTTATCTTGTACAAATCACAGCAGACCGATAAATCAATTTGCCAATAATCAGGCCAATAGTGGCTGATTATTAAGTTAATTAAATATCGATACATGATCGTCTACATGTTCTACGACCAATATGAAACAGGATCCTCCCAGTTACATGGCTGTACAGTTAAACATGGACACTCAACACTGTTTAACAGCTCCGTTTGTGTTGCTTTCTGTTGTCTGTAGTGGTGTGGTTGCAGATTGCAACCAACTGAATACCCCTCCGCTAATTCCTCCCTTTCCCAGACTGTGGTCACGTGAGCCGCCGAATGCAAAACCATGGTAACGCCAAAATAACACCACTTTAGGAGCAACGGAAGTCAGACGGCGGCTGGCGGTACCACGGTTTTGCACTCTGCAGCTCACATTACTGCAGTTTCACAAGTGTGTCGGAGAACTACGGTGGCCTTCAGGAAACGTTAAAATGTGAAACGCTCTTTCTAGAGACAGGGTTTGGTTTGTCCGTTCTGGGCTACTGTAGAAACGTGGCGGAGCAACAGGCGGACTACGTGAAGAGGACATATTCATTCTACGCTAACGCAAACACGATTCTTAGTTTCAGCTGATTAAACACTAATGAAAACATAGTTATGAATTTGATATTCCATCTGTGCGGATAGATCCCCCGAAATGTTACACACTGTTCCTTTAAATAAGCCCTGACTACAAAGCGAGACTCGGTAAGTAAAATAGTAAACTTTGAATCAAACTGTTTTGGGTTTCTATTGTGTTCATTTTTTTCCAGTATGTGTTTGATTCTTTAATAAATTGAAGGCGTTTGTGGGTTTAAAACACCGTCGTCCTGGTAAAAAGAAAAAAGCGTACATGATATATCAACACTGTTCTAATAAGGTGTAGTATTGCTTATCAGTTTCTGGTCTGGTCCGATCAGTATCAGACCCTGCTAATGACCTCTACGAGTGTTAGTCCATATTGGTCTCCATGTCCTTGTCACATGGTGCAGGTCAACGAAACATTTAAACAGCAGCCGTGCAGCCTGTAGCGAGGATTACCAACATCTCTGTTACTTATTAAATTGTGATGCAGTTTAATCTTCTCTAAATCTGCAGCTATTTTCAATTTGGAGTGTAGAGGGACGATTTAATCCCACCTGCACTGTTTTTCAGTTTTCATTAGAATCTGTGGCCTTGCACTGTTGAGACAAAGAGGGGCAAATTGCCGTTTTTTGTTCCTCTCGGTAAGAGAATTTTAATTTCAGTCTGCAATCAATAACCACAACGCAAAACTGGAGTGAAATATTACTTTTAGCGTGCAGATAGAAAGTTTCCCGATCAAGTGTGGCAAAAAAGAAACTAGTTTGTGCGCCTGTGACTCTAAATACTTATGTATGACTGTATGAGACAAAGCTATAATCATGTCTTTAGCCAGTCAAACTTACAGATGAGGCCTTTCATGATTCCTCATAAACATGCAGCTCTGTCGACGTTATCGAGAGAAGCTCGTTTCAAGTTCAGCCTGTCTCTCATCTGGGGATTAGCACTCTCTCACTCACATTTCACCACCATCCCAACATCACCCAGTGTTTGTTAACAAAGGCTAATAAGCGAAATATTACGTTTCACTGCCAGCAGAGTGTTGCCATGACAACAAGCCACCGATGTCACCGTGAACGGGTGACTCTCGTCGAGCTGCACCGCCTTGGGTATCCCAGAATCCTCCTCTTTCCTTCCGAGGCGGCCGCGGGCCCCCTTTCCCCAGGTGTACACCTCGCCGTCTGTGGAGAGCAGGAGGAGAAGGAGCTGGTCACCATTTCTACACACACACACGTCTTTAACTGACAGCTCATAATGACTCTATCTGGAGGAAGTCAAAGCTGAACAAAGACTTCCCTCAACAAAGAAAACCTACAGGCACTGCTGGCTTTTTCCCCGGGGAGCCAGTCGCTGGCACAATATGACATTTTACCATTTTACCCTCAAAACACACTTACGCACACACACACAAACACACACACACACACATCTGTTACCTATCTGTTAACCCACATGTTCAAAGAAGCAGACCGATGGTTTTGTATGTTTAGCTCATTAGCTAAAAACCCTGTATAGTTTACATTACCGCTAACCGTTTTTCCAAACCGTACCACATGTCCCATGTAACTGTTAAACTTTCAGTTCATTTCAGTTTGACATGAAAATAAACTTCCAGAAATTTGAAACTTGTTTGAGTAACAAAATCCATCACAGTGAACATTTAATCAGCTCTGTTTTGGAGTTAGAGTTACACTACCGTTGTGTGGTCACATAGTTGCTCACAGAGACTGTTTAAAATCCTCCTCCTCTTTTCCTTCAAAGCAGCTGAACCACAGATATCTGAGGAGCAGTGTTGTCTCAGCTCAGAGCTGAGATTGAACCCTGTTGTGTTTTGCTTGTGAAACTCCTACTCATACATATCTCTAAACAACTTTTAATGTTATGTGAGGGATTAACAATGAGGGAAAATCAAGAGTGCGTCTTAAAAAGGCCTCCTTTGTGCTTGTTGGAGACTCTGCAATCTCATGTCAGCTGCAGAACAGACGCCGCTTTAATGCAAAACCATCAAATTCATCATTGTTTTTAAAAAAAAACGGACGTGTGTGCTTATTATTTTTTGCCTTCAGGTATAATTGCCAGACAAGATGGCTCCAGTGAAACACTTTTAACTAAAGACTGTTTCAGACATCAGGGCTTTTCTTCATTCCACCAACAAGAAGAGTTTCAAATCAGTCCCAGCATGCAGCAGCATCACCGTGCAGTGACAAGAAAACTTACAACCCTGCCCACAATATTTCTTCTCCCCCCTGATTTTGGCCACACCATGCGAGTAAATTTCGACAGGCAGATTTCAGTCTCAGGTCGGTGTTATTGATTGATATTGTTAACACTAAACGAAGAGAGCTTATTACCCCATTCTGGCCCACTTACATTGGCTTTCTGTATGCTTCAGAACTCAGTTCAAGATCCTCCTGATCACATTCAAAGCCCTCCATGGCATGGCTCCCTCTTATATTTCTGAATTTATAATCCAATACTCAGCACCAGGATTACTCAGATCTTGTGACCAATTGCTATTAAATATCCCACGGTCCAGGCTAAGAACAAAGGGGGGCCGTGCTTTTACTGTTTTAGCTCCAACACTATGGAATTGCCTCACCCTCACTGTCAGGTCAGCTGAGTCTGTACCACGTTTTAAAAAACTTTTAAAAACCCACTTAGGCTGGCATTTTTATAAATGTGTTGCTTGCAGTATCTTTTGGTTATGGTTTTATTTGTCTTTTAATTCTGTTTTCTTTGTTATATTGCTTTTATTTTTGAGTATCTGCTTCCGTTTCACAAATTGTATATGTTTTCATGATGTGTACTATTATGCATTTGTATTTTTAACTGTGAAGCACTTTGAAACTGCTGTTTTGAAAAGTGCTAAAATGTATTATTATTATTATTATATCTCTCTGACTCTCCCGTTAGCTGTGTTGCACCTGGTATGGCGGGACAAATGTATCACCTGTATCATTCTTATTAGTTCAACTAGTCCAGTGACCTCACATATACCCCAGCCTTCAACCTGTGGAGGTGTGCAAGGCCTTTAAAAACCGAAACGGTTAAAACATCACATTCACTTCTACTCACCAGATCCGATAGCCAGGGTGAAAGCGTCTCCACAGGCAGCCATGGTGATGCCCTGCAGCCCGGGCACCGGGTAGGGAGCACGGCTGCTACGACGGGAACTACAGCCCATCTGACCATGCTGGTTGCTGCCAAAGGTAAAACACTGACCCCTCTCTGGAAAAATCAACATCAGTATTAAGACTTTGACACAATAAATGTTTGATTATTTGCAGCCTCATTTTATGCCAAAGGTGTTGTAAAAAAAAAAAAGATTGAACTTCTACTTTTCTCATATTAGTTTAGCTTTAGCAATTTAGCTTTACTGAAGAAGTTGATCATGTTAGAAGTGATCTCTCCATGTAGTGTTTTACTCAATCTGGTGCAGCAAAAACTAGTTTGATGAAACAGGGACCTTCACTTATTTCATATCATTATGGAGGCAATCACTCAGAGATGCATCATTTCAAACAAGTCTGATTCAAAAATGTGATTTGATAGATTAATAATGGCAATATATTACCTGTAACAGCAACAGAATGGGCTGTCCCAATGTCAATGTGAACAATCTTCTCACTGTTGAGCGGGGCTGATTGGACAGGAGTGTAAGAAAGGACCTCTTCCACCTGATTGGAGGGATTCGGTTCCTCTCCAGCTGTTATCTTATCCAGCCCGAGCTTGTTGAATCTGAATACAACAAGGAATAGAGAAAACTGCATTTATTATTATTTTTTTTTAAATAGGGCTGAAACTAACGATTATTTTCATCGTTGATTAATCTGTTGATTATTTTCTCGAATAATTGATTCGTTGTTTGGTCTATAAAATGGTGAAAAATGGTGATCAGTGTTTCCCAAAGCCCAAGATGACATCCTCAAATGTCTTGTTTTGTCCAGAACTCAAAGATATTCAGTTTACTGACATAGAGGAGTAAAGAAACCAGAAAATATTCACATTTAAGAAGCTGGAATCAGAGAATTTAGACTTTTCTTTTCTTAAAAAATAATAATAGCAACTAATCGATGAATCGTTGCATCTCTACTTTTATACCACTCCATTGATATACAAGGTATATTTATCACAAACCATTTAATATTTTTTCTTCCTGTTTCCTCATCTGCTGCAGGTAACTGCTGAGTCGCAAATATCTGAACAATGCTGCTTCTACTGAGACACTGTTTACAGTCCCACTCCTACACAGCTCTACATCCTGTCCCAAACCTCTCTGAGAGAGACGGATTAACAGTTACAGAAAAGTGTTTGTCATTTCAGGAGAATGCCGTCTCACAGGTTGTGCACCAGGAAATGATCTCTGTGCATCATTTCCATCTACAGTATCATTACCACATGTAAACAAACAAGTTTATATATATACAGTACATATATATATACATTCAGTGACTATGTCATCTCATTAAATGTACAATGAGAGGGTTCACCACTGATCATTAGCTCATGTTTATTGAGACTAATGGCCATGGTTTTGGGTGGGAACACGTAGAGTAATCACCTGTTGCTTCCACATGCCACAATGCTGCACTGGGTGCTGATAATCATGGAGCAGTCGACTCCACACACCACCCTCTGGGCCTCGAATTCCACAGGTAAACACACCTGCTGTGGAGAGTTGTGGGTGTCTTGGGTGCCTTGCCCGAGGCGACCTTCCAGACAGAGGAAAGAGACCCGACAATCAAGCCGTGTGCTGGAATGCTGCAGTCATAAATGAGTCACAAGCAAACAAACACCAAGAGATGAATACTAAGATAGATTGGAAAACAACCGGTCCATTTACTACGTACCATTGTCTCCTCTTCCCCAGGCAAATACTTCTCTTTCATTGGTCACAGCGAGTACGTGGGAAGCACCGCATGACACCTGAACCAGCTCGTAGCCGAGGAGTGCCTCGACTATCTTGGGCTGAGCACAAAAACAGAGAGAGAGAAAAAAGAAGCGTCATCATTGTAATGTTTTAATTACAGATCTGTAGTTTGTCTGTAGGTTGTCACAGTTTTTAATAGGTAAACAACATGACTGACACATCCCTGGTTCGAATCAAGCATTGCATGTCACATTACTCTCTCTCCCTTTTTGTTTCCTGTCTGCCTCACTAATTTCTTTAACGCATTAACACAACTTGCGATTTTGAGGTTAAAACGGGTTCAGTTTTAAAGCTAGAGTTAATATACTGGTATCATATGAAACTAGACAACCTGAGGAATCCAACCATGCAATACAAGCATACTAGTAAAGGAGGCTACATAACTAATAAAAAACTGACATGGCCATTTTCAAAGGGGTCCCTTGACCTCTGACCTCAAGATATGTGAATGAAAATGGGTTCTATGGGTACCCACGAGTCTCCCCTTTACAGACACACATGCAGTTTGGGGCGAGTCATAGTCAAGTCAGCACACTGACAGCTGTTGTTACCTGTCACCTGTTACAACTTTAACCCTTTCACAGTGAGTTTTTAGTTCATAACAATTATTTATAACATTTCCAGTAGACTAAAAAAGTAGTCTTATTCAGTGTTCGGTTGTACTTAGCTCCACCCTCTCGTGTCACTTCTGGTTGCAAAAAACCAAGATGGCGAAGGCCAAAAACCAAGATGGCGACGGCTAAAATGCCGAACTCGAGGTTTCAATACGGCAATCCACAAACCAATGGGTGACGTCACAGTGACTACATCCACTTCTTATATATAGTCTATATTTAAAGGCATGTTTGTCATAATTTAGGACGTTTCCTTGCATATTCTGACACGGAATGTACATCAGAGCATGTAAAAAACTAGATCTGTTTACATAGTGGAGAAATTTAGAATACATGCTACTCACTGTAATATAACAGTCCTGCAAAGTCCTACCTTCATGAAGGTTATAAACAAAAGTTAGAGAGGAGCTGAATCAACTTTATGATCATTTTGGAGGATAGAGTTTGTCATGCTGTTTAAATGTATTGCATTATACTGAGAGTAATATTTAGCCCAACTGATATAAAATAAGGTGAACAAAATATTATAAATACCAGTAGAACTTATTGCAGGAGTGTTGTAGTAGTAGACTGCATTAGTTTCAGTTAGGTGTATCTAATAAACTGGCGACTGACTGTACATTGATTTAATATAAGTAGATTTTCCTTTGAATGGTGGACACGTACCTGTGTTACATCATTGAAGTTACCGTGTCCTAGGCAGCCGTTGCTCCCGCTTCCAAACGTCATGATAATACCCCTGTCTGCAAATTGAAAAAAAAAAGAAGGGATTAACGACACTATTAGTTGATGAGTGTAGGTGTATTCTTATGTAGACCAACACAATGCTCCTAATCCTCATCTAGGAAACGCTAATCTGTGTCACTACAGTGAAAAGTGATGAAAGAGAGGCGACTGAGCTGAGAGGAAGGGTCTTTAATCCTGTGTTATCTGCTTCGCAATACCGGAGGACTGACAAAACAGCCTCCTGAAGCACACTGAGTAACGGAGCACCACATTTTGAGATCAAGAAAAACTACTACCAAATGCTATCTGATGAAGTCTGGAAAAACAGCTGACTGTATCCACACTTTCATATGCAAATGCTGACTCAGTGTTGTACAGCCATGTGGTGCAGCATATGAGGGCAGAAAACAGAGAATAAACATAGATTTCCTTCAGCAGAGCTCCCTGCTTAACTGACTGGGCATGTGTGTGATGTCTTAGATGGTTATAAACGGCCCACCAACCTGTCATGCAGGTGGTAAATAGATCGCCACAGGCCACAGACTTGATGGTGACTCCGGACTGACCCTCAAGGAAACGTGAAATGAACTGAGGCTGCATCTGCTCCACCACACCGGGCAGACTGGCCTCACCAGATCCCACCGATGGAGCCTGTGACAATAAATGATTATTAGTCTTAATGAAGGCAAAGCAGTCAGAATGTAACTGTTTCCTGGAAAACATAAGCAACTACAAATGTTAAGGGATAACTTCTGTATTTTTCATCCTGGACCACATGTTTTTATGTCTAAGTAATTAATGGGGGCAACACTTTTTGAAATTGGTCCAGTATTGAGGTAGAACGCTGCAACCGGCAAGCTGTAATGTAATCATTTGTACATTTTACGTCCAATAAAAGTGATTGTTTTTGCCACTGACAGGCACAGATTGTTATTGTAAGTGTCTGAAAACATTATGGAAAGGACCCTACAGAGAAATTAAACGTTTTTCTTACCTTTCACTTTTTGTTTGTCATTGCGTCACGTGACTTTTGTCGGAATAGACAACGTTGGAAACGTGAGTGAGAGTGGAGAGAGGAGTGCCACGAGACACCGGTGTTGTCAGAGTTTTTTGTGTTGGGAGTACAGAAAGTGTAGCTTAGTGTTATCTAGAAGATTTTCAATGTCATGGTTGAATATATTGAATATATTTCAACAACGCGATCCAAGATTTAAGATGCAAGATTTAAGAACGAGTCTTCTCCGAGCGAGACACACAATAGACATTTATAATAACAATCTGAGCCTGTCAGTGGCAAAAACAAGCACTTTTAGTGGACGTAAACTGACGGTACCAGGTTGCCCCAAATGATTACATCACAGCTTGCTTTGCGGCTGCAGTTGTGGTTGCAGCGTTCTCCCTCAATACTGGACCAATGTCAAAAAGTGTTGTCCCCATTAGACACAAAAACATGGAAAAATAGGGTCCCAGTTGAAAAATACCGAAGTTATCCTTTAAAGGAAGAATCCACCCTCTGATACACCATTAAAAACCATCAATTTGTAATGTCCAACGTCTTCCAGCAGTTATTTTATTATTAATATTCCCCAGTCAGCCTCATTTAACTCTCCAGAAATACAATCCAATCCAAAACATGTTGTTTTCAGCAAATTGGTGGTGGCTGTTTGCACTGAAGCAGCTGTTGTTGTAGAACTGGTGTACTTTCTGCTCTAATGTGGTCATTGAGTCTGCTAAGAAGCTCTCTGAGGGGCTGTCACCAAAACCAGATTTGTACCAGTGATATTTTTGATAGCTGAAAAACAACATCTGAACTAGCTCGTTGTAAAAACGCCCAACTGGGTGCAGAGTAGATCACAGCTGTTCCTTGATAGTGGGTCGGGGAGGATTTTTCCTTTATATTGCATGACTGAATTATGAATTCTGAAAGCAGCATTGTAAACAAGTACAAAAATACACAGACCTCCCATGTAATCAGACGGCCAGACTTGGTCACCCCCATCCTCTGAGTGCGGCCCAGAGACACTTGAAGCACCTCAGTGTTGAGCATCGGCAGGCGGAGAGGCGCTGAGATTCCACTTCCCCACGTGTACACCGCGGACAGCGGGAGGGAATGCACCTTCCCTGATCCTAAACCGACTGATCCGTCTGTTTGAGCCCGAGGAAATAACAATCAAATGTGTAATTAAAGTACAGTGATCAACCTGGTGCAGCTAGTATCAAATAATGATGTTATATGCCTGACCTCTGGACCGGTTGGTAGGGACTCTCCCTCCTTGTCTACCATGTGGACCGGTTTGCAGAGTAGACAGTGGTTTCTCAATCCTGGAACACAGAAAAAGAAAGAGCTCGTTACACCACATATAGGAAATCCTAATCTCAGATGCGTTAAAGCATCTGTCTGGTCATTAGTCGTGCATTAAAGCAGTACCTGCGCATTTTGACATTGCCGATATCGGTGTAGAGATTAAGCAGCGGCCTGATGCATACGGGAAGAGCCATTATTTCATTGAGCTGAGGCCGTTTGGACGGATCCAGATTGAGCATGTGGAGGATGAGCTGTCGGAGTTCTGGGCTGTACCGGTCGGAAATAGGTGCGAATGTTCCGCTCATGATCTTCAGAACGAGGGCAGGTAGATTCTGAAAGCAAAAATAAAGAGTGTTATACAGATTTTCACATTAGCACCCCACTTTGGAATTGGTAGTGATAATATTTCAAAAGCTAACACAAATGTAGTACTATTTGAATCACTACATCCATGTAAGCAAGGGGTTCTTGTAAAGAAAAGGCTTTTCCTACAGCAGCCTCGAAGGCTCTCTTAAGGCTCGCTAGCTCATAGAGCACACATCCCAAAGCCCAGATGTCACTCTTCTGGTTATACGGCTTTCCCTCACACAGCTCTGGGGAGATGTAGCATGGTGTCCCGACCACCTGCAGAGGCAAAAGAAGGAGGCATCGATTTGTGCTAGTACATGTTAGGATTCAACATATCAGGGTATGTAGGTTGCTGAAGTAATCACAGTTCCAAACCAAACCAAAGGCAAATCAACTCACGGTGTAAGCTTTGCTTTTGCTGACGAGAATTTTGGAGATGCCAAAGTCACCGACTTTGACGATCATCTGGTGCTTGTCCAGAAGAATGTTCTGCGTCTTGAGGTCTCTGTGCAAGATCAGTTTGTTGTGGACGTGGTACAGGGCCAGTAAGATCTGCACAAAGAAGTGGAGGATGGTGTCCTCGTCCAGCAGAGAGTTACAGCGCTTCTGGATGTAATCAGCCAAGGTTCCACCTGCGTGAAGAAAACGTTACGAATAAGAGGATAAACAATAAAGATGACATCTGTTCTTTAAAACCATAACAACTTAGAAATCAATTAAGTTACTGGGTTGAGTGAACAGCAGTGAGATGATGATAACAAAGCCAATGAGCAATGGGTTTAACAGGCTTTAAGAACACAGCGGGTGTTGTAAATGTTATTGTTAACAAAAAAGGGAATGGGAGGCATAAAATAAACATCTAATGTAAATACATATTCATCTTTGTATCTGCTGCAAACAAGCAGGGCTCCTCAGATGATCCTAAGCTAATAATCAAGACCTTATTAAACCATTTCAACAAAGCCAGGCATGAAACACAAAATGTTGTTTTGTTTCCTGCTAAACTTTAATTAATTTTAGTTTAGTTGAGATTCTAAGGTAATAAAGAGGACTTTAAATCACAGACAACTACAAAACTGTAAAAGATGACCCAATAAATCTAAGACTTACCTAAACAAAACTTAATTACTATAATAATAGTAGGACGATGATAACAACATGGCATGATAATGACAAATAATATACTTAAAGGCCCTGACACACCAAGCCGACGGTCGGCTGTTGGCCGGTTTAGGGTCATCTGTGAGCGTCCGTCGGCCTAATTTTTTTGGTGTGCCTCGCATCGTCGGCTCTAGTCGGCCCGTGTCAAAGATTTTTTGGCCGATTCAGCACGTTGAATCTGCGGAGGAGCCCAATGGTAAGAGAAATCACTCTGATTGGCTGTTCAGTTTATATGAATCAGTGCACGAGAAGAGAAACGGAAGTGAGGAAATCAAGACGACGAGTAAAGTCAAGAGGAAAAACACAAAGGGCTCTTCTCATTTTTCATCTTCATCTCATCTGATCATTCCAATACACGGATATTTTCACAGCGACATGGCTATCTGGAATGAAGCTAAGTGGTGAGCGAGAGTGTTGTGAAAATGGTCGACAAACGCTGCTTTGTTTCATGTACGTATCGTGACAACGGCTTGTACATCCGAAGTCCTCGGTCTTCCGGTTTCCCTTTTTGAATGACGAATACAGACTACCGCCACCTGCTGGTGTGGAGAGTTATTTCCTCTCACGCAGGCGCAAAACGTACATGCTAACTGGTCGTTGACTGTAGTCTTTGCAGTGTGTTTGAGTGCAACTTGTCAGCCAAGACAAAGGCAATGTGAGGTAACGGTCGGCCTTCGTTGCCGCTAGTTCGTTGATGTCGGGTTGGTGTGTCTGGGCCTTAAGCTATGGCGGTTCCACCTGCAAATCAAAGAACTCGACAGATCACAAGGATGAAAAATTGAATTTAGAAAGATTATCCAGACCTTTAGGAGCCTGACAGCGAAGGTTTGGTCAGAACAGCTAAAGGCGCCTCATCAGGCTGAACACTGGCTCTGGGTCTTATTGCAGAATTTTGGACAACTGAATGGCGATCTACCTTTTTTACATTACACCTTGTAATATAACAGAAACGTTACCTGATCACCTCAAAACACCACCACACAGACAGATACTAGATGTTGACATGGGAAAGAGAAAAGGTATGGAGCCCTACAGCACTAAACCATGGGAAAAGTGCACCGTTAGACAATGAACAAAAGGGGGGGGTGTAATGAGATATTACAGTAAGCTTACCTGGTGCATACTCCATAGCTATCATGAGGGCCTTGTCTTCTAGGAAGTTCTCATAATACTCAATGATATTTGGATGGTTGAGCAGTTTCAGGACCTGACACTCGTTCTGAGCCGCCAGGCGTTCGTCTCGTGACATCTGCTCCACTGGGATCTCCTTCAGGATGACAAAGGCCCCGTCGCCGCGCCTGCGGCACAGGTGAACGATCCTGACAGGGGAGAGACATAAAGAGAAATTAGATGTATATTTTGTTTCATAAACAATATAGTAGGATGGTCGTTGGTAGTTTAGATCTGGTGTGACAGTTGTTTTTGACACAAGTATCCTGTATGATTTGAGGAAAAGAACTCTGTAAAGAAAAGTTGAGTATGACAATGAATCGCTGGTGTAAAAGCACTTGTGTCCTTTACTCATGTATACCTACTTACACTAATATGCTTTACAAACTTCAAATGAATTAGGAACTACTTTACTGTATTTTAATGTTGTGTGTAACAAAACAATTCCATACACTGCTGGTTTTGTGGTCCACATTAAAAAGGGTAAATAATACCATGGGGGGGATGAATGGGGATGTGAGGGTGGGGGGAATTATAGTGTTTCACTATACACTTTTTTTTAACTTGTTGAGTTGTACTGTATTGTCTGCTGAAAACCAAATAAAAAGAGGGGAAATAATGTAAAAGGACCTACAAACGTGGTGCTTCTATTTGCTCTTTATGTGCGAGGAAGGGTAGTGGGCGTTTCCTTCTGGAAGTCCAAGACCAGTCAGAAAATAATGTACAAAAAGCAATCACTACTCATTTAGCACGGATAAAGACATAATGTACAAAAATTTAGATTTACATTATTTTCTTCATGTTGCAGTGAGTTAATAATGCTGTTAGACAAAAAGTATGGCTAAGAATTGTCTATCAAATAAGCTAATTAAAACTCATAAGCTATGTTATGAGTGTACCTTATGAGTGTTTAGTGTAAAAGTTGAATATACAAAGTAACTGGTATAACTTCATATAAATTTAGGTGTGTAGAAAGTACAAAATTACCTTCTGAAATGTTTTTTATTTTTATTATTTTAATCTTTATATTTAAGATCCATTGTGATAGCAAAATAACTTTTCCAAGGGAGCGCTGGCCAAGACAGCAGCAATACAGTGTTATTGTTGTTGTTGTTATTATTATATACATATCTTGTTCTAATTGTTTGTTATCACTATTATATAGTCGTATTATCTCTGTATATCAATCTTGTGTTCTCTATAACATTGTGACATTTTAACACTGTTTAGGTGGAGGCTTAAAATAAGCCCAGTGTTTGTTGTTTTTTTCCTCTTCCTGCAATGTGTATTATTTTCTGTTATGTTTGTGTTTTAATTTGTGCAAAATAAATAAACATAAACATAAAAAACATTAAAAAAAACATACAATGTTTCAGACAACATACACACAAACACTTACAACACATAACATTTAAAATTGTTGTATATGGTCTGACAAAGTGGGAATACTCAAGTAAAGCAAGAAAAGTATCACTTTAACAAGTTCTACAATGGGAACTGAGTGAATATACTTTACGACTCGCCACTTCTGCTGAATATTTAATAATTTAATAATATTTAATAGATTTAAATACATTGGAAAATGAGCAGCAAAGAATTCTACTAAAAGTAGTATAGTCCAATTTTAGTTGGGCTACAGTACATATTGTTTGATAGATAGATAGATAGATTGATAGATAGATAGATAGGTAGGTAGGTAGGTAGGTAGGTAGGTAGGTAGGTAGGTAGGTAGGTAGGTAGGTAGGTAGGTAGGTAGGTAGGTAGATAGATAGGTAGGTAGGTAGGTAGGTAGGTAGGTAGGTAGATAGATAGATAGATAGATAGATAGATAGATAGATAGATAGATAGATAGATAGATAGATAGATAGATAGATAGATAGATAGATAGTAAGATAGTAAGATAGATAGATAGATAGATAGTAAGATAGATAGATAGGTAGATAGGTAGATAGTAAGATAGTAAGATAGATAGATAGATAGATAGTAAGATAGATAGATAGATAGATAGATAGTAAGATAGATAGATAGATAGATAGTAAGATAGTAAGATAGATAGATAGATAGATAGTAAGATAGATAGATAGATAGATAGATAGTAAGATAGTAAGATAGATAGATAGATAGATAGTAAGATAGATAGATAGATAGATAGATAGATAGTAAGATAGATAGATAGGTAGATAGTAAGATAGATAGATAGATAGTAAGATAGTAAGATAGATAGATAGATAGATAGTAAGATAGATAGATAGATAGATAGATAGTAAGATAGATAGATAGGTAGATAGGTAGGTAGATAGTTAGGTAGATAGATAGATAGATAGATAGATAGATAGATAGATAGTAAGATAGATAGATAGATAGATAGTAAGATAGATAGATAGATAGATAGATAGATAGTAAGATAGATAGATAGGTAGATAGGTAGGTAGATAGGTAGGTAGATAGATAGATAGATAGATAGATAGATAGATAGATAGATAGATAGATAGATAGATAGATAGATAGATAGATAGATAGATAGTAAGATAGATAGATAGATAGATAGTAAGATAGATAGATAGATAGATAGATAGATAGTAAGATAGATAGATAGGTAGATAGGTAGGTAGATAGGTAGGTAGATAGATAGATAGATAGATAGATAGATAGATAGATAGATAGATAGATAGATAGATAGATAGTAAGATAGATAGATAGATAGATAGTAAGATAGATAGATAGATAGATAGAAAGATAGATAGATAGATAGTAAGATAGATAGATAGATAGATAGTAAGATAGATAGATAGATAGATAGATAGATAGTAAGATAGATAGATAGATAGATAGATAGTAAGATAGATAGATAGATAGATAGTAAGATAGATAGATAGATAGATAGATAGTAAGATAGATAGATAGGTAGATAGATAGATAGATAGATAGATAGATAGATAGATAGATAGATAGATAGATAGATAGATAGTAAGATAGTAAGATAGATAGATAGATAGATAGTAAGATAGTAAGATAGATAGATAGATAGAGAGTAAGATAGATAGATAGATAGATAGATAGTAAGATAGATAGATAGATAGATAGTAAGATAGATAGATAGATAGATAGATAGATAGATAGATAGATAGATAGATAGTAAGATAGTAAGATAGATAGATAGATAGATAGTAAGATAGATAGATAGATAGATAGATAGTAAGATAGATAGATAGATAGATAGTAAGATAGATAGATAGATAGATAGATAGATAGTAAGATAGTAAGATAGATAGATAGATAGATAGTAAGATAGATAGATAGATAGATAGATAGTAAGATAGATAGATAGATAGATAGTAAGATAGATAGATAGATAGATAGATAGATAGATAGATAGATAGTAACTTTATTGATCCCGAGATAAATTCAAGTTTCCAGCATCACAGTTCCATAATGCAAAACATGTTAGTAAAAAGGCAGTAAAAAAGTTAGTAGTGCAAACTACAAAAACAATATACCAGATATAAAAATACAAGGAGATGAAGAAAACTGTTAAAAGTGAATATAGTGCAGGGTAACAGCTGAGATACACGACTATTAAAAAGGTAAATATAGTGCATTATTATCTGACCTGCAGATCGTCCTCCTTTGTCCTTTGATGTAACTTTTCCAGCAACTTAGGCAACTATCTTTAACAATGTGTCTTGTGATGATGACCAAGTGATGTGAAGCAGTAATAGTTCAGATAGCTTAGATGACTGCAACTTAACCAACATTAACTTACAGCTAGCCTTGCTCAAAATGTAAACAAACAAACAAAAACATTTGCATAGAAACGCCACACAAACTGTAATTGACAAAACATAGAAGGTATGTTTATAAATGAGACCCAGAGGGCTTTAAGATAACTCACACAGCTTCAGTGTGCCTCTTTAATAACAGTTCTGTACTTTGCTAGACATTTGATGGATCCCGTTACATTTTAGGGGTAAAACGGAGTTAGCAGCTTTGTTCTACATCGTATTTCCTCGCATACAGTGTGACTGACAGATGTGTGTAACACAGAACATCTAGGGAGTGTAAATAGACTCATAGTTTACCCGAAAGCTCCTCTTCCCACCACTTTGATCTTCTCATACTTCTCCATCGCTGCTCCTCAACGCTTCCGCCGTCTCCAGGCAACCAGCCCAGCTACTACAGGAGGAGACGAGGGACAAAAAGGGCGAAGGGGAAAAAACTCTCAAAATACATGCCAATCTGAGAAAAAGAGGTATTACAGCACTGTTGGTGGTGGTGGCACATATTTTAATGAATGTTATCAGTTACAGAGGAAAGATTTAGATACATAAAAAGAGAGCAAGCCGACCATACTGGGAAGAGAAAATCCTAAACAGCAAAGCACCCCAGTATAGCCAAGGCCAGGGGTCAGCAACCTGCGGCTCCGGAGCCACATGGGGCTCTTCAGCTCCTCTCCAGTGGCTCCCTGTGGATTTTTAAAAATGGAAATGAATAACTGTTTATTGTTTACATTTTAATTTGTATTCATCATTGTTGTAGGTCTATGGTACGACGGAGTATTAGGGCCACATTGAGGAAAAATAAATAAATCTGAGATTTCGAGAATGAAGTCATAATATTATGAGAATAAAGTCATAGGTTTACGAGAAACAAAGTCAAAATATTATGATAATAAAGTCATAATAATATAAAGTAGTAATTTTACTTGTTATTTTCTTTTTTTCTCGTTAAGTTATGACTTTATTCTCCTAATGTAACTACTCTATTCTGGAAATCTCAGATGTATTTTCCCTCAATGTGGCCCTAATACTATAGTACATTTGCACTTTGGCCCTCACTGCATTAGACTTATATACTATATACTTAGACTATAAACTGTGTTACCTTCATCACAATGCTCAAATGTTTTGCAGCTCCAGACAGATTTTTATTTTTTGGGCCTAAAATGGCTCTTTTGATAGTAAAAGTTGCCGACCCCTGGCCTAGATTAAATAGAATATATAGAATAAACAGTTAGGGGTATGCGAAGACACAGTGTGAACAGTATGAACTTGTGCAGCATGTTGCAGTAGGCAAAATAATTGAGTGCAAGTATACAGTGCCAAGAAAAAGAAAGTCAACCCTTTTATTTGGAATTACTTAAATTTCTGCACAAGTCACTATAATAGACAAATACACTCTATGTAAACTAATAATACTCAAATAATTGTTTTCAGATTTGGCATAATCATTGAATAATCTCAATATTAAAAAAATACAATTAGGAAATAGTATGTAAACCCCTTCACAAATGACCTCCAAAATAGCTACAAGTCAGATTTTCCCATCAATGAGTTGAAATTGTAATTAGTGGTTTAGTTGTGTCTTGTTCTGTACAAAACAGGCTTGATTTTATAATTTCCATTTTTCCATTAACAGCAATCCAGTTTGAACTCTGTGCTTCTAGATTTTGTCATCATGATAGAAAGAGATCACAACCAAACAATATCCTTTCTGAAAAGTTACTCAGTATATTTTGGTTTACAAACTGCTTTTGTTACAGTGATTTTATTAGTGACGTGCCAGAAATGTCTTCAGCACAGTGTTGTTGTGGCAGAGATAAATTCAGCTGAAGTGAAAACTCTAATGGAGCCAGTGAGAGAAGCAGTGAGACAGATGTGATTAGTGTAGCGTCTTGAGCATGGGCTTCTGTAGTCTCACATCCAGACATCCTGGTGATTATAAAGCGCCTTCCCTTGTCTGAGATAAGCAGGAAGAGAGTTTCCCCTCTCTGCCACGATGGGGATATAATAAATGCTTTGTGCTGTGACAAAGCCTGCTCTGTGTTGTGCCGAAGTACATACCTCCACTATTATCATCAATCGGAAATAATGATATATCACCACAAACAGTGATCTTCATGTAATTTAAACTTTTCTCTATAATTCGCAGTTTTCTAAATTAAGTTAGGTGGAGGGATGATAGGTGAGTGGGTGGTTTGCAAACAATAGTTTGCTCTTTCTCAGGGATATAGTATCTCAACAAAGGAGCACCTAAAGGAGCCTCGCAGTATATGTGGCACTCCTCAGACCAGCTCAGTGACATATTTGGCCTCACGCTGCTGTCTTCTGTCAGCCGGAGATCTGTCTCCAGACGCTACAGTCAATGACCAGGAATGCACAATGTAGGTAAGTGAAACTGATGCTAAACCCCAGGTATGAACCATCAGTCTTTCTCAAGAGATTTCTCAAGACATGACAGGAAGTTTTGGGTGAGGTTGTTTCATCACAGCTTTCACCTATTTCTCTACTTTTTTTTTTTCTCATAGGCCTTTTCAACACAAGAAAAGATGACATTTCACAGTAGGATAACCACAGGTGGAATTAATAAAAGGAATGAATTGTTAATGATGTGCTTTTCCTACTGTGACAAGTCTCTCTCTATATATTTTATAGGCTATATATAGCCTACATATATATGTGAGTGTGTGTGAACTTATATATTTGCGTATGTGTGTGTGATACTTTATTACTTCTATTTAAGTGTTTCACTGTTTACTTGATGTTTCTTTTTTTTTTTTTACATAGTTTGTTTTTTGAAAAACACTTCGTTGATTTTGTACTATATACATAAATGTAATTATTATAAATAAGCTATTTAGTTATACAGAGTGCTTGTTTTTTTATCTCTTGTTATACTGTATTACAATTATTAATATTTTGGACGATTAGAGTTCTCAATATGCACCTATATCTGTTTAAATATGATAAATTGGAGGTAACGAACATCATGTGGACATAATCAATAAATCTAACCAATTTCAATAAAGTATTTATAGTATATATACAGTATATATTATAATTGACCTTCACTTTTTCTACAACTTCCAGTGAAAAAGTGCTGTTTTACTGCCCGAGAATGACCTGAATCTCCCCCTGACCAAGACAAACCTACTTGTGTTTGTCTATTTACGATGCATTTTTGCTGAAAATCAATTAACCCGTAGATTTTTCTCTCTTGCAGACTTGCAGAGTGTCCACAGTAGCTGTTTCTCAACAGCCCTCAGGGAAAAGAAAAATCACCCCGAGATCAATATGGTTCAGTGCTGAGCCGTTGCAGGCACAAAGATATATTGGGAGACCTCCTGAACAGCTCAACCGTCTCTGGTGTTCGCTGTAGCACTGGGTGCAACATGAAACCTTTTGCATTTTCTGTCAGAAATCCTGAGCCTGTGAATAATTACAGGTTTTCTGTGTGGAAACTACAAGGGCAAAGGGCTCTCATTCTCTCACCCTCCAACAAAATAACATCGTTGAGGCAACCAGGAAACACAAGAAATGGTATTAAGTTACATTTCTCTCTCTAACTGCAGGGTTTCTTGTTACAGAGAGCCCTGTACTCAACTGATAGATGCAGATTCATGTTTCATGCTTCAAGTTTCATACCTAGACCTATTGATTAGTCCAAGTCTCTCTTTCTCTTTTATTTCCCTCTCTCAGACTTATAAAAACACATGCGTAGCTGTGTTTTGGAAGCACTTTATGAAAGAAATTGCAGCCTTATTAATCACAGGGAATTTTCTATCACATCTCAACATCATCACTACTATAGGTGGGTCTTCCCAGAGATTGTTGGAGAGAGATGCCCCCACGTGGTTTGATGAAGAACTGGGAGTCACAGTCTGTATGAAATGCTCCTTCTTCACATGAGGGTTTGCTGCTATCTAGTGGTGTGTTTTCATACTGTAGCCTATACTCTGTATGATGTCTTTCTGAATATAGGTGCAGACTCATGTCCAATTAACACTGCAGCTTCTTTTTAAGCATTCTTTGGGTATATTTGCATTTATTTGACGGTAGATGTTGAGCAGAGAGTTGAGAGGTATAAAGAAATAAGAGGAGAGAAGGTGTTGGGTGACAACCACAGGTGGAAAAAGTACTTTGCTTAAGTAAAAGTAGCAGTGTAAAAATACTCTGTTAAGCTACAAGTAAAAGTCCTGCATTCAAAAGTTTACTTAGGTAAAGATACACAAGTGTTAGCATCAAAATATACTTAAAGTACCAAGCACCAGTGGCACATTTCAGAATAATTATATGTATATTATAAATAGTGATACATTATGTATAATCACCTATGTTGCAGCTGGTAAAAGTTGGCTAATTTTTATATTTCTTATATTCTGCCAGGTTAAATCAATTTATAATAGTGTCATCATTTATTATTTGATTTAGATTTTGTGTTAATAATCTGGATTTTCAAAGTAATTGTAAAATTAACAAATATATGTAGCCAAGTAAAATGTACAATATTGGATTCTAAAATGTTGTGGAGGAGAACTATAAAGTAGCATGAAATAGAAATACTCAAGTAAAGTACAAGTATCTCAAAATTGCACTGATGTAGGTTTATTGAGTAAATGTACTTAGCTACATTCCACCACTGCATGCAACAAATACACCTGGCCAGAATCACTAACTATTCCTCAACCCCAAACATAAAAAGTACATGTATTTATGATACGATTAATACAAATAATATATTACCACAATTTGTGCCAAAAATATGCTAAAACTACAGTGCAGCTATCATAACATAATGAAGTAATTAAGGCACAGATAATGCAACAAAGACGTTATCAGCCTTACTGAGTGCATTTGACTCAATGTTTCAGTTATATAACTGTACTACAGGCACTGTCTTTTTTGATTTAGGGAAAGTATTTACATGTATCTGTATTTTGTTACAGTAAATTAAATTAATTAGTAAATGTGGAACAGCAATATATTCTACAATTCAGACACTTTTGTCCAAAGAGACGTATCTGAGAGTTCGTACGACACAAGCAAGGATGTAGATAGGAGGGAACAACGTGAGTAAGAGCCAACAACAGCTTCAAGTCTGATCGGACACGGTTAACATATGGGCATGAGACATTTCATTTCAAAGGATGGAAGACAAACATGCATATATAATGAATAAGAAGGAGCAAGGCAATAAAACAGGAATTCAAATATGCAAAACAAAAATTAAGATAAATATTAAAGACATACATCAGTTTGTGAATGAGCTGAAAAAGTTAAAGAAAAGTAAACTCCTGGTGCGTTGGTTTATATTTCACAGAGACAGCTGTGGTGCAGGTGGTAATATGTGTGGAGCGTCTTAGCATTTCCGGATGAGTTTTGCTCACTTCCTATCCCCCCACCGGGCTGCAGAGAGGCCAGCTGTGGGGGACGAGAGCCACGCTGTGTTTATGGAACGAGTTATGGCCAAGGAAGGAGGGCGTAGGCTGCCTGTCTAACACAACAGATTTACATTGTTTGCTCCAAACACAACAAAGATGTGTGTTTATGTTCTCACATCTATATTTACAGTTCTTATATTGCCACCAATTTACCTAAAAAAAAATTAAATCCTGTATTTGATCATCTAATGTATGTAATGTATTGAAGCCCCTATCTTTATGTTATTATGAACTTCCCTAACATATTATTATATATTTTATTATACCCTTGATGGAGTGCACGGTCAAGTGAGTAAGACATGATTATAATAAGGCAAAATGGATGACAATAATTGAATATTAAACTTGATAATAAGTATCTTAATAATTAGTTTTTATACTATATTTAGTTAAAATCCCAGCAGCAGCATTTTGGATGGACTGAAAGCAAGCAAGTGACTTCTGGCTTATATCAGAATAAAGAGATTTGCAGTAGTCCAGAGGAGATACAAAAACAAAACAAAAAAAACAATCAGAGGCAAGCAGTCTCTGGGCACACACAGAATATTGATTCCTTTGATCGGAGTTCACAAGTTTCGTGTGACAGCTCGGCTCTGATTGGTTGCTTTCCTTTGGCACTGTGAAATCTTTCAAAATCCATTGGGAGCACCGGAGGACACAGAGGAACATGTTGTTGTTTTTATCAGATAACCTGTCTCAAGCACTACTGTCAGGTTATAGTGCCATTTTATAAAAAAACTACTTTTTTAATCATTTTTGCTCAAAGTTACTGACTGCAGCTTTAAGCATGTCCATGTTATGCTACTTTGTACTTCTGCTTCAGAGGGGAAACATTGTGCTCCGTACTCCACTACGTTTATTTTACAGCTGTAGTTAGTTGCTTTGAGGTTCATAACAATAGCCTACAATAATACAATTAATATAGCAATATAACATTCTGAAAGTGACAATTCTGCAAAATGAGCACTTTTATTTTGTTACTACTGCACTTTTACTTTGGTAAAAATTTGGAATGCAAGCCATTTACTTGTAATGGAGTATTTTAACTTTATGGCGTTACTACTGTTTTCAGGCTTTAGAAAATCTAGCCTGTGATGGGAGACTTTGGCCAATCATAGGTCAGTTCAGAGAGAGCGGTCCTATTGGCTGTGCGGGGGGGGGGGCGGTGCTTGGTATTTCCTCAATTTATCTCAACATGGGTGCCAGATCACAAA
The DNA here is from genome assembly GCF_043250625.1 of Sebastes fasciatus. Classification (NCBI taxonomy): domain Eukaryota; kingdom Metazoa; phylum Chordata; class Actinopteri; order Perciformes; family Sebastidae; genus Sebastes; species Sebastes fasciatus. The sequence continues at coordinate 25,615,878 of NC_133801.1, forward strand.
CGTTCTCATTTTACAGCTAAACAGTACACTACAAGGTGTTTCTGGAAACATTTGAGGCGAGAAATAGACATTACAGTATAACAGAATATTGATTCATATTTGATCAGCGCTGCCTAGTTTGACTGTTTATAGGAGTTCCCGAGTGATTGACAGCTGCTCAGAGACGGCAAGGCTCCAGTTCGGCTCTGATTGTTTGTTTTCCTCCGGTCTGTGAAATCTTGCAGATGTCATTTGGAGCACACCAGAGGACACAGAGACACATGATTTTTTTTCAGATTACCTGTCTCATGCACTACTGTCAGGATATAGTGACCGTTTTATAAACTTTTTAAAATCTTATTTGCTCCATTTCTACCCACTGCAGCTTTAAGTAAATTCAGATTTATGTATTTATTGGTCACTTTTGTTTTACAAAGTTAGGAAAGCAATGTTTAAAGTCAAACCTGATGTTGCCTTAAGCATAAAAGTCACTTCCACACAGTGAGGCCTATAGTTTATTAATTAAACACTGATATCAGATCGGTAATCTCTAATAAATGAGATGCATGAGGCGGAGAGACGAAGGGGGCTTTACGCACACATGCGCATATTATGAAAGGGCGGCGCTGGTTTAGCCATGAAAGTTATCACTCAGATCGTAGATCGTAAATTCGTCAGCCTGGTTCATAGCTCAGGGCTTATGCCCTTTTCTATCCATAGAATCATTGGAGGGAGGAGAGAGGAGATGGAGGAGGAGCCCAGGTGGTGTAGAGGCAGCATGGCCCATAACCGGCCAGTTGAGGTGTTTTTTTTTTCTTTTTCTTTTCTTATATCCTCCTGAGACCCAGCCCATTGACATGTGTCCTCTGTAGTGGACATTTTGTCCACATGCATATCCTCTCACTCTTTTGACCTACTCCATCAACCCCTGGTGTATTGTAAAGAGGACATCCTAGACTTTCCAGTGATATGGCATGTGTGGGTTTTTTTTAATCAATTTTAATGTATTCTTGGTTTAATATCACTCTATAGCCATAATCTGTTCATTTGTTTTTGTATTTTCACACTGAAATAGTCATGTAGTCCACTATACAGTGGACAATAAAAATAAAGTTTAACAAGCCTAAATTGTTAAGATTTTCTTTTAACCCTAAATAGGAAGGAAATCACAAAAAAGTAATTGGAAGAATCTTTTTTTAAGTCGGTTCCCAGGAGGATATATATAATTTATATATTTTTTTTTCTTTTCTTTTTTCTTTCTTTCCTTTCCTCATAACAAAATAAAATAAAATGAAATATGGATAAATCTAAATGGAGAGAAAAATAAAAAAAATAGAAGAAAAAAAGAAAACTTAAAAAAACCAACATAACTGGGCAAGATCAATATCATGTGAAGTTATCACTCAGCAGCTGTTTACAACACTTAAATGGGTAATTTCGGACACGCTTAACCCCAAAATCTCGTTTGGGCAGCCATGCTCTGTGATTTAGTTTCTTGTGTAACGTGATCACAGTTCCTGCCCCTCCTTCTTTTTGTGGCTGAAGGGCGCAGCAGCAACACTCCTCCTCTCGCCACTTCTCTCCACACAGTCAGGCGAGCTGAGAGCGCGTAAAACACTAGCAGAAACACCGTCTCACTGGAAGGAGCTGCTACCAGACAGGATCCCCTCGACTGGAAAACAACTGAGAAGAAAAAGCTGAAGAAAAGATTTAGTTAGAACTCAACTTAAAAACAGGATCTGTGCTGGAGAACACTCCCATCTCATACCAGAGCATATTATCCAGGACGGAGGAAGAAGGGAGGCAACTGTAGACAATAAGCTTTCCAGAGAGGCACAGAGAGGAAGAGCAGGGGTCTGAGGAGGAGGAGGAGGAGGATGGACACCCTGGTTACTGTGCTGAAGAGTCACACAGGCCCCTCAGTGGTGCTGTTTGCTCTGGTTTTCAGGGTGATCCACAAGTTGCTGCAGAGGCTGCCTGTGCCCAAAATTGTGAAGCAGGATTGGGAAAGAACCTGGAAGTGGAGGAACCTCTCTGTCTCATTGGTGCACTCAATGCTGACTGGGCCCTGGGCCCTGACCTGGTAAGTTTCCATCCAAAACATCTGCCTATTATTCACCCATCTATCTCTATCCATCCACACACTGGGACACCATTGTCTATTCACAGTCCACATGATGTGGGGCTGTGTGTGTGTGCAGCAGTGACAGTCTGTGGCAGCCAGGAGAAGAAGAGGAAGGGCATGTACAGACAGGGTGAGGGCTGGGGGAGGGAATGGCATTTTTAAGTGGGGAGGGAAATATCACTGTACAGTAAGTATGAGCCACATTGCTATTTGCATGCACTTGTGAATGTGTGTCACACTCAGAGGTTTGTCAAGAAATAAATCTTCTCAGCCTCACATGCAGCAAACAGTCAGTGTTACTCAAGCCACAGCCTGCAGATATGTAACAACTGGAAAAACCTGCTGGCTCAAGCATTCAAATGAAAGCATCAGGACACAGAAACTATTTTTTGGGGTGGGGAGTGCGCGTGACTCAACTTTTGACATTAAGACTTGGGATCAGAGTGAGATTTCTCAGGCTTTCTGCACGCTATTTATTGATGTGTAACATGTGAATTAGAAAGTAGAAAGTAATTTAAAAGTAGATTTTTTTGCACTGAAAGTAGTGCCAAGGAAACAGTACGCTGCTTGTCACATTAGTTCATTCATTAACAATAAATCTGTCTTGGTGTGTTTATACAGGGAGGGGATCTTTGCTTTTGAGGTGTGCCCACAACAGCAGTAAGAAGTGGCAAAGAGCAATGCAAAATCAGAGAAAAAAATAGTTGTAAAATTGTAGAAATAATGCTATTTTATGATATGTAGAAACAAATAGAAGCTAGTTTTAAAATGAAATGTTAAAAAATTAACTGCACAATTTCTCCAACTACTATAAGGAGGGATATCTATTGGTCAGGGGGTTAAAAAAGCCTGAACACCTGATGTGAAGGTGTCTGACTAGTCCGACTTTTCTCTCCAGCCCATGTATGTGTGATACATAACCATCTATCCATAACATTTCTCCCTCTCTCCAGTTGCGTGCTTTCGCCAGAGACGTTGAGCAACATTGACCACCACACCCCTCTGTCCTATCTGCTCGTCTGCATCTCAACAGGTCAGTGAAGGCATCGTGGAAAAGAATGCCACTTCAGCCTAACAAGTAAAACAAATGCAAAGTTAGGATATGTAATTAAAGAAGCAAAATGAAAGAAATGTTTCTACAAATATTAAAGGGGCTATATGTAGGAATCACAAATTGCTTGTTAAAGCTTAAGTAGCTGAGATTGGAGCAAATAAGATTTAAAAAAGTTATTTTTATAAAACGGATGCTATACCCTGACAGTAGTACATGAAACAGGTAACAAGCAGTTAGAGCTGATCTGAGGTCTGCTGTCCATCTGCTGTCTATGAGAAACTAGGCAGCGCTGATCAAATATTAATCTATATTATGTTACGTTAATGCATATTTCTCCCCTCAAATGTTTTCAGAATCACCTTGTAGTGCACGGTTTAGCTGTAAAATGAGAAAGTTTGTGACCCGGCAGCCATGTTGAGATCAGGTTGAGATGGCTTGAAGGAACGCCAAGTTCCGGTCACATGACCGGATGACAGCCAATAGGAACGCTCTCTCTCTGAAATGACCTGTGATTGGTCAAAGTCTCCCGTCATGGGCTAGATTTTCTAAAGCCTGAAAACAGAGTCATGAGGAGGTGTAGGAGTCTAGTTATCTCTCAGAACACTTGAATTACAATATGCTGAAAGGTTATTATGGAATTTTTGCCCAACGATGCCAAAAACATTCTGCCTACTGCCACTTTAACAGTGACACCTGTGGCCGTTAAGTCAACGACAGTCAGCGTCCTGTTGCTCGTGCTCGCGAGCATCGGTCGAAACAGTGAGACGACACACACAAGACTGAGCGTGATTTACCGGCATCATGTTGATTAACATTGGCAACATTATACTTTATACTTTACTTTATACTTTATTGTCAGACAGGTCTGAAATTTGTTTTGCATCACAGCAGCTCCGTTTGCAACATCACAGAAAGGACAAAGACAATAAACAAGGATACAAACATTTAAACATTACAATCACAGAAGACGATATTCAGGGCCCTTTAACGCACATTTGATCTGGGATTAGGCTCCATATTTAGTTTAAGGATTGACTGATGCAAAAAAGAGTGCTTCAGTCTAACCTTATTAAATAGTGGAACCCTGTATCTCCGATTTGATGGTAACAGTTGATATTCACTGTTCAAAACATGATTGGGGTCAGAGACGATGTTGTTAGCCAGCCTTAAGATGTTATTATGATAGGCTGATTCATAGAGTTTCTCAAGGGGTTGACCTACAATCTTTGAGCAGATTTTCATTTGTTGGAGCAGTTTTGACTTTAAAGTAGTTGACAAATTCTTGTACCATGTAGTATAACAATACTGCAGTAGTCTGCTAAAACCACAACATCACTATATATTTCACATGCTTGGCAGTAATGTTAGCTTACCTGTCCAATAGGAATTTTGCCAGCTCGGGGTCCGTTTTGATACCAAAAACCAAACGAATGTCCCTCCATGAATTGAAGGCCCGGCTGATGTTGATCCTAGGTTGCGTTCGAATAGTCCTTTTTGCTTAGGAAGGTTCCTAACTGAGTGAAATGACCCGGAAGTACCTCAGTAGCAGCCATGATAAGAGCCCTTCAAATTCACCAAAAGTTAAGGAAAGGAGCTTCAATGCTTCCTTTTATTATCTCCTTTAGCAGAGGATACACTGGACCATCCTTTACCAAAGGAAAGAAGATAATAACTTCCCACAATTCCTTGCGGCTGTAGCATTTAGAGCGACGCACCCTTCGGCCGTTCATAATAACAAACTATATGCTTATCTTGAGTATTATTTTCATACCCTCATACACTAATTGGGATTCATGTTTAATATTAGTGGACAGTGACAACCATTTCGTTTCACTTTATTTTTAATTAATTATTTATTCCGAACATGTAACAAATACCTCAGTAAAACACAAAACAAGAATAACTAATAAAATGAACAGTAAACAACCAATTAACAAATAATCAACATAAATAAATATTACGAATATTTCGAAAAGAAGTTGGAAGAAGTACAGCCTACACTTACAGTTTATGGTCCTACCCCTTCTCCATAACTCCAACAATTAACTCATATTTATCATATATTCCTGTTTATTTCAATCCCAACCTCGGTAATGAAGTGATGTTTTTCCACGTTAGGTCAGATGATCCTTTATTATCTGTTGATAGAGTGTTCCAGCAGCAGGAGGAGGAGCAGCTGTGGTATCTCTCTTTAACACACCGCAGGTGAAGGAGTCTGTCACTGAAAGACCTATTTAATAACGCACGGGGAGAAGCAGCGCCTTTTGTAGTCCATCTTCAGAACATTGTAGTTTCACCACAGCAAACTGACGTCACTAACATCCGCCGCCGTCGCATCATAATGACGGAGCCTAATGAAAGAGCAGTCGAATTCTCCTAACACCTCTGTTGTCTTTTCCTAACTCCTTCTGAATTCTCCTTCTCATCTTTCCTTGACCTCATGACGTTTTCCACTGAGGTCAAGTAAAAGTGGTTAGGAAAAGACGTTAGGGCGTAATTATTTGACTATTCGAACGCAGGCCTAGTTTTCCCCCGAAGTCGGTCTCATTCCTGTTTTGCAAGACGGGCTTCATTAGATATAACATTGTTTGTGTTGTGGTGGGGGATGGTTGTTTGTTGGCATTAGGTTGCAACCTGTTCACACATTGGCAATAAAAAAACGATTAAAAGACATATACATGTAAAAACTTGCACACAGTCTGTTTAAGTCTTAAGAGACATTTCTTTGCTTGTAGTGTTTAACGTAGGGCTGCAACAAAGGGTTATTTTTCTATTGATTCATCTGCTGATCCTTGATTAAGCTATAATTGTTTTTCTCTATAAAATTTCATGAAATTATTAAAAGTTATAACTTCCCACAGCTCAAGGTAGTGTCTCCATATGCCATTTGTCCAACTAACAGTCCCAAACTCAAAGATAGATCATGTATGGCAAAGAAAAGGATCAAATCTTCACACGTGAGAAGCTGAAACCAGCATTTTTTGGGGGCATTTTTGCTTCCAACTAGAACGATTATTACTATGACTAATAGTTGCAGGTCTAGTTCAACACACAGGAGGGAAATGTGGGGGAGGTGCTGATTGCCTGCATTGTTTCTTTCATTCTTGAATGTATCTTGTGGGCAGATAACTGCCACATTCCCAGTTGCTGCTATTCAGTAAAACCAGAAAAGGATCCGCCCATCTCACCTGATTCTCACAACAGACGAATGGGCGTCTCCTCTAAATCACCGCGGACACCAAAGATAATCCACAGAGGACTCTGGTGGTCTGATTGAGCTGTACTCTATGTGGTTAGGTTTTATGGGTTACCATGAAGACACAAATCTGTGGAGATCTGCCCTAACAACCGCAAACAGCATTAGCTCCACTGAGGCCAACCACACCAGATACTGGAGGTCGTGTTCTTTAATGCAGAGCCACAGCGTGTCAGTCAGTCATACAGAGGCACAAAAGGATTTCTAGTCACTTTAATGCCTGCATCTAAATGAGGCCTACACGGTTTAATCAGCTCAACAAACATCTTGATTAACAAGAAGTGACACAAGGGAAATCCTGCATTGTATCATCAGATATATTCAACATTATCTTGTAAAAAAAGGAGATGTTTAGGTACATGCGGTGAGTAGTTGGTGGAAGTTTTCTGCAATAATTAACATCAACAAAACACTTTGTTTTAACAGCCCCAAGGCGATACTTAACTGATGCAAATAGTGGGTAACAAAAGGTAAATGTTTGCACTTCTACTTTACACAAACGAGACATGTAAACATTCAAAGCTGCAGTTATTTTAAGCTACACAGGTTCAACATGTTGGGAATGTGCTGAAAATCTCTTATCTGAGAGATTATTTCACTTCATGTGTTGTCTCTTAAAGTTGAAATTCCTAATTATTTTTGACCAATTACATGTAGAGATGCACCGATCCCACTTTTTCAGTTCAAATATCGATATGATATCTGGGCTTTGGGTGTCGGCCGATACAGAGCACTGATCCGATACCAGTGTTTAATTAATAAGCTGTATGCCTCACTGTGTGGAAGTGACTGGGATCATTCTTTTATGTGTAAGGAAACATCAGACTTGACTTAAACATTGCTTTCCTAACTTTGTAAAACAAATTGTAACAAATAAATACATACATTACTGAACCGTATTTATTATTAAAATAATAAATCGTGCACCAGCAGCTTGGTAAAAATCTTCAAAATTAACAAGAACTACAATTCATGTGTAAACTTTTTTAATGCCGCAGCAAATTGGTAAAAATTAAACGGGAATTCAAATTCCAGTATATACTGTATATAATACTGTACATAAAAATAGAATTGAATTTAATAGATCGGCTCCATTGTCACTGATACCCGATACAGCTATTTGAGTCAGTATCGGCACGATATCCGATTTGGTTTCGGTATCGGTGTTCCTATATTGTTTTTTTTTTATGGTGGAGTGAGGTGAAACCTTAAAACAACACATTCATTGTGGTTAGAAACCTGTCCGGTTTACCAACCTCATCACCAATATATTACATTGACACTTGTTTGACCTGTTAGATTGTTGTCACTTCAATGAGGTGACACGGCTTTACTGTACAAACACAACAACTTCTCTGTCATCTGCAGTTTGAACGGACTTAAAGTTATGATCGCAGATTCAGCGTGAAAGATGTTTTGGCAAGCCAAGCAAGGAGGTGACAATCTGAGAAAAATCACACCAAACTCGGAAGCTTTTTTAACTTATACACACAAATATGGCCAGTCTGCATGGAGACTACTTCCATTAAATACAGAGGCAAGAGAAAACAAAATGAAAGCAACATGCTACTGTGTCGTCATGTGTCAAAACATGTCTGATATAAATGTAAAAAATTAAACATACATACTGTACGACGTTGATGATAAGCTTTTAACGAAAACTGAGCTACAGTGGATTAAACATGTGTAAATGTACTGTAATCAACATGCATCTGTTGTGTCAAACAGACCGGGATGTACGGCAAACACTTTCAGGAAAAGCTTAACTCGAAAATCAAATGAACAGTAAAATATAAAAATGCATTTTATTCTCATCGTCTTCCTCTCACACTAGTGACAAAGACAGTGTGCTTTTCTCTTCCCTCTCAGGATACTTTGTGCATGATGCCAGTGACATCATCCTATCAGGACATGCAAGAGCATCATGGGAATTCTTACTCCATCATGAGCTGGTAAGGCAACCCGGGCTCTATGCTATGTTTACTTTCTTTTTTTGCATTTCTGGTGCAGATAAGATAATCACAGTCAGTATGTAAAGCTCAGCTAAATGTCAAAGCGATCCTCACATGTGTGTAAAAGACTGAGAGAGAAGAAGAAGAAGAGAAAGTGAGGTGTTAGTTTGTTGATTTGACTTTAGCTCCAAAATGTGTTTCTGAATGTCACCAAATATGGAACAAAAAAAAACTTATTGCAAGTTTGTAGGCTGAAAGATTTGTTTTATATGCTGTTATTGTTTTTTACTGAATGAAAGGACTGTACAAGACTGAATGCCACATGTTGCCACCGAGCAGATCATTGTAACTCATGAGCTCAACAGTCTTGCTATTGTTATCTTATTGGCATGGTGGAGTGTGTCTATTTGTTCAGTCTTTATCTTAAAACCATCCAGTCTCCTTTAATTACCCCTTTAAGTAACTTTAAAGCTGAAAACATCATGTACAACATATAATACACAGTACATGTATATTTTATTGTTTATCAACTTGTTCCATTAAAGCTGTACGGTGTTTAAACCAAGTTAAATGGTTAAAACACACAACTCGTGAAGAAACATTTTATGTGGATTTTCCCAAAATTCAGCCCGACATATTTGATATCTTTGGAAACTTTGGCTTCTTCCCTAGAATATAAAGTTCACTTTAAGCAGACAATAAAAGACAAATGCAAAGACAACCCATGAGACCATTAGCTGTAAAAACCCCTCCACCTCTCTGTGCGTGTCTCCTCTTCAGGTGCTCTCGTGTTTCCTGTACGCCCTCTACACTGAGCTGTATCTATCCGGCGCCGTAATCGCTCTCTTTGTGGAGTTCAACAGTGTCACGCTGCACCTGAGGCTGTTGCTGAAGCTGATGACCGCTCAGTCCTCCTCCGTGTACTACGTCAACAAATTCATCAACATCTTCACCTTCGTCGTCTTCCGTCTGGGCGCCCAGGCCTACCTCACCTGGTACTTTATCAACAACTACACCACGCTGGACCACGGTGCTTACATCTTCGCCAGCTTGATGGTGATGAATATTATGATCCTGATTTATTTCTACCGCCTGCTCCGTACTGACTTCTTCTCCCGGAGGCACACATCTGTGGGACAGAACGGGACGTATAACAACAACTCCAAAAAGTTTCCTTGTGATTGACCTGGGGAAGGTTTACGGACCAATATTGTGTTTTCATTTAGGGTGGCAGTTTACACATTTTGTCTTTTTTCAAAGTGATCCCATTCCTCGTGACGGAAGGTTCCTTTGTTGCGTCTCAATGCCAAAGTAAAAAAAACAAAAGAACTCTTGGTGGAACAAGGACCAGTCTTGTTCATGCTGTTAAGTCAGAAATGTGGCTTTTCACGGGTAAAAGTACAATGCAACAGTCAAAAGCCACAAAAGCACTTCTGTTTTTGTACCATTTTAACATGTTAATTCGTGAGCTTTAGAGGTGCTGGCACATTTAGTTCCCTTTGGACAGAGCCACTACAGCTATTTCTCTGTTTCTGGTCTTTATGCTAAGTTAAGCTAACTGGCTGCTGGTTGTATATTTATATGCGGCCTACAGACGTGAGAGTGGTATCAATCTTTTCATCTAACCCTCAACAACAAAATAAATAAGTATGTTTTTCTAAATGTCAAACTATCACTTAAACATTACATTTCTGCACTTAATATGAAGCTACAGCTAACAGACTGTAAGCTTAGTTTAGCATAAAGAAAGGAAACATGGGAAATGGCCAGCCTCTCTCCGTGCAAAGGTAAACAAACAAGACAGGGTAACGTGTTCATTTGTGAGATTCAGAGGTGCTGATAGGTATATATTTTTTTGCCTATAGACCATTTCACATTTGTAAATGTAAACATTCCAAATGTGTCCCAGCTTGTCTCCTGAGTGCAGTGGTGTAAGTGAAAGACATAATCTGACAGACAGTAAACATGCAAACTAGCAACATGCAAACTAGCAATGCAATTTCACTGAAACGGTCTATGGACAGAGACGGACGCTAGCTGTTTTCCTTTTGTTAGCAGCAACAGACTCCCTCTTTCTGTCTCTATGACGCCATGTGTGGCTGAAGAGATGCTGGGCTGTGTACAGGACCGATTCAACTGGTAACACAAAGGAACTTCTGGTCCTCTTATGGTTCTCGTCTTAAATCTGTTGGTATTTGACAGAAGTGGGGCCGAAGCTGTTCATCAGTGGGCACCATGAGAAACCCTTCACAGTGAGCAGGCAGCAGCACAATCAGTACAGATATTGATTATCACCAGTAGTTAAGACTTGATGTGGAGTGATAGAAGAGATCCCCGCAGTGTGAACCGTATTTGCAAAAATAATACTTTAACATAAGAGACTACTTTTTTTTAAAGATATTTTCCTCTTCCTCCTCTTTCCTAACAAAATTGGATGTACAGCATTTTGTAAATAATATCCTCAAATCTGCATTCCTTTTTGATATATTTCAAGTCATAATACAAGTAAACACCATCAGTGGAGTACATCACCCACAAAATGACCATTTAAATATCAATTACTCTCGAAGTAAACTTTGTTTTTCTCGCAGAATCAAAAAATGGAGAAAATTATTGATGAATTTAAGTAAATTTAACAACACAAAAATTATATCAAAACATCTGTTTTACAAACTGATGTAGTATAATCTAAGCCCTGAGCCTTTTCCACAAATTCAAGGTATCACAGGGTGAGTAATTGATGTACAGATGGTCATTTTGTGGGAGAAGTATTCCTTTAAATATCCTAATCATGCCATAAATCACAAGTGCTGGCAGTGTAATTTAAAAGCCTGATGATCAGTACATTTCATTTTCTATTTCAGCCAAACGCCAAGAAATGGACTATTTTAAATGTGTCCGATCTGTGCTACAGTGCCTTCACCACAGTGCCTTTTCAAAAACAGATAATGTGTGAATAATAAAGTTCAGATATAGAGCAGACTGACATCCGTAGCTCTTTGTTAAAGCTGGGCCACGTGGAGAGATTTTTGAGACAAACATACAGTAAATTCATTTGTGTGTAATTTGTATCTTGTATTAACTGTTTTTTAGGAGCCCTGTATTTTGGATGATTGAGAGAAATAAAAAGTGTTTAAAATCACAGTGTTGATGTATATTTTTGTGATATGTACTCTACTGAGGAGGGAAGTTTCATGTTTGTTTTTTTTATTCTGTTTTACATTCATGTAGTCACTCACATTCACACCTGAGATTCCTGGTGAAGCTACAGTCAGATAGGCTACTTTACTTAAGTAAAATTGTCCTGCATTCAGAATTATGTTTATATATATATATATACGAGTACAGAAATACGATCTCAAAATGTACTTGTTTCAAAAGTAAAAGTACTATGTATGTGCCTGCAGACTGACTGATAGCATATATTTGAATATATTACATTAACTAATGCAACAATGTGCATGTAGCATTTTACTGTTGTAGCTGGACGAGGTGGAGCTACTTTATATAAATTTAGGTAGTTTAGTTCAGCGGTTCCCAGTCTAGTCGTCTGTCCCCTGTAAAGGGTCACAGGATAAATCTGAGGGGTCATGATATGGTTAATGGGAGAGCAAAGAAGTTGTTTTTTTTCTTCATTTTTTTCGACTTTTCGCTTCATCAACAATGAAACACTGTTGAGGAAGCATAAAGAAGAATTTGGGGACTAAAAAGATCCCACTTGGTTGGACTAAACCAGGCTGATGAAGCCTTGTGTTAACTGTATACAAGTCATTTTTAAACAGAACGAGGATTGTGGATTTTGTCCCCCATCATTTACAACAACAAAGTCTAGTTAGAAAGGCATCTCTTGATGGCCAGTATGATGATCAGATGATCAGTATGAAGGAACCATTAGAGAGACAAAAAACTCCTACACCTGTACAAACTAATGCAAATGTTTTGTCATAAAGTTGACTTTTATGACGCCTATAATGTTCAGTTTGTGTTGACACAAATTCAAAACACCTCTGAATATAAGGTAGTCCAGTACAACACCACCTTTAAGTATGACCTCAATAATAAAACTACAATTTAATTTACACATTTCCAAAATTGTACTTAAGTACAGTACTTAAATGTTCTCAGTTTACGAGAATGTAAAACCTTTACAAAATTAACTATGTATCACCTTACATTTAAAGAAATATTAGTAGTTTAATTTAGTTAAGTAATTATTATAAACTGATATAATAATATGTTTATGTTATTTTCATTTAATGCTGTATATATTTTACATATTTTTTAAAAATGTTTTATATTGATATTTAATTATTTTACAGTGTGTCTATCAGACAGACAGATGTGTTGTGTTTATAATGAGGCAGAGATGAGTGAGAAGAGGCTCAGAGCGCCCTCTTCTGTCGACATATTTAAGTGACGGGCAGGAAACACATTTTATTTTCTTCTATGTTTTCACACTATATCACAAAAACAAGTATGAAAATATGACATTTGTAGAGACAGTAAAAAAAAAATCGTGTAATAGAAAAGTATAAACACATGAATAAATAAGAAGACTAAAAGAATAAAAACAAAAGGAAACAATATCTAATGCAGCTGTTCTACCATAAAGTCTACTATTATTATGCCAATAATGTTTGTTTTTGTTTTTAACACCACTGGGAAGAGTATATTGAATTACATGTTAAGAATGCAAAACCTGTACAAAATTAACTATTTGTAACCTTACATATTAAATAATATTAGTAGTATAATTGAGTTAAGTGATTATTAGAAACTTATATAATAGTATTATGTATCATGTTTATGTTATTTTCATTTAATGCTGTATATATTTTGCTTCTTTTTTTAAATGTTTTTATATTTATATTTAATTATTTTACAGTGTGTGTATCAGACAGACAGATGTGTTGTGTTTATAACGAGGCAGAGATGATGAGAAGAGGCTCAGAGCGCCCTCTTCTGTCGACTATATTTAACTGACGGACAGGACACACATTTTCTTTTCTTCTATTTTTTCACACTATATCACAAAAACAAGCAAAGTATGAAAATATGAAATCGTGTAGACAGTAAAAAAAAATCATGTTATAGAGAAATATAACTACATAAATAAATAAGAATAAAAACAAAAGGAAACAATAAAAGGTCAATAAGATAAATGTCCAATTTGTTCTACATCTTGATAGATCGATAGATAGATCGATAGATAGATAGATAGATAGATAGATAGATAGATAGATAGATTTTCTTTACCTCATTTCCTCCAGCAGGGGGCCGAGCAGAGAAAAATGTGGGAGGAAAGAAAAAAAGGAATCCAGGGATCTGAGTCAGCAGCTCCAGTCTGCTCCTCTTCTCCTCTCTCTTCTCCTCTTCCTCAACTTCCGTGGATCCATTTCACCTCTGATCACTATCGAATCCACACTTTAACGCTTTTCAATGAACATGCATGAGTCTACATCACAATAAGGAAGAAAACAAGCCGAAACACAGCAGAGAGGAGAGTCTGGAGTCTCGATGAGGTAACGTGATGTGTTAACTTCTTCAGCAGCTCAAACACGCTTAAAAGTTTCATTCAGTCATGTATGTGTAACTTTAACTTATAGCTTTCTTAATAACTTTACATAAACAATACGATACTTTACCTGGTGTTTGGATGTAAGATGGAGTTTTAAAGTCTCAGTTTTTTACGGTGGACCAAACTAACTCTTCTTCTTCTTCTTCATTACCAGGAGCTTTGATGAAGTAGAGGATTAAAACAGATCTACACAGTAAGTGGATCAACACTGATTACATTTGTCTGGCTCTGCATCTGGTCATGCTGTTGCTACACAATGGATCACTAATAATATTTTCTCTCACTACAGTGTATTGTTTGACTCTCTTTATTTGCAGTGAGTCAGGATGTAGATGTGTGTGTGCAGTACAGTCTATGTTCTGGTTGCCTGGGAAAATAAAACAAATATAAAGATGGCAGGAAGAGAACATGTGAGCTATATTTATCCCAAATGTAATAGACACAAACGTATTTTTCTTTGTGCCTTATAGAACTAACATACAGGTATTGATTCATCTATTTCTTGGTGACTCATTCTTTTCTAAGTGTTTTTATAATATATAAAATATAGATATTTATACATGCCAAAAATGTGCAGAAGATAAATTACATTCAGTTTAGTTCAGTCGAGATCTTTATTGTCCCAGAAGGGGAAATTATTGCTGCAGCAAGAAAACAAATAGAAAGCTGCAACTAATGGATAATTGAATTATTATTACTATTATTAGTCTGTAAATTTAAATTGTCTGTATCGTGCAACCAACAGTCCATAAACCCAAATGCATTAAGTTTACTATCAAAGAAGACTCAGAAAACCAGTAAATATTCCCATTTGAGCTGTCGAACCGTGAATTTTGGGGATTTTGATTGAAAGAGTGACAGAAACGATCAATCAATTATTTTGATTGATTAATCAAAATTGTTTCAGCTTTAGAACTAACATTTTATGTATTATTTTATCAATGTAAGTTTAATATATTTGGGTTTTGACTGTTGGTTGGACGAAACAAGTTATGAGATACTCAATTTACAAGGGTATGTAATGATATAAAACAGTGAAAAGCAGAAAATCTTCGTATTTGAGTGGCTGGATCCAGAGAATATTTTCAATACGAGCTTCATTTAACATCTCGTAAGTTTAATTTCCAGTAGCAACAGTAAAAGTGAGCAGCAGGTCTGGAAATCATTCATTGCAGTCTAGATATTCTGAAGCCTTAACTAGTTAACATGTCTTTTTCTCTCTCTGTCCAGCTCACCACATGTCCCTCTGCTAAACATTTACCCCGAAGCTTCATGTCCCTCCGAGTTTCAGCCATGAGTGTTCTTCCTCCTGTCCGAAGGGACCGTGTCATTGCTCAGCTCCCTCAGGTAAAATCATTTACTGTTATTATCGCCTACGGTTGTCCACCAGCTCTCTAAAACAGCCTCACAAAACCCCTCTTCTTCTCTTGTAGTATTTCAGGAAAGAGGCAGCTCTCCACACTGACCAGGACTTCAACAATAAAGTGAAGACGGCCTGTCAGGAGCAGCGAACTGGCACTGTGGGGTGAGAGCAGGAACCAGCAGCCACAACATGATACTGGATGTGTGACACTTATTCACTTGTTGCTTCTTCTTTTATTCTTCTCAGCAGATTTAAAATCTCTAAGGTCATTGTTGTGGGAGACCTGGCTGTGGGGAAAACCTGTCTGATTAATAGGTGAGCTCAAACACACTCACTGAGGCACTTCTGGGAATAAATAAATAACTCATGTACCTCCTTCAAGGAAGCACAATCCTCTAAGTTAACTATTTTATTATTAAAAAGTGTAGAAGTCTTAAATCTGCATTAAAATACACACTGTAATAGACACTGGTGGAAAGTAACTACTTAAGTACTGTACTAAAGTATAATTTTGAGGTCATTTTGCTTTACTTAAGTATTTCAATTTTATGCTACTTTATACTTCTATTCCACAACATTTATCTGACAGCTGGAAATACTTTACAGTTTAAGATTAACAAAACATACGATCACTTCATAGAATACGATACTGTGCTATAGATTAAACTACCCAACAGCATATAAAGTAGTTCAAATCTGCTCCACCTCTACCAGCTGTAATGTTTACAGTAAATGCTGCTTACATACACACTATACTCACTTTTAACAGTTTCTTCTGCACTATATTCACTTTTTTGATAGTCGTGTATCACAGCTGTTACCCTGCACTATATTCACTTTTAACAGTTTTCTCCGTCTCCTTGTATTTTTAAATCTGGTATATTTTTTTGTACTTTGTACTACTAACTTTTTTACTGCCTTTTTACTAACATGTTTTTGCACTATGGAACTGTGATGCTGGAAACTTGAATTTCCCTCAGGATTAATAAAGTTACTATCTATCTATCTATCTATCTATCTATCTATCTATCTATCTATCTATCTATCTATCTATCTATCTATCTATCTATCTATCTATCTACATGTTAAAGCATCAGTAATAATATTCCAATAATGTGATATATGTAATTATATACCTCCGGAAGGCCCAACAAGCACTTTTACTAAGTGAAATCTTGAATGTAGGACTTGTAACAGAGTATTATTGCTATTTAACTTAAGTTAAAGATGGAATAGAATTCTGTTTATGCTGCTCAAAGTATTAAAATTAAGTTTAAGGCATTTTAAAAGGCCAGGTCCGGCCAATAATCCACAGGAGATGCTGTCCCTAGTTTTCATTGTAACTGTATGTTATACCAGAGAAATAGTCCCTAATATACAGCATATTCCACTGTAATTTGACTGAACCAACAATTTAGAAAATCCACCCGATTCAACTATTATCAGGCCATTAAATAGGCATCATCAGTCGCTATAAGCACCATAGATGTGGGTCATTAGGGGCCTACTACGCCTACTATGTTGGAAAATCAGTGGATCTACACATTAATTCAGTGGATGGCGATGTGAATGTGAATGGTTTTATATTTTACTGAAATCTTTTGAGAGTATTTTGAGATATCTTGATCAGAAACAAACAAATCAAAAATATAGCCTCCTTCATTTAGATAAATACTGAAGATATTTGTCTTATGTTTTCAGATTTTGCAAAGATGCTTTTGATAAAAACTACAAGGCAACGATCGGTGTCGACTTTGAGATGGAGCGCTTCGAGGTGCTGGGCGTTCCTTTCAGCCTACAGCTGTAAGTCTTCATTATTCTACATAAAAAACAAAGTAAACTGAGTCTTGTCTGATGCAAACAATGCTCACATATCTGTCTCTATGTTACAGCTGGGACACTGCAGGCCAAGAAAGGTTCAAGTGCATCGCTTCCACGTACTACAGAGGAGCGCAGAGTGAGAGATTTGTGTGTTTTAGGGCAGAAAACTAATAAGAAATGTACTAAAGACTCCTCTTTCCGTGTACACAATATCAAAAACTCTTAATTAATGTATTATTTTCTCTTCTTCCAGTTGTAATTATCGCGTTTGATGTTAATGACATCGCCTCTTTGGGCCATGTGAGGTGAGCTTATTCATTATGAGCAGATTGTTGGCACTCGTACAGATTTTGGTCCCAGCTGGAGGTCTTTAACTGGTCTCGTTGTGTCTGCAGGCAGTGGCTCGAAGACGCCCTGAAAGAGAACGACCCCACCGCTGTTCAGCTGTTCCTCGTCGGCACAAAGAAAGACCTGAGCGTACGTCTTTTCACTGTTTAAAGTGGACATGCCTGTGGACGTTTTTATGTCTTTTACTGGAGTCGAATGTCAAATGTTTGGATTGTTGCCAGCTGCACAAAGCGTTTGTGTCCGGGCTCCAACCTCAGGAATGTAGCTTCACTAGACTCCACAGCTTTTCTGATAGAGGCTGAAATGATGGACATGCAGACATTTCTAACTGTATTTAAGCAGTGGTGGGAAGTAGGAAGCAGACTCTTCTTCCATTTCAAGATGTTTGGAATATTTCTTGAACTATTTGAAATGCGTCTCTTCTTTGACTTTATTGTGATTTGGTGGTAAGATGGAGCACGCTGAGATTTGGTATTTAGTTTTTGTCTATTTGGACCAATGTTGTGGCTTTTGCAACAAATTAGATTAGTGGATTTTATTATTTCTAGAGTCATTCCCTTGCGGTAGAATCAAATATTCCAGTTCTCTTATTACCACTGAAAAACAGTCGAACATTATAGTGTATAAAACTACAGAGCTGAATGATTATTCGCTCGACAGAAAATCAATTGTAAACTATTTTAATGATTGATTAATCAGCATTTTTCAGGCAAAAATACCCCAAAAAAAAAAGAAATTCTGTTTTTCTTTGTCTTATAGGACAGAAAACTGAATATCTTTGGATTTTAGACTGTTAGTCGACCAAAACAAGCAATTCGAAGGCCTCACCTTGGACATTATAATGGATAGTTTTTACTTACTCTACCATTTTATAGACTAAATGATTTCTCAACTAAGCAAGAAAATAATCATCAGATTAATCGGTAATGAAAACAGACCTTTTGTGTTTAACTTGCTTACATTATATCTAACTTTGTCTTTCTCCGACAGTCTCCTGCTCAGTATTCTCAGATTGAAAAAGACGCCCTCAAACTAGCACAGGAGATGAGAGCAGAGTACTGGGCTGTGTCGTCACTGACGGGTGAGTGTTTTATATTTAAATACAGTAACACAACCAGTAACTCCACCACTGACTTAGAGGCCCTAAGGTGGGTCAGATAAGGGTCTTTCATTCATTTCCATGCTGCAGACTTATGTTTTACTTCATCATTTTATTGTGAGATTTACTGTAAAAAAAGATTGAATAGTTACGTCAAAAACATGCCTTTTGTATGCATCATTGATCATAAAGGTGTTTTGCCATAAGAGGACACCCATCAAGTGTCATCAGGGCTTTATTTTCTAGTTGTTAGTCAGAGCAATATGTCAGATTTGAGAAACAATAAATGTGGATCTATCTATACAGTTGGTAGGGAACACTGAATATTATCTTTCTAAAGAGCTCACAATTTATTTTACTAGCCAACAGTTTCTATTGTAAAGTTACATGTACTGTATCATATAGAGTTGGGAAGTGTGAGATATTTTGCGCGCCCCTGGTTGAGTAAGTAAAAGTTCATACATTTTTCACATAGACAATATACGTGACTTCACTTGTGTGACAGTTATGTGCAAAGGATTAAGAACTCTGCTGGAAAATATCTGGTTCTTTGATAAAAAGTGGAAGGTACCAGCTTGTGTACATAAAAAGTTGACTACATTTCCCAAGGTGCATTTTGGCAAAGGAACACCTGATCACATGGTTACAATTCTGTCACGTGCCCCACTAACAGCCACGTTTTGTTAAAGGTCCCATATCGTGCTCATTTTCCTCATACTGTCTGCATGAATATACCTGTATTCACCCTCTGTCTGAAACGCTCCGTTTTAGTGCATTTCAACGGAATTGCGTTGCTAGGCAACAGCTTGGGTCCATGTTTACTTCCTGTCAGCTGATGTTATTTACATACACTGCAACAGGAAATAAACTGGGACACATTTAGAATGTTTATGTTTAAAACCGTGTAATGGTCTAAATATTGTATATTTGTGACATCACAAATGGACAAAAATCGTAACGGCTTGTTTCAAATGCACAATTTCTGAATACGGGCTGTGTGTATTTCTCCGTATATTGAGCGTTTAACAGTCTTTATATAGCACTTAAACCTCTTTTATAATATAAAAGACCTGAAAATCTCACTTTTTTCAATATGGGACCTTTAAAGACTGCAACAACGAAGCGTTTTGAATTGGCTACAGCTCTGACTTGATTGTTTTCTCCATGGCAACGCCAGCTGAGGCTCATGGGTACTGTAGTATTCTGTGCTGTCTGCCATGCCATAATGACAGATAAAACATGATTTCTCAGAAACAAAGTTGAAATAATTAAAACTGGTGGGCCTAATGTCAACCTACATGGTTGTTTCATTATCTGGGAGAGTCCTGTGTTTCTATGTTCAGCAACATTGAGGATATGGTTCAGAGAAAAATTAAATGGAATACAGATTTCATTTAGTAGCTCTTAGTTCAATAATTGGACACACCGTTTGTTTCGTTTACCATACATTTGACAATTGTTAATTCCCCTCCTAATGTGTGATTTGCGCTGTATTAACATGATTTTTCCATT
Source organism: Sebastes fasciatus (assembly GCF_043250625.1). NCBI lineage: Eukaryota > Metazoa > Chordata > Actinopteri > Perciformes > Sebastidae > Sebastes > Sebastes fasciatus. The sequence goes on from NC_133801.1 coordinate 25,635,965, forward strand.
AACATTTGACTCTTTAAAATGACGATGTGGTAAGTTTTTTTCCTACATCAGGGTGAAGATCAGAAGCTAATATTAATGATCCTGGAGAGCGTCTTGCTTTTTTTAAAAGTCTATACGTTTCAGCCCTCCGCCCCACACCAGTAATTTCCACACAGTCCCTTACTGATCTATATTTCCTCCATGCTGTAGGGGAAAACGTCAGAGAGTTTTTCTTTCGAGTTGCATCGTTGGCGTTCGAGACCAACGTTCTCGCTGAGTTGGAGAAAAGTGGATCGAGGCAAATTGGGGGCGTCGTCAGTGAGTATCTGAACTCCTCTCTCTGTGATCATGGAAATCGACACATTGGTCACAAGGTTCTAACACCCTGCTGTTCCTTTGTTCTAGGAATTAACAGCACTTCACACAACACGTACAAAGATTCATCAAAGAAGAAGCAGTCGAACTGCTGTCAGTAAAGATGGAAGCAGGAGGTTAAAGTCGAAGGTTCAGACTGAAAATGAGGGAAAAGACTGGAGGGATTTCAGTGGTCGGAGCAGGAGGAGGGACTTCCTGACATGTTTGAGTTCAGTTTTTCCTGGCCTAGAAAGCGTTTTCCTCTGTGGGATGTGGATTCTTGTGGTGTTGCTCAGTTTAACTTGTCTAGAGTTACAGAGTGACACAGCAATTACACATAAAAATGACTGTTTTAGTACTGCAGGGATGCCAAAGTAAGACTGTTGATGTTTTTAACATGGTGGATGGGTGGATGATTAAATATTCAGTCTCGCTGCTGTAGTTTAACAATTAAGATTTTTCTTCACAGTAAAACTCTGGTTTACCTTTAAAGTCTGTTATTTTAAATGCCTGTTTTTACTTGGTACTGCACCTCTTTTCATTATGCTGTAGATCAGACGCTCCCAACCTTTGTGTAAGAATTAAGATTACACAGTAAATCACAAGAAAAAAAGCAAAGATTTGAAGAAAGTCTGAAAATATAAACAGAATTTTGTGTAGCAGGAATGTTTTTTCTGCTTTCTTATCCTGTTATTTATCTCACGCAGATCCTTTTATCTTTTCAAATTAATACATATTTTTGAAAACAGTTAGTTCAAATCACAGGATAGCTTGTGTTATTTAAAAGCAGATAAAACTTTCATGACCATCTCAGTCATAGAATATATCACTATTCCCCTTTTCTTCTTTACTGAAGTTGAAGTGAAGAAATCATGTTTTCTTGTTCAGTTGAAGCTTTTGAAGGAATCAAGATACTTTCCATCAATTTGGCTCTGGAGCTCTTCAGGGATGCAGTGAGAGAATTTGTAGTTTTCTTTAATCCACTTTCCTCCTTCAGTGTTCTCGATGGCCACGGCTGCTACCCCTGCAGGAACACAGAGAGTGATATTTATTTTAAAATGCTGAGGATCTTTGAATTATGTTACACTAGTGGTGGGAGAAGTATTCAAATATTTTACTTAACTAAAAAGTAGAAATACTCTGTTACAAGTAAAAGTCCTGCATTTAAAATCATACTCAAGTAAAATTACATTATAATCAAAATATACTTAAAGGTTCTCTATATAATATCCAGAATATTAATATAGCAGCAAACAACTATTTGCTATGTAAAGATATAGTGGGGTAATGTCTACCTAAGCAGAGAATGAAGTCACTCTCCCTCTGTGTGTGTTGTAATCCGAGCTTCTCTGTGCTTTGTTGACATAGCCGGGCCGGCCGTGCGTGCTTTTAGTGCATGTGAGCGTGCCCCATCAGCCCATTCTCATTCCCAGGGCGTCAAATACTGACTCTGTCACGGCCATCGGCGTTAGTTACCGACACTTAGGGCACCCTTTAGCGTCATTATGAGACCCACCGGACTTTCCATTAACTACAATATAAACCTGCGTCAATATTAAACGCTCTTGGAAAGTGCGCCAGGAGTGTGGTGACTTTAAGAGGGAAAAGAGACTCGCCAGGCGGATGGGAGCGGAGGTGGATGGGTCCAACAAACACAAGGCTTTCATCCAGGAGGCGGCTGTTCGTGTCCAGTGCGTCACGTTACAATCAGCTTATCGTTCATGTCTCCTGTTCACAACGTTCAGTGTCATTTTCACTGTACAAACGTAGTCGTTTTAAGCCCAACAATGTTTTTTTTCCTAAACCTAACTATAGTGGTTTTATTGCCTGAACATAAGCAAGTGTTTTTGTTTACTTCACAACATTAAGCACGTGTTTACTGCGACCGAAAAGAGTGACATCGAGGGGTCTGACAAAGCGCCAGTATGTGACGAGTTGCGATGAGAACGTGTTGGCCTCACTGGCTATCTCAAGGTCGCTGCTCTGCACTGCTCTCATACGGCGGTTACAGCTGAGGCGTCGTCAAAGAAGCGTAGCACCCACCCCTCCGGTTTCCCCTCAGGTAAACACTGTTAGCACTGTAAGCAGTGTTGCTGTTGTTTTCACTGTTAGCGCTGTTAGCACCATTAGCTACGAGCTGCCGGTTCAGCTGTTGCCATGTTGAGAGCCGTATATAGAGATGCTCTGAATTTCACATTGAGCAACTCCAAAGTACCAAAACAAAAAGTACTAATTATACAGAATGGCTCATGTCAGAATCATATATATTACTGCATTATAATAAGTGGAGCTCATTTTAATTACTTTATAAACTTCTGGGTAGCTTAATCTATAATAATTTATCACATTTCTTTTACATTATTTTTGTATTAATAATATAAATCTGCAAAGCAAGTAATCAAATCAAATGAATAAATGTAGTGGAGTAAAAAGTACTAGTAATATTTCTCTCTGTAGTGGAGTAGAATAAAGTGGCATAAAATGGAAATACTCAAGTACAATATTGCCGAACTCGTACTTTACTTAAGTACAGTACTTGAGTAAATGTACTTAGTTACATTCCACCACTGATTATAAGGTAACCATCTCAACTGACCTACAACAGTGGCTCCCAGCCTCTCCACCAGCTGGATGGAAGCCTTCATTGTGCCTCCAGTCTCTATCCATTGGTCCACTAACAACACCCTCAGACCTGCAGGAAGGAGACACATGCCAACCAATTATATCCACTGGATCTGTTTTTGTTTAACAACTTTCACAGGCAAACAAAGTCAAGTATATAAAGAACACCTCCTTTTCTTTTAATAAAGAGGACATAGAGAGAGAAAGAGAGGACCTAGCAAAATAAACAATTTAGACAAGGTTAACAAATAAAAAGGAATAGTGTGCTATCATGTATCTAATACAAAATACAAAGCAAACAACAACACAAATAATACAATAAATCATATGGTGAATACATGTACAGATGTGCAAATGTAAATATGCACAAAAAAGAATTAAGTAATTAATCAAAATTAAATATAACATTAACATCTATCTCTCTGCTCATTCTCTAATCCTCCACCAAAGGAAAACTCACCCGAATTGTTAAACAAAATGGAATAAATATAATATATAATAAATAAATAGTCTTCCATAACTGTAGCAAACATCTTTTGGTAGGAAAAAAGACAGTGGGGATAAAAAACATCTACGTCTATGGACTTATATGATTTTTAGTGTATTAAAGATGAATAAACAACCCTCATAATATCTGACATGATGTCAAAGATACAACTCCAACATCAACTGAATGATTAATTCACATATTAACACTAGAGGGGGCTGTGTCACAGGGAATAAAACGACATGAACCCTGCAGTGAAAATCATTTGAGACATGTATTGTTCAAGGTTAAGTTGATTTTTAGACAATTAGTTCATGAATCCATCAGTCAATTGACACAATCAGCAACTATTTTAATAGTCAATTCAGCATTTTAGTAATTTTTCAAGCAAAAGCTTTGGTTGCAGCTTCTCAGATGTGAGGATTTCAAACTTTTCTTTGTCATATATGATAATGAACTGAATATCTTTGGGTTTAAGACTGTTGGTTGAATAAAACAAGCAATTTGATTACATCCCCATGGGCTGTGGAATATCATTATGGACATTGGTCATAATTTTCTTCAAATCTTTATTGCTTATTATCTTAATTCTACATATAAATACAGCTGTGCATTGAAGCTTTTCGTACGCCTAAAACAACTCTTTGTATTACTTTTTGCATGGAAATTATTCAATTATAAGACTGAATATCTACAAAAAACACAAATAACTTAAGTCTAAACTGACTGACATGCTTGTCAGTGCACACAAACTGAAGTGTGGTCTTTTTGAAATATACAGTATTTTCAGATGTAGCAGTCCCAACCCTTGGGTGTGCAAACATTGCCAGCTGAGTAAACATTGTTTACCCAGCTGGGAGAAGGTTGAAGGGTAAAAAGCAAAGGGAGATTAACCTGGCTTCAGCACATCCAGTCTTACTTCCATAGTCTTTTCTCTGCCCGAGTAGTCGGTGTAGTTTTGGTTTTGGGTGGCGACACAGATGTGTCCTGCTTTACGGAGAGCCAGGAAACCTTTTCCGAGGGTGGTGGCAACAGACGCACCTGAAAAAAACATTTATCAGAAACATTCATCCACAATGACAGAATGATCATCGTCTGTGGCTAACCCCCCTGTGTGAACTAAACACTGCTATGCCATGTGCCACGAAGTGTCTAAATTTAGTATCTTCAGTCAGGGGATAGGTTTCATGACCTACCTACTAGCAGAGTAACTGGATCTTAAAATATAATTTAGTGTGAGACAACAAACTATTTATTTCCCTTCTTAAAACGAATTGATGTGTTTTTTTCTTACCTAGAATGAATCCCATTGCATCCATCCCGGCAACCAGATCAATGGTGTCACTGTGGAATGGACTGAGGAGGTCTTTGACACAGTCTGCAAGAGCCTGAATCAAGTGCAAAGACAGTGAATGCACAAAATGCAAAGTGTGCACATTAAATGGACACACAGTTTGTCTTTTTGTGTTATAACACAGTTTAATGCATGTGTTCAATGACAGGGGGATACAGCAGAAACAGTTGCAAGTAACTAGAAATCATGCATCACATACCTGGGAGTTGCAGTAGAGTCTGGACGGGTCCAGCCAGGCGAACGTTGGTCCTTTAGTGTTGGGCGCCATCAGAGACAGGTACCATCCTTTACGTCTGTCTGCAGGAGCGGCCAACACGTCCATTTGAGAAACAACACTGCTAGACGGAGAAACTGTGGTGAATGAAGTGGACTGTGAATGTGTGAATCTCAGGTTTCAGCAGGGGTGAATAGTGGGAGGGAGGAGGCTGTTAATAACACTGAACTTCATTACTTAGTCACTCTGCAGTTGACTAATGAGTTGATGACCAGTCTCAGCCTTGTCAAAGTATTGTAGAAGAAAATAGTTAAAGTGAAAATACAGTTTATTTTCTTCAATTTTGACAGCATACTCTGAGGAAGCTCTTTATTTCACAAAGCTTAGATTGCTGTTTGTTTTGTAGTCTGGGGAAAGTTTGTTTTGCATGTTTTAGCTCATTTAATACAAGTCCTGTCCACTTTACATCTGTGCCGACTATCATCCAAGGCATACAAGAGTGTTTCACTTCCTTTAATGCATTTTTTTCATTACTTCCCATTCATTTCACTACAAAGTAAGAATATAAACTAGCAGAGAGTTAAAACTTTCAGGAGTTGCAGTAGTTAATTATGAAACTGACACTATTTTTATATGGCAATACAGGTCAAAGAGCAGATTGAATGTATTGAATGTATTGAATGTATTAACACACAGCAGTATGCGAACTTTGATAAAGATATGCTATACATAGTATTCACTGGAAAGTTCCTGGATGTTGCTTTTTCTACTATGGTTGAATGAAATAAAACACTGGTATGCATTTGAAAATGACACTATCAAGTATTTGTGGTTTGCCATAAATGAGCAAAAACAGTAGAATGATCCTTTAACAGAGCAACATTGTATTTCAACTTTGATTATCAGGTTACGTGAAAAGAAATTTTGCGATGCTAAAGCAGCAGTGCAAATATGATTTAAAAAAGTTATTTTTATAAAATAGTCACTATATCCTGACTGTAGTGCATGAGATAGGTAATCTGAAAAAAATCAGTCCAGTGCTCCTAATGGCATCTGCAAGATTTCACAGACCGGAGGAAAACAACCAATCAGAGCTGAGCTGGAGCCTTGCCGTCTCTGAGCAGCTGTCAATCACTCGCAAACTCCGATCAAACGGTCAAACTAGGCAGCGCTGATCAAATATGAATCAATATTCTATTACTGTAATGCCTATTTCTCTCCTCAGATGTTTTCAGAAACATCTTGTAGTGTACTGTTTAGCGGTAAAATGAAGTTGTGTAAGTGAAAGTTTGTGAACCAGCAGCCATGTTGAGATCAGTTGAGGAAATACCAAGCACCGCCCACCAGCCGGAGCAAACTTTCTCATTTTACAGCTAAACAGTATACAAGATGATTCTGAAAACATTTGAGGCTAGAAATAGCCATTAGAGTAACAGAATATTGATTCATATTTGATCAGTGCTGCCTAGTTTGACCGTTCGATCAGAATACGCGAGTCATTGACAGCTGCCTCCGTTGAATGAACAGCCAATAGGAACACTCTCTCTCTTTGAAATGACCTGTGATTGGCCAAAGTCTCCCGTCACGGGCTAGATTTTAAAAGTCTGAAAACAGAGCCATGAGGAGGTGCAGAAGTCTAGTTTTCTCTCAGAACACTTGAATTACAATATGCTGAAAGGTTATTAAGGAATATTTGCCCAATGATGCCAAAAATAATTCTGCCTAGTGAAGCTTTAACTATAATAATCAGACCAATTGCTTAATTTTCACTATTGCTACTATGGTGAATCAATAAAATAAATATTATTGTGATTTGACCAGAAGATATAAATTATATTTCAAAGACTGCCACATTTCACATGGGGTCAGTGTTGCATACTCTAAAGAGAGATTTACATTTAGACACAGCTACGGCTCATATTCTCAAGTTTATGAGGAATGGTTACAAACATGATGTTGAACTGATGTCATGTTTCATGAAATGACGCATTCATTTTTTGGGGTCACAGAGACCCCTGCTGTAAGAAGTTGTTATAGATCAGTGGTTCTCAAACTGTGGTACGTACGCGAGCTCTCTGTAGTGGTACGCGAGCTCTCTGTAGTGGTACGCGAGCTCTTTGTAGTGGTACGCGAGCTCTCTGTAGTGGTACGCGAGCTCTTTGTAGTGGTACGCGAGCTCTCTGTAGTGGTACGCGAGCTCTCTGTAGTGGTACGCGAGCTCTTTGTAGTGGTACGCGAGCTCTCTGTAGTGGTACGCGAGCTCTTTGTAGCGGTACGCGAGCTCTCTGTAGTGGTACGCGGAGGAATCTCTGAAACATTTTTTAGAAATCAATAAGAAATAGGGCTGACCCGTAAATTTTTCTTCGTCATCATATTGTAGCGACCCTGCAGCACTAACATAAGAGAGACACTTGGGGAGTTCATGGGGGGAGATGTTGCCCTAGTTAAGCTGGATAGGTCAGGTTCATTAAGAGGGGAGGGGGCAGAGAGAGCAAAGGAGTGAGGGAGAAGGAGGAGGAGGCAGAAGAAGAAAGGCAGCAGGAACACGCCACGAAAGTTACGGCCAGTTTAGCTGATTAGCTAGTTTCGGCTACCAGCCTTTTGTTGTTTTGGGCACTCTTCCAACCCCGGGGTTAGCCTGTATCATAGGGTAATAAAACCCGGTTCTCCGGTTAAACTTCAGCCACCTTGTCCTCATCATTTAGCTAGCCAGCCGTGCTACGGAGCCGCGAGCACTACACTGGTGTCAGAAGTGGGATTCCCCGCCCCCACTCCCCGCACGACAGCTGGCTACCACCGCTAGCTACCGCCGGAGGAACGAGATGGCTGAACAGATGGAAAAGTCGGACTTCTACGCCCCAGAAACACCAATGAGAGAGCCAACAGATGATGGCCCGGTTGTAAGGAGAAAAGTGGTGACAATAACTCACTCACCGCTCGCTACACTGCTGACTGACGTCCCTGCTGTGATGGAAAACAGTCCGTTCCAGTTGGCCGCAAACGCCGGACCATGCTCTGGAGGAGCAGATGTAAACAATGCAGCCGCGTGCAGACCGCGCATCGGCCAATCAGAAAGCGATGACGTCACCACTCTGACAGCTCCCGAAGGTAAAAGGAGTGGCCAACCAGTCTATCCCAGAGTTAGAGAAAGACATTACAGCTACAATTGAGGATGGCTTTATGCAGAGAATGAGCATTGCAATGGAGCGTGCTTTTGGACATTTCCTGAATAATTCTAGAGGCAGCCTTATGTCCAGGATGGGAGGAGAACCAAAGAGTTGTGTGACTAGTCCTCTTGGTTGGTGCCCACATATGCATTATTTGTGTTAGCCGGGTTAGCATGGCTCAACCCGGCTAACACAAATAATGCATATGTGGGCACCAACCAAGCCCGTACCAAAACTGTCAGAGCTAAGGATGAGTATGCTACTGTTGCTGACATCCGTGACGCTAATGTTCCTGTTGACGTTCCGGGTTCAAAAACTACCCAACCTCCTGGTGAGGGCGCCACTGTGGATACCCACCCTGTGGGGAGACTTGGCAAGTGTAGCTCCCTTACCTCGGCTTCAGTTACTTCACCTGCTGCCGTCAACCAGCCAGGTGACCTGATACCTGCTCTGACTACTGTGCTTACTACGGCCTTGATGAGTGTTAAAGAAATGGCCCCGGCCCCATCCCCCAGGGACAGCCTCCTGAGCGTTGGGCGCTATGATGGACTCACTTCATGGGAGACGTACTGGGCTCAGTTCTGTCTTCTAGCAACAGCCAATGGCTGGTCCCCTGAAAAGAGAGCTGTCCATTTAATCTCGGCATTGGAGGGTGAGGCTAGGAAAGTACTGCTGGATGTGACTGCGGCCGACCTGGAGAACCCACAAGCTATATCTAGGGCCCTGGAGAGGCGCTTTGGGAACACCACCCCCGCAGTTGTGATGCGGCAGAGGTTCAACGAACGAGTGCGGGCACCTGGAGAAAAGCTGGGAGTGTTTGCGGCAGAGCTTCGCTACCTCGCCCAAAGAGGATTCCCTGATTTTGATGATGCAACACGCTTGGTGCTAACCAAGGAGGCATTCATTCGTGGCCTTCTACCCCTCCCATTACAGCAACAGGTCCAGCTGGCTGACCCTCAGACCCTGGAAGCAGCTCTAGAGAAAGCACTGGCAGTGGAAGACATCCTCATAGAGGGTTTCGAGCCTCACCCCAGACAGGTGTCGACACGCCCCAAGACTCAAGCCTTTCAGCCTGTCTGAAACGCGACGAATAAGAAAACTCATTATATTTAGGGATGGTTAACGCTGCAGCATCTCCTCTGCTGCACTGTCAGAACTCTCAGTCAGTCAGTCTGTGAACAGCTGATCAGAGAGGCCGCGTTGGAGACAGATACAACTACTCGTTACTGTAAGTTCAATAAAACTTTGCAACTGTAAAGCCAATACACGTTATCATTTCACTGTTCAACAAGCATAAACATGATGAAAGCTAATATACACACTTCAATATTTGTTTATTTATCGCAAGTCATATCGCAAGTCATATCGTCATCGCAATATTGAATATTGAACACATGGCAGATGTTCCTCATATGGTGCAGCCTGGTGTGAGAGGCTGCCCGTTGCGTAGTATGAGAGTTGTGTGGAAGAGTTTCAGTGCCAGTTCTAGTGCTCCCCCTTTGACAACAATAAGTAATATTCTTATTAGGAATAAATTTGCCTCCTGTGTGAACTGTGCATTGCTGAATAGGGTAGGCCTACGCTACTGTATTTTAACATCGGTCATAATGGTGGTACTTGGAGAGCCAAATATTTTCTGAGGTGGTACTTGGTGAAAAAAGTTTGAGAACCACTGTTATAGAAAATACATTTTCACATCTGTGCTTAGTGTTGGCAGTACTTTCATCCCAAATATTTGGATTTCTGTCAATAAACTCTCAGGTGATGAAAGGTATTGTGCACCAAAAACAAATCCACCTCCGGAGTCACTTGGTAATATTTGATACCATTAACTGACTGGAGAAATTCTGACTAATGATCCTCTAAAAATGTTAATATTGCCCTTCATGCATGCCTCAGGTTGTTATTGTAAATGCTGCTTGGAGCTGTTTCGGGTGAATCACCAGAGGATCGATGTCTAAATACACTCAGCTTGTGATTATGTTCACAGCTGGAGCGACAAAATCCCATTATCTTACTGTATCCACAGTACATTTCCCAGTTCTCAGACTGGAAAGGTTATTACAGTTATGAAATAAACTGATCTGAAATTTCATCTCAGTTTCGTACAACAGAGTTCAAGCTGAGCTAAAGACAGAGTGTTCAACAGTGACTGTACTTTCCCACGGTTTTTGTCTCATGTGTATCGTGAACCAAATGAACTTACAGTAAATGTAACACTGGAATGCTGGCATGCTTTCTCTTGCACTTTTGTTTAAACATTATTGTCACACTTACAAGATTTACAAGATGATACATCTGATTTAAATATAACATCTATCTGTATGAGCTCATGCTGATGGATTTATCTTACAGAGAAATGCTTAAACCTGCAGTAGCAACTGTTTTTTAAACAAGCTGTAAACACAACACTGACTTTATGACCTCTTAAGTTTATATGACAAACTAGCAAACAGTAGCTCATTTACACATGCAGCGGTTACAGAGCAACATTATCATTCATTTGGAGTCTTGTTTGTGTCCACATGATGAATGTATGTCCAATATTGACTCTCTTTCAGCTCTGTTTTTGGTGCTAATGGCTCCAATATGTCCACCAGCTAGCTGCTAATGTTGTCTGTCTACCATTTGGTGCTGAGCAGGTAGTGCACAGCAGGTTTTTAGTGCTTCTCATGCTGGAAAAACTGCCTGCCGACGCCAAAAATGAACAGATGAGAGCGGTGAGACTAAATCAAAACAGTAAAGTTGCAGGCCGTCAAACCAAAACAATGAGCTGAAAGACACTTTGAAAGGCTACTGCAGAGTCAGGTGGCATTTCTCTGTGATTTCATCACTTCAAGTCCCATTTCATAATCATTTGATCCATTCTTATCGTAAAAACTGTCAGGGGAATGGGGAGAGGGACGTAGTTGCGGACCGGTAGAATCTAAAAGTTAATCCCGAAGGATAACCACAAAAATTGCAAGTGATTTAAAGGGAGAGGGGAAACACCAAATGAAAAGAGGTCTAAAAAGAAAGCTTCCTACACTCAATATATCTTGAAAAGACTAAAACTAAAACACCGCTGCAGAGCAGCTGGCTAGAACATTAATGAAACAAAAGAACCAGCGAAGGCAGGCCACACAGACCTAACCCACTATTAGAGACTCTAAGAAGCTAAATGGTGAGTGAATCCCACAGATAGGTTCACGTGGTACTTCTGCAGATTCACACACGCCCTATACAGATAGAGCACAAACAGGACAGCACTCCCACTACCTCTGACAAAGAGATAATGAGTCAGCACCTGAGCAACGTAACGACGCAAATAAAACAACGCAACGTAACAACGTAACGTAACTTAATTAGAATAAAAATAATTAACTGCCCCTAGCAGACTTTCTTATGTTACAACTCTACGTAACAAGCGTAAAGTCAATATTTACTTATGGTTTCACGTGGGACACGAACAGCAGTCTCCTGGGTGAAAGTCCTGTGTTGACCCCTCCCACCCGTGTTTAGTAGGATTTGCTCACATGTTATACTTGTGATTATACCACATAACTTTCAACAACTGTTGCTCGTTGCACTACGTCAAATGCAAAAATGTTGACATTCAATGTATCCGTGGTTGGCAGAAATGTACAATGGCAACATTTTTTCCTGGTGACTGGGCCGAAAGACAACAACAGCACTTTGTAATTGCAGCTGGGCAAGAGGCAATCAGTTTTGGGCATGCACATTGTTGTTTTCCCACAATTTGGGCACTTGACATTGCGAGCATGGAGCTATTCTCATGTAACGGCCTCTGGAGCCAATTAAAACACAATTTTATCAAATCCAGTCACCTTAAATTGTAGTATAATGATCAGCAGCAACTGAGGAATCTTATGCATTAATCCATAATTATATTCATTTCTAAGTTAGCCTACTCAGTACCACTAAAACCACACTTTTTTCTGTTGCCAGCAGGTGGGGTTAACTATACTACTATATTATCTTTAAATAGCTCTGTAGCATTAATATTGATGATGTAACTGCATTCACTCTTAACTTTTCAAGAATCATTTTGCACCTGTAAACTCTGCATGCACATCATCAGTATGGTGCACTGAGCTCACAGAAAAGTGCCCTCAAGTCAGACACTGACTCCTAAACTCATCCAGGGTGCTCTGTTCTGCAGCTAGCCTGTCTGAAAGGAGCCTTACCCAGAGGGAATCAATACAATACGTATTTCATCAAGTGTCTCCTTTCTGTTTCACTGTGCGCTGTTAGTCGACTCCACATGGACTCCAAATCTTATCAGCAGGATTATCAGCCTCATTTTTTGTCCCAAATCCCTCCTGCAGTGACCATTCATGAGAAACCTTCCCCCCCCTCCCTCAAGATGTGGTCGAATGTTGCCTCGGGTGATTTTACATCATTTCTCTCCGCCTTCCAACAATCCGATTTCAGTTCCTTGAGTAGGCTAAATCTCCGCCTCTAGAGCTCCGTGTAAGACCAGCCATGTGACATAACACTGGGGTGATTAGAAAGCCAACCTGACAAGAGGGTTTTCTTTTCTTTTCTTCTCTTCAGGAACAGTCACTTGTTCACAGATGCAGAGGAATTTGCTGAGCATCATTTTCTTAACTCACATGGGATTTTAGTGAGAATAAGCCCACATCTATGCCCACTACAAATATGCAATGGGCCAGATTCGCAATGCTGAATATACATTTTCAAACAATACAACAAAAGTCCACAAATAAAGACAATTTGAGTAATTTATATGATCAAATTTTCAGATCTTTATGTCTACAACAAAATCCAGAAGTCACAGACAAATCAAGAGCTATATAAAAGTGGAGAAATCAGAAGGAATACTAATTAAATAGCCTACTCCATCTTGCCTCCTTTTACAGGCGTTTGAGACAGAGTTTACAAATTTAAACTCATCAAACTTGAACAACCTTTCATAATTTTGATAATCTGAATGTTTCAGGATTATGTCAAGACATTTTATGGAAAGTTAACTCTCTTAAATCATTAATAGCTTTTACAATAGCCTTCAAAACAAATGGTTCTCACTCTCCCGATATCATGCAGCTCAAACAATCGGCTCTCCACTTGAATATTCTTGAATTCAGCTTCCGTAGCTAAAAAATACCAGCTGTCAACTGTACAACTTAAGATCCTTAGCTTCTAGAAAAGTGAGATGTAACATAAGATTCAGGTTCATACTTTTATTTAATATGAATAGGTGTTCTTCTTCTTAATGTTAACCCATAGACTGTATATAAAGACGGACGACATGACAGCTCCCAAAAAGTGAAGCCAAAACATCTGGATCGCCCCCTGGTGGCTGGCTGCAGTATAGGTCATAAAGCCCGCCTCTTCCATGTTAGCGGATGGGACATGGACCAAACTAAAAAGTCAAAGTGCACGTCAAATCCATTTTTACCAAAGATGGTTTCTGTCATTTTAGGTAGTTCTTATCACGCTGATTTATGCTTGAGTGTTAATTTTTTCTTATAAGTTTGGTTTTAATTAGTTATTTGATGCTATAAAAAGGGGGTGAGATGTCATGATTGACAGCTATGAGTCTCTCTTGGTTTCGTTATGATTGGTTAGTGCGGCTGACCTCGATACTGCAGCTTCGCCCCCCGATCACTACTGCGCAGACTCTGGCTCCAAATGACGTCAAAATCTCAACATGGCAGCTCCCGTATCCGGGATATTTTGGCTTCACTTCTGTACAGTGAGAGGAAGTGGAGACGCGTCGTCCATCTTTATTTACAGTCTATGTGTTAACCCCATGATAGGAACAAAACAAACATAACTGGAAGTATTTGACGGAATTATATTTTGACCAATGTTATAAATTATACAGAAGCAAAGATAAGACAAATATTAACATGATGAAATCCAATAAACAAGCAATAGTCTTTAGTGATACACAACAGTAGGGGGTAAAAAAAAATGCAACATCACAAAGAGGCCATTTGAAGCACTAATGTTGGATTAATTCGGCTCATATGTAGCCCATGTAAATGCTCAGGATACCATGATACCACACAGTCAACTGATGCCTCCATTACTTCAAGTTTCGTCTGAATCCAACCATCAGCTGAGGCCCTTCAGTCAGTGTGGCTTTGCGTGTGACATCGCCAACCTTTCTCAACATTCCACAATGAAAGAGTTTTGTCCCGACATTGTTATTTAGGTCATCACCAATTCAGTGGCTGTTTTGTGGCATTTGAAAGATGTCCAATCTCTTGGGTTGGCACAATCACCCCATGCCTGTTACCATGGAAAGTGGGGACAAGCTAGAACCTCCTCCATGCGTGTTCCCAAAGTAAATCTCCACTTTCTGGGTGGGGGGGTTGAGCAAAGCTGAAGGGGGTTGGGAGGTAACTTGCGGTCACTGCTCTGTGCAGTGAAAGGTGCTGGAGGATCATGGCTCTACACACCCACAAATTAACCCTCTCCTCTCCTTCTGCAGGTTTTAATTCAGAGAGGTAAGTTTCAAGTTTCAAGTTTCAAGTTTATTTGTCATATGTATTTAAAAGTACAGTGTACAGTGAAATGCAATGAAATGCATTTTAACCTGGCTCTCTCTCAGCCCTTAAAATCTATAAATAGTACAGTTGATAAATACTACAATAAATAAGACAATACCTAAGAATAAAATTATAAAACAACCTAAAAACATCCATAAAACAATCCACAGCTCTGCATTCATTTAGTGCTACTGTTCAGTAGTCTGACTGCCAGAGGGTAAAGACTGTCTCTGAGGCGAGAGGTCCGAGCTCTGATGCTCTGTAGGCGCTTCCCTTAAGGGGGATAAGAGAAAAGAGTATATGCTGGATGACTTGTGTCCTGCATGATACAAAGTGCTTTCTTCCTGCAGCGAGTGGTGTAAATGTCCTGTAACTGTGGTAACGGTGATCCAATGATTTAAGATGCTGTTTTCACTGTCCTCATCAGGAGTTTGTGGTCATATGATGTGATGTTGCCAAACCATACCAGTATGCATCCAGTTAAGATGCTTTCTATTGTGGACCGGTAGAAGTTGATGAGGGTTTTTGTGTACATACCATGTTTCTTTAAACACCTCAAAAAATAAAGTCTCTGTTGAGCCCTTTTTATGGCACAACTGATGTGCAGGGACCAGGAGAGGGAGTCAGAGTAGGATTGTTGTAGGATGCCTACAGTAGGAACTTGAAGCTGTTGACAATTTCGACAGGAGTGTTATTTATATCAACAGGTGATTGAACAGTTTTAATTCTCCTGAAGCGTAAGCTCCTTAGTTTTCTCCGCATTCAGTGACAGATTGTTGTTGTGACACCACATGGTCAGGTTCCTCACTTCGTCCCTGTATGCCATCTCATTGTTATTAGTAATGAGCCCTATCACTGTTGTATCATCTGCTAATTGATAACATACACTGTAAAAAAAAACTTCTTTTTTTTTACAGTTTTTTCTGTATTTCAAAATGACAGAAAAAAAAAAGTAAAATTAGATGTTTCATTTGTGTAGTTACATTATTACAGTGGTAATGTTTTTTTGTGTGTGACTCAGGGACGCCTGTGATTACAAAAAATACTGTAAATCTAAGACCATTTTCATATAAATCACAAATGAAACATGTAATTTTTACATTTTTTTTCTGTCATTTTGAAATACAGACAAAATGTAAAATTTCTTGAATTTTTTTTATTTACTTTTTTTACAGTGTATCACTGTTGTATCATCTGCAAATTGATAACATGCGGGTCATATCTACTCCCTCTGCGTAAAGAGACTCTGTCCGGTTCTGGATATCTAAAGAGGTTAATTCTCCTGACTCCTCCCAGCGTGGTCGTATATCTCGTATTAACAATCACACCACTTTTAGCTTCGCCTTTAAAAGTGGGAGGGCTGCTCGGAGAGAGCCGGTAAAACCGCTGAGAGGAGCTGTCTCCGTTACGCATGGTGCTGAAAGTGCCATCATGTGGTCGGTCTTCTTCGTCTTTCTGTCTTACCTGGACAGAAACGTCGTCAAGGGCGACCTGCTGAGTCGCGCTCTGGTGGACGCAGAGAAGGAGAGCGAGGAGATGTTCTCCTTCATGCTCAACAACACCTTCTGCGCCAAGGTGTCCATGGTGAGGGAGAGCTTCTTCCTCTACCAGGTGTCAGACGGAGCCGAGGCGGTCAGCTCCGTCCTCAGCCCGGACGGGAAGCTGGTGGACTGCTCCGTCACAGTGGACCACGTCCAGGTGAAGTCCTTCATGCACCAGTGCAGGTTGGGAGTGAAGGAGCAGAGAGCTGGAGACGCGCGGCAGATGGAGACGCGCTTCTTCTTTACGGGCATGGATGAAGCCAGAGTGACGTGCAGAGAGTTCAAGGAGAGGTCAAGAGGTGACAGTGATGAGTCTGTGCTGCAGGACCAGGTGTTAAAAAGATCTAAGAGAGGCTTCACTTATCCTGGGACTCTGTGGTGTGGAGCTGGAAACATGGCTGATCATTACGGCCAGCTGGGTGGGTTGTATATAACTCTTCAGGTCCGGAGGACACAGAGGAACATGATTTGTATCAGGTTGCCTGTTTCATGTAGCTACTACTGTCACGATATAGCGACCGTTTTATAAAACTAACTTTTTGTAATCGTATTTGCTCCAATCTCAGCTACTTCAGCTTTAAAGTACCAAACATAAAAGTACACATTATGCAGAATAATGTATATTATTGGATTATACTTATTGATGCATTAATGTGTTCATCACTTTAATGTTGCAGCTGGTTAAGGTGGAGCTCATTTGAATGACTTTATATACTGCTGGGTAGTTTAATCTATAATAATACATCATTTATTCGTTGATTATATTTTGTATTAATAATCTGAATCTGTAAATAACTAAAGTTATTAAATCAATGTAGTGGAGTAAAAAGTACAATATTTCCCTCTGAGATGTAGTGGAGTAGAAATAGAAAGTATCAGAACATGGAAATACTCAAGTAAAGTACAAGTACCATAAAATTGTAATTAAGTACAGTACTTGAGTAAATGTACTTAGTTACTTTCCACCACTGAGTACATGTTATAATGTTGTGCTTTTCTAAGCATTTACTGCTCCTGTTGGAATAAAATAATTGTTGATTATTTAACTGAAAAGTAGTAATGTGTTTTTGATACCTTCACTTTTTTGCATTAAATCATACCGGGATGTTTGCTGAGATTGATTGGATGTGGCACAGCCCTACCTAGAAAAAATTCCATCAGCCGCCACTGACTTCTACTCAACTACATCTCAGAGGGAAATATTGTACTTTTTACTCCACTACATTTATCTGATAACTTTAGTTACTTCACAGATTCAGATTATTAATACAAAATATAA
Source organism: Sebastes fasciatus (assembly GCF_043250625.1). NCBI lineage: Eukaryota > Metazoa > Chordata > Actinopteri > Perciformes > Sebastidae > Sebastes > Sebastes fasciatus. The sequence continues at coordinate 25,653,483 of NC_133801.1, forward strand.
TCACATTACCATCAAATTACACATATTACTGGGTTCATTCCATATTTAAAACACAAATATTGACAATTTGTATAATTTTTATTATTATTATTATTAGTAGTAGTAGTAGTAGTAGTAATGTTTTTTTTGTGTGTGATTCAGGGAGGGCGGCGCCACTGCTTCAATATCTTTTTTTAAGTAAATTAAGATAATTATGCAAATGAGTAATAATAAATGTGACCTCCTTGTTGCAGGAAATTTTGCCGAGACCGACAGCTGCTGCCGGACCCATGACCACTGCCCTCATGTCATCCACGCCTTCTCCTCCAATTACGGCCACACTAACTTCAAGTGGCACTCCATCTGTCATTGTGACTGTGATAATGCGTGAGTAAACATTGAAGTGTCACCTCCTCTCTGTAGCCTAGAGATAAAAAACATCAGCTTGCATTGTGGTGGCAGTTTCTGTTAAAACACAAACCAAGGTCACAACTTGTCTTTCAAGTAAATTTAATAAAAAAGCATACTGTATATTAATAAGAAAAGCATCTGCAGATGGACTCACGAGCACATTCACCTGAGTGAACTGAAACAAGTGAGCCCCGAACACAAGAGTAGTCAGTATTTATACATACTAAAGCATAACACACAGACAAGTGCAAAGAAGAGAAAGATAGAAAGTGAATCATTATCATTACGTCAGCACCGAACAGACAACAGAGCATCACAAGACATAACAAGTACTTCAGCCATCTGTTGTTTACAGTCACAGAAGGCAAAACTGTCGGGTCACTGTCTTAATGCTTATGGTGACAAGGTTGAACATGTGAGGCCCTGAGATTATCTAAAGGTACAGTGTTAACTTTGGCCTACTCCTCGGGGGTGTTGGAGTGTCAACTGTGGATATGAAAATTGCCATTACAGCATTTAACTCAATTCACTGTTAATTGGACCATTGTTATGCTTTTTTAAGCAAATGTCCAACTACCACGATGAAAAGATATGAAAAGTACGAGTATGACAGCATGTGGAACAATGAAAACATCATTATCCATTCTTATATAGAGAAATAAATAAAAACATTGCCTTTTAAAGAATCAGCCTCAGGGGTTTTAACAATCACAATCAACATAAAGAACCGTATCAGAATGAATTACAGATATCAGAGCTTGTGAAAATATATATGGTGAAATTCAGACATTGAGTTCAATAAACAGCTTCTGACAAATGTTGTTTTCTGGAATTCATAAAAATTAGGTAACATTTTGCATTGACCATACATTTTTTGTTGATGGTCAGTTTTGATAGTTGCAGCCTTTAAGTAATTTTGACAATTGTTAGTGGCCTCATTTTTTCTTACAAGTTCCCAATTTATTTCAACAATGATGCAGTCGTGAATTTCCTCATTCAAGATCTTACTGTAAAAGTTAATGGCCATTGTTTTAACGGCAGGAAACTTCAGCTTTTGACAAAAATAATGGCAGGTGTGTGTCAAAATAAAAATATAGAGTTAAAATGTGAATAAGTATCACAAGGACCACGTGATCAATGTGTTGCCATAGACTAAAGGACAATAATATAATATTTCAATGATCATCTGATTATGAAAAATTTAGTGATTAATGCAACATTTTGTATAACTTTAAACTAAATTTTTGAACAGCTTGATAGATACCTTGCAAATGCATTACATCCCAGGAGCAACTGCAGGAGTGGAATCGTATAGCAACAAGTTAAATTCAGCAGATATACCTACGTCCTGTTATGGAGTTACTCTACTGTAATAGGTCCAACTGCATTGCCTTCTCCTGAAAGAGACGACTAGAGATGAGACTGAATTTTCCTTCTCCTTGTAGGTTGAAAGATTGCCTGAGGAAAGTCAACGACACATCTTCCAGGGTGGTTGGTCAAGCGTTCTTCAACGTCATCGGCGTGCCTTGCTTTGAGTTTGCCTATGAAGAGCAGTGTGCAGAGCGCCACTGGTATGGCATGTAAGTATCTCTTGTGTTAAAGTTTTAAGAAGATTTGCAGCTGTATTACTTTTTTTTAAATCCCCACACACAAACCTCCCCTTCGTTCACTCTCTCGTAGGTGTAAACGTTATGAGAAGTTTCCCATTGCTGTGCTGGAAGAGGCGGTCCCGTACGACTTTGGCGGTATCGCCGTCATCGATGAGCTGACGTTGGCTCCTCCCAAAGAGAAAGAGTCCAAGAAAAGCGAAGAAGAAGAAGAAGAGAAACCAGAGAGCACAACACAGTCTACGATGTCAGGTCCTGAAGAGCCTTCGTTCAGAAACGTCGTCACCGCCGCGGAGGACTTCATCAAGGTCCTCGCTACCGTCTCCACCTCTCAAAGCTCCGCTGCCGATTCCGATAAAGGCGAGACGCAAAGCTCAGAGAAGAAGAAGAGGAAGAACACGGGGAAGAAGAAGGAAACCACCAAAAAGCGAAAAGGAAAAGGAAAGGGGAGGAAGAGGAAGCAGAAAGCAGAGGAGGGCGCTGCGGTTTCGCCCTCTGGCGGCAAAGCAGAAGAAGTCATCGCTCTTAGTAACTTCATCAGCGAGTCACACAAACACGAGAAATCAAGTAGAAACACAAACGGAGTTGGTGACGGTGAGTATAAGCTCGGCAGGAAAGAGCCCTTTAATGAAGTAATGAAAGATGAACCAGCGATGGATAAGGAGACCGTTTCCATTACATCACCTCCAACGGTCCAGAAGAAACCAGCAGAGTCCACGGAAGAAATCACTCTTTCTACGCCAACAACCACGACAACTGTTATTCCACATGAAGCAACCACCAGAAGGCTCAGAAAGGGGAGGAGAAAGAAGAGCAAGAAAATCCCTCTTCCTTCCACTGAAGAGGTCGTAAGGAGCACAACAGACAACATTTCTGTCACCGCCGTCATTACCATAATCCCAACGGCACAGCCCGAGCAACAAAGCTTTGCTGTCACCGCTGCCAGTACCCCCATTGTAATCTCCAAAGTCAAAAGGAACAGGTCAAAGGAGAGAGGAGACAGAGAGGGGAGGAAAAAAAGGAGGAAACTCAGCTCGGCTTCTTCCATTGTGGCCGCTGCCCATGAAAATTCCTCCGCGGACAATCTGAAAGCAATGCCTCTCACCGGGGCTCCCACCGTACCGTCGATGCCCATCACAGAGCGGCAGGTTTCACACAGGATGGACGCTTACGGAGGGAAGACGACTGTCCACCGTACGCCTCTGAGCTCTTCCTTTAGTGTTCTGAAAAGTCAAAAGTCAAAAGGACTGAGAAGCAGAAGGAGGAAAACAGTTTTGCCTCTTTCAAGTGAAAACCCACTTTTTCCAACACTTCCGACTCCGGAGACGAGCGATGCACTGAAAAGCCCTGCATCTACTCCTGCAGAAGAAACTGAAACTCACAGTGAATGGAGGCTTTTTACTACCATCACAGCAGCCCCTTCTATCATTAGAAAACGACACAGGCCGACAATCAGACAGCAAAGAAAACCAAGAAAGAAAGCCATGGCTGCTTCTCTCGGCAATGGAGTTTCTATCCCTAAACAAACAGAACAAACATCAATGACTTTTACAACCACACCACCCAAAGGTGTCACCACCGAAGAGCTCCATCTACGTAGATCTGAAAAGCCCCACATGACCACCTCAGCATCTCCCATCATGAGTCCTATTCAGTTATCTATTGAGAGAGTGAGAGCACAATTCAACAGGAAGAAGAGGAGGAAAGCAGCGCGGTCTGTTTTTAGACAATGAGCCATGTGGTGCAACAGGATATGCTGAAAGAAAATTTAGCTGGCTATAGGCTAGCTCCTGTTGATCAGATACACTGCTACATCAAAAATATTTACAGTATAATGTTTTCTGGTTCAGTATTTAAAAATCACAGAGATGGACAGAAATCATACTTGATTGTAATGTGAGAATCATGTTTTGTAATACTGTTTTCTGCACGTCTATAATAAAAATTTCCGAGTGATTATATATGAATGTATCTGACAGTGTCTCTGTGTATATCTAGTGATAAAATAAACAAAAGTAACATGTTTTTCATTTTGGGAAATATGCTTATTCGTTTTCTAGCCGAGAGGTAGATGAGAAGATTGATATAACTATATAAGAGTGGTATCAATCTTTTCATGTAACTCTGCAAGAAAGTGAATTAGTGTATTTCCCACAATTCCTTTAAGCTTTGTGGATATCTGAAATGATATATATTCTGATAAAATATGGCAATATTATGCGCAGAAAGCGTTAGCTAGCTAGCAAAAACTCTAAATTATCTTTTACAAATCACTTTGTGTGCACATTCTCTTGTTATCTCAGCTGGAAATATTTAATCAAAGGGAGAAAATTTGAGTTAAAAAAATTCAGAGGCTTAACGCTAACCTGCTTATTTTATTATTATTATTTTTTTATTAACCTTTCTTTCCATACTGCGTGCACAGAAACCATGCCAAGAAAAAGCTGCGAGTTTATGTACTGTGCTCTTTTGTTTAAGGGGGCCTTATAGTTGCCCCCCTGGCTGGTTTAAGGCAGGGTCACATTCTCCACACAGATTAGGTGCTCACTTTTCTTTTTCCTTTCACCTCTCAGCACTGAGAGGGGTTTGTAACATTCGGTGCAGAGGCTGAAATCCTGCCAGGTCAGCTGATTCTCACATGCTCGCATTAGGATGAATTTATCTTGATGAGTTTGAAAAAGGGTGAGGTGTCCAGATTAGATCTCCATCCCATCTGATTACATATAAAAAGTAAAATGTACTGTTGATGAAAGAAATCAGATATATTGCACAGCATCAGATTATCATGTGTGAATCTTGCAAACAGTGGGAGACGATGTAACAATGCAGACTTTCATGCCGCAGCTCAGATTTTTTGGAAGACACCCAAGCATTCAAAGGAGCTTGGCACTCAGACACAATCATAAGCTGAAATGGCAGAGCGGCTAACACAGTTGGATCTGTGATAAGACCGTTTCTTACAGGGAGGGGAAAAAAGGGGCAGGAGTTTTCCATTTCATCTGCAAGTTTAAGACGTAGGATTTTAAAACTCAAATGACTATGATACTCTGCAAAAATACCCAATATAATTAAAGAATATTATTATGTATATCCCAATGCTTACACATACACAACATTCATTTACATATGAAACTAACAAATGTGTCTGTGTGTAGCTTCTGATATTTTTGTCCGTACATATCAGATTTATACGAGGATAAAGAATGATTAATACATTTACGGAGGTCAACACACACATAAATATACAGTATTCACACACACACACACACACACACACACAGGCAAATAGTTGCGCACAATATTTAATTAAATGTGTGATTGTTAGAGCTGTCAATCGATAAACATTTAATCACCTTAAAGGGAGATTTGTCAAGTATTTAATACTCTTATCAACATGGGTGTCAAGTCAAACTGAAGTTTTCAGGAAATTAAGATTTATAAATATTAATAAATAGAAATTAAGAAAATAATATAAATAGAAAAATAGAAAATAAATAAATCAGAAAGTAATTTGTAAATTAATAAGTCCAGTAGCAAAACTGAGTGCTCAGTGAGTAAACCAGAGGGAGGAAAGTAATTAACCTTCCTCTTGTGTTTTAAATGCATAAAAGAACCACATAAATTTGTTTATTGCATCAAGGCTTTTTGACTTTGTCAGGAACCTGAAAACTGAAATCATAAGTGCACTGTCAGCCAACACACTGACAGCCAGCTCCTCTCCCAATCATGTGAGCTTTAGGGGATTCTCATTTTGCCTTGTTATCCAGTATACCTGCACAAAAACAAAACAAACAAAGACGGGCATGTCCAGACATGTGAGGTCAATTCAGTATAGAGTTGGTGACTTGCAGAGTCCACATCTCCAATTTGCAGCATGCAAAAATGAAAAGAAGATTTTCAGTGAGACAAGTTCTGGATCATATTTTTGGTGAAAATGAGGGAGAGGACATAGAGCAGCATAGCGATACGGATGAGCAGGTTTCTGAGGAGGAAGACAATGTGGAGTATCATCCAGAAGACACAGACACATCTGATGAGTCTGATGAGGAGGTCACCGGTGGTGAAGCTGCTCCCGCTGAAAGATTCAAGTCCAAAAATGGTAAGATCTGTTGGAGCTCAGTACCTCATGATGTACATGGCAGGGCAGCTGCTGCAAATGTCATCAAAATGACCCCTGGAATTACAAGGTTTGCTGTGACATCAAGACATGTTTTGAGCTATTTATGCCATTGTCACTAAAAAGAGTCATCATTGCTATGACAAACCTTGAAGGAAAAAAAGTCCATGGCGACATGTGGAAAGACATTGATGAGGAATACCTGGATGCTTATATTGGTGTTCTTCTTATTGCTGGAGTGTACAGATCCTGCAATGAGGCCACTGATAGTCTCTGAGACGCATCGACAGGCAGAAATATTTTCCGGGCAACAATGTCACTTCAGACCTTTCAAATGATATCAAGAGTCCTCAGATTTGACAACAGAGATACCAGAGCAAGATCTGACAAGCTTGCCCCCATCAGGGATGTCTGGGACAGATGGGTGCAGCTCCTTCCACTGATGTTCAACCCAGGGCCAGAGGTGACAGTGGATGACCGTCTTGTCCCTTTCCGAGGAAAATGCCCCTTCCAGCAATACATACCCAGTAAGCCAGGGAAGTACGGCATAAAATCTGGGCAGCCTGTGATGCAAAAACCAGCTATGCCTGGAATCTACAGATTTACACAGGCAAAGCTGCGAGTGGCATCCCTGAGAAAAAACAAGGAAAACGTGTGGTCCTCGATATGTAGACTGCAGGGTCACAATATCACTTGTGACAATTTCTTTACCAGCTATGACCTTGGACAAGAACTTCTCAGGAAGAAACTTACCATGGTGGGCACAGTGAAGAAAAATAAACCTGAGCTGCCTGCTGAAATCTTGCAGGTGAAGGACAGAGCTCCACTTTCCTCAAAGTTTGCTTTTACAGACACCACCACTGTTGTCTCATATTGTCCAAAAAAAACCCGGAATGTGATACTTATGTCTACTCTTCACAAAGATGCAGCTGTGTCATCAGGAAGTGACAAAAAGCCCACAATTATCCTCGACTATAACAAAAACAAAGGAGGAGTGGACAACCTGGACAAGCTGACTGCCACCTACACTTGCCAGCGAATGACCAGGAGATGGCCAATGGTTGTGTTTTACAACATCCTTGATGTGTCTGCATATAATGCATTTGTGTTGTGGACCCACATCCACCAAGGGTGGAACTCAACCAAAAAAAGCAAGCGGAGAATGTTTCTTGAGGAGCTGGGAAATTCCCTTATCAAGCCACAAATTGAGCGAAGGGAACGGGTGCCCTGAGACCCAGACGCTGCAGCCTTGGTCAGACAGCTGCAGAGCTCACCTAGCACTCCGTCCACGCCATCAGCAACACAAAGAGCATCCGCGCCAGCATCCTCCTCAGCCAGCCCTGCCTCTACACCAACCAGAACAGCCACAGCCACAACCCCACTCAGGCCACCTGATTCTAAAAGAAAGAGGTGTCAGGTCTGCCCAAGCAGTAAGGACAGAAAGACAAACGTATTGTGCTTCAACTGCAAGAAATATCTCTGCAAAGAACACACTAAAAGTGTCACTTTTTGCCACACATGCATCTAAACACACATACACATGCAAGTTCTTGCACACAGAGACTTTTACTCTGATTTAGTTTTTTATTAGTTTTGGAACTAGTAATTGATTTCTATTGGTTTGATTTGCTTGATTGGTTGTTGTTTGTTTGACCTTGCAAATCTATATTTTGTGTTATGACTTGTTCTGCTTTTCATTTTGTGTTTGACAAACGGGATTTCCACAGGTGGAAAAAGGACTGGGAAGCACTCCAGAGGCAGGGGGAGCCGACCGGTTCAAGGGAGGTGAAAAAAATTCAATTACCGGACAGTTTGGATGACAAAATCACAAGAGACCTTCGCCTCACCACTTATAACACTGCAAGCGACATCTTTCGTGTCCTAGAAAACCGCTACGGCAATCAAATCGCTATTGCTATTGAAATAGTGGAGGAGTTACAAAGAATGCCAGCAGTCAGAAGTCACCAGCCACAGAAAATAGTGGAGTTGATTCAAGCTGTGGAGAAGGCGCTTCAAGATTTGACTGACCTTGGAGACACAGGTGCTATAAAAAATCCTCTGGTAACAAAGTCAATTGAAAGTAAACTTCCAGAAAATCTCATGGCTAATGACTAATCACTAAATGAAATGGATAATAATTACAAAGTGAAATGAACCTTCAACTCAACCTACAAAATAAATGAGAGAAAAAGGAAAAGCTGTTTGTCATTGAGTGGATTCCAGTTAAAATCTTACAGTGGATGTTTCAATCTCTTTCAAGTTTGGATACTGCACATATTTAAACAATAACTTGACAATGGGAGTGGGTAAATATGCTGCTTTATGCAAATGTATGTATATATTTATTATTGGTAATCAATTAACAACACAAAACAATGACAAATATTGTCCTGAAACCCTCACAGGTACTGCATTTAGCATAAAATATATGCTCAAATCATAACATGGCAAACTGCAGCCCAAGAGGCAACAACAGCTGTCAGTGTGTCAGTGTGCTGACTTGACTATGACTTGCCCCAAACTGCATGTGATTATCATAAAGTGGGCATGTCTGTAAAGGGAGACTGGTGGGTACCGATAGAACCCATTATCATTCACATATCTTGAGGTCAGAGGTCAAGGGAGCTCTTTGAAAATGGCAATGCCAGTTTTTCCTCGTCAAAACGTAGCATAAGTTTGGAGCATTATTTAACTATTCCTTAGATTTTTTAGTTTCATATGATGCCAGTATCTTCACACTAGCTTTAAAACTGAGCCCACTATAACGTCCGAAAGATCGATCGCGTTAATACGTTAAAGAAATTAGTGGTGTTAAAACGAATTTGCGTTTACGCGTTATTATCGCGTTAACTTTGACAGCCCTGGTTAATTGTCATTTGCTGCATTGGTATTATAAAAATATCAATTACAGCCGCTTTAAGGATCTGAGATATATGAAAAGGCAACCTTGTTTAGTGACTTAACAATGGACATTAAGATCTGAGGCACTGAATGGCAGCGAAAAGATGCCAACACAGTGTGATGTAGACTTCCTGTCCCACTATAGAAGTCTGTAGCAGCAGCATTTTGGACAAGTTGCAGAGGCACACAGAAGACTGTCGGGATAACTTTCCAGATCATGGAGTTAAAAGATGTAGTTGATTTTGAATATTGTCCTCAGCTCAGGAAATCTTACTTTAAAATATATATTAAAAGCCATTAAGATGCAGAACAGACTTCCCGGAATCATTTCCGGTGCAGCAGTGTTTTGTTTGATGTCTTGATATACAGTACGAGTAGCTTGGTGTCATACTGGGAGTAGCAAGAAGTCTTAGTGGACACCTGCGCACAGAACAGAAAAAAAACAAAATTTTAAAAAATGAAATCATTGAGCTCTACAGCAAAACTTGAACATTTTCCTGAAGCTATGTGATAGCAGCTAACTCTGCAGCATATTGGTTGGATGCCCACCGGGCAGGGGTAGTGTTAAGCCGTGGGCACACTGCCCGCTTCAGGCTCACGTGACGGCAGCGTCGCGTCGTGGCTGCGTGATGCCCACCTAGGGTGTTCACACTAGACACGAGTTAGCTGCCTGTTGGGAGCGTGTCTGCTACCTGTCAGCTGTGTTTCTGGTGCTGCTGTCAGCCCTTTCTTTCTACATAGAGTTTGCCTTTTAATGGCCATTTAACTTCATGATAAATATAATTTATATTTATTTTAGACAGAGAAAGGTTCAGAAACGTGTGGTAATTAGTAAATAATAGTAATAATCCACAATTAAAACTCCGTACTGTATTCATTTATGATGCTTTCCAACTCTCTGCTTGTTCCACATCACTGTCCGGCACATATTTCAGAATAAAAGCCTTGTGTTAACAAATGAAGGAATTCTGTGCAAAGAAAACCCGCTTTAGGGCTTTTATTTCGAAATGAAAGCAGGAAGTGTTGATTTAAACCCCAAACTTTATAAATGTTTTGAGCTCCCAAAGTGACTGCACGTTTCCACAGCACTTAAAGTGGTGGACACACTGCCCGCATGAGGCTCGCGTGAGGCTCGCGTGAGTCTCGCGTGGCGGCTTGTTTTTTATTTCGGCGTCCATGTTAACAGGTTAGAGTGGACACACTGCCCGCATGAGACGTGCGTCTCACTCATACCGGCAAGACTTTACTACAGTTTACATACCTGGACATCTGTAGAATATGTCACAGACAGTGAAGGTGATCTATTGACTGTATATGAACATCATACCAGCAAGATTACTAAAGTTTCCATGTCTAGACATCTGTAGAATATGTCACAGACAGTGAAAGTGATCTAGTGACTGTATATTAACTTCATACAAGCAAGACTTTACTACAGTTTCGAGGTTTATCTGTAGAATATGTTACGGAGATGAAAAAAAAGTAAAGTTAAGTAAACTTGTTTTTAAATCAACACTTCCTGCTTTCATTTCAAAATAAAAGCCCTCAGGCGTTTTTTTCTATAGTCAGAATCCCTTCATTTGTTAACACGAGGCTTTTATTCTGAAATATGAGCAGTCAGTGCTGTGGAACAAGCAGTCACTTTGGGAGCTAAAAAAATTGATAACGTTTGGGGTTTAAATCAACACTTCCTGCTTTCATTTCGAAATAAAAGCCCTAAAGCGGGTTTTCTTTGCACAGAATTCCTTCATTTGTTAACACGAGGCTTTTATTCTGAAATATGTGCCGGACAGTGATGTGGAACAAGCAGTGACTTGGAAAGCATCATAAATGAATACAGTACGGAGTTTTAATTGTGGATTATTACTATTATTTACTAATTACCACACGTTTCTGAACCTTTCTCTGTCTAAAATAAATATAAATTATATTTATCATGAAGTTAAATGGCCATTAAAAGGCAAACTCTATGTAGAAAGAAAGGGCTGTCAGCAGCACCAGAAACACAGCTGACAGGTAGCAGACACGCTCCCGACAGGCAGCTAACTCGCGTCTAGTGTGAACACCCTAGGTGTGCATCACGCGGCCACGATGCGACGCTGCCGTCAGGCGAGCCTGAAGCGGGCAGTGTGCCCACGGCTTTAGGGTTTTGACCCCAGCCCGTTACTGCGGAGATGGCTTTGAAACATACGAGATGTGTTGGGAGGCGCGCTCTGGTCAGGCAGAAAACATCACACACAAAGGTAAATGCAATCCATAGCATGGGCGATAATGAGAGGACGGCACGCTCTGTGGCATCCTATTAGGTGAAGAATCCAATAATCCATTATATTCACCAACTCGGAGGAGGATTTATTGATTGAGAGAAACTAACCTGCCGTGGTTAGATTGGCTGGTGCGGCACTGATGGATGAGGGAGAGGGATGTTGTGCTTCTGCTCCGACGATCCTGCTTCCCCAATTGGATTATGTAGGTTGTGTAGAATCGTGCCTCTGTAGTAATTCAAGTATGTAGCACTACAAAGTGGAAAAAAAGCATTTAAATGAATATTTAAATCAAAGATGAATTAATTTTTTTTAATAAAAAGCACAACTCAGGGCAAGAAAGCATTAATAAAACACATTCATCAGGTTCAGGTACTGTAGTGTACATTAAAATGATCATCCCCAAAGCACAAAAATTCGAAATGGAAAAATCCTTTTGACAGTTTATAAAATAGGAAATCTTCTTTGTGGGATCTCACTCAAACGTAGCCAAAACTTTACAATACAAGACAGCCAACCAGCTTCTTTTTTTCTGCTTAAGCCCAGTAAGCATTATTTTATTCCTGGCCGGTGATGACAGCAAAGACTAGTCCCCGATTCTCTGACACACATTTTCTGTTTGGGTGCGAGGAGCTTCAGCCTGGTCACAAAAACAGTGAGCCAAGTACTTTGCCAACATTTGTGTACGTATACAAATGTAGGCTCTGTGTAAATGGATGTTCATTACCATCAGAAAGACGGTGGGTGGTTGGTGGTTGGCAGTCCCCAGCTAACCTTGGCTCTCCTCTGGGCTGGAAGCTGAGCAGGAACCTCCCTGGCATCTCTCTACAGGCAGAGACACAGAGAGAGATGAAAGTAGGTTTCTCTTTCAGCAGGACAGACTAGGATACTTCAGTCTGGAACAAAGGTGTGGACTGATAGACGCTGCTAGCATGGCTAAAAATGAATAAATTCACATTATTATCTTCTCTTTACATCTGTTGATATTGTGGAAGAAGAGGCTGATCACTCTCCTGTTGTAGACTGTAAAATAAAGAACACTGTTCCAGGTTGATGCTTTTCTGCCTCCTCCTCAATATCTGCCTTGATTATTACTGAATCGTCTATTCTTGTATAAGTTGAAGAAGCTATGAACTTTAACCTTGTTGTCCTGAAGATCAGATGATGGTTTTAGTCTTATTAGCATAATAGCCTATGCAACAGAAAGGAGAGATCAAGGATAGGAAAGGATTTTAAAGGAGAACTGCCCCCGCCCCACACTTAAAGCTGATGTAGGCGAGATTGGAGCAAATATGATTAAAAAACGTTTTTTTTAATAAAACGGTCGCTATATCGTGACAGTAGTACATGAAAAAATCATGTTCCTCTGTGTCCTCTGGTGCTCCTAACGGCATCTGCAAGATTTCACATACCGGAGGAAAACAAGCAGTAAGAGCTGATCTGGGGTCTGCTGTCCATCTGCTGTCTATGAGAGCCGGCTGTCAATCACTCGCAAACTCCAACCAAACGGTCAAACTATCATATATGAATCAATTTTATGTTACGTTAATGCCTATTTCTCGCCTCAAATGTTTTCAGAATCACCTTGTAGTGCACGGTTTAGCTGTAAAATGAGAAAGTTTGTGACGCCGCCGTCATTGTGAAATCTGGTGAAGGAACGCCAAGTTCCGGTCACATGATCGGAGCACAGCCAATAGGAACGCTCTCTCAATGAAATGACCTGTGATTGGTCAACATCTCCCGTCACGGGCTAGATTTTCTAAAGCCTGAAAACAGAGCCATGATGGGGTGCAGAAGTCTATTTTTCTATCAGAACACTTGAATCACAATATGCTGAAAGGTTATTATATAATTTTTGCCCAATGATCCCAAAAATATTCTGCCTACTGCCACTTAAAGAAGAAAAACTAATATATACAACATGATTTAGCATAATACATGTAAGAACAAAGAAGTGACTGTAAAAGACACACAATATGAACCGAAGAATTTAGCATGAATTATCTGACAGTAATGATAGAAAATGATGCTATATTGTGCCTCATTCTTCTTTTATAATATGTAGGACTGCTTTTACTGTCTTACTTCAGAAGACACATACAACCAGTGTGTGTTCTCCTTAAATAAATCATATAAGACAACAGAGGCCGACCAGAGGATGTTTTTCACCCACTTTCACTCACTCTTCATGTTCAATCTCAGCGTCATATTCATAGTGTGTCCATATGAAATTGTCAGCTGTTTTTAAGCCCAACAAGCTTCTCTGTGTGCTTGTTAGCCACCAAAAAATATGAGAGCACAATAATATATTCAATATTCTGGAGGCATGTAACAGTGTGCTTGTGACCTCTAGTGGACAAAGCTTGAAAGGATGTTTATCAAGTTGTGTTGCTCAATGGAAATCCATACTCATACTGAAAAGCGCATTGTTTGGTTTAACATACTGATAACTGTTCTGCTCCATTTTAAAAATGCTGTAGGAGAATTTAAATGTTGCATTGCAAGGCAGTGTTTGAATAAGTCAATATATGATCTCTAGCTTGTTTATTTGGATTTTTTTCTCATTTAGGTTAAACTTGCCGATATACAAGCAGCCCAGATTAATAAAAGTCACATGGACTGAAAAGGTTTACATTTACATGTTGGCATCTTCCAATGACACTTCGAAGCATCAACAACCATCTTGTGCACCCACTCACAGGTCTGTGGGTGAACCGTCCAGATCCTCCCTGTAGGAGTCAGTGCTGTAATTTCAGACAGTGACAACACATCACTCAATGGCAATGATTAAAAAAAAAATCTGATTTTGTTCAAGGCGAGTTGTATCACAGTTAAAATCCCAAACCAGGGGCTGTTCTTCACCTCGCAGGGCTCAAAAATGTAAAAATGTCTTTCATAGTCTGACCTCACTCTTCTTGTGCATGTCCCAGGACTTTTCTTCAGCATCTTCAGCGAGTCGCAATCTCTTATATCTCCTGTGCATCCTGGAGAGCTCTGTTAGGCTCACACTAAAAGGATGACAAACGATGAGAACAGACATTCAGCTCAAAACCAAATGTATCTGTGTATCTCGGAAGACAACATCAATGTACATTATTACTACTATTAATACTGTGTTTTATTCAAAGTAATGAGTATGTAAGACAACTGTGATTGTCTAAAATGAACCAAATAAACAATGTTTTTGGTAGAATTTTGATCATTATAGCTCCAAGAGAACAAATCATGCTTTCAATCATGATCTCATAATTGTGTATTTATATTGCAGACAATTATTTAATTTTTTTAATTTTGCCTGAACTTAATATGTAAATACTGTCTTTGGTATTCTGAAAGAATAATATACTACATTTAACAATATCTTTTATGTAGAAATCCTATATAGATTCCGTATTATGGCCAGACAATTACAATCAGTCACTTCCTGTTTAGCCGTTTTTTCCGGTCAACTGGCATGGGTTTGTTTTGGTGCTGAGAGGAGCGGTTGAAGACGGTAAATGAGGAGGTGTTTTAGGTGATAAAATAAGTTTTGGAAAGGTTAATGCCTTCAGCAGAACTCCTGATGGACTCGACTCAATTGTCTTTCATTATCATCGCAAGGTAACGTCAAATCGGTCTCTTAGCTCTCTATCTGAATGCATGTAGTTTGCAGATTGAATTCAAATATGGTTTGTGAATTGTGCACAGCACCAATAGCCAATCATAACTGTAAATAGTGTTGTCCGATTTTGAACATGTAGATTTTCTTACAGTCCCATCCCAATGAGAAGTGTTTTGTTAATGTTTAAAAGATGCCTGGTTCTAAAACCCGATTGTTTTTCTTCCTGTCTGATTTCATCAGATGAACTGGGAGAGCAGCGGTGCAGTGATTTGGATCTGCCTCTGTTCACACCAGAGAGTTTGGGTGAAGTGTTCATGTCTAATCTCAGGAATTTGGAAAAAGCGTGAGTCAAAGCTCAAAGTCATCGATCAACTGGTTAAACACTGGTTAAATGTTTGTTTTTCCTAAGCATTCCTAATCTTTTCTTCCAGTCATTGAGCGTTGTTGGCAGTTGACGTAATTGATTACGAAACAGCCATACTGCTGTCCATCCTGTGTCACGAATTTATAGAGACAATCTACAACCAGGTCGTAGATGTTGTGGCACCTGAGGTTTTTGAGAGGGCTCACATTTTCGTGGAGAGTGCCAGCAAACCCAGCGACACTTCTGTCACAATGTAAGTCAAAAGCTTCCACAGCCCAGAACTATGTTATTCACTTATGTCTTCTTCTCAAACATCATTACTGTATGTGGACTCAAAAGTTGTAACCTTCAGAGTCAACAGAAAATACAGGTATTGATCAATATTGCTTCTTGAAACCATAACCAGATTCTAGTGTTGCTGAATACTATCATCAATTATCAGGTTTGAGTTTGTTTCCCTCAAGTTCTGAAAAAAGTTCAGAGGGTGATACCAGTGGGAACTGTTTAAATGTCACTGCCCAGAGAAGATCAGTTAGCTAAAGTATGACTGTTTCTCTTTTTAAAGAACAAGACTGAATCTTGTAACTATCACACAGTGGCAGAGGAGGATATCCAAGCCAGCCTTGGAAATTCCCTTCAACACTGTATTGGAGCATTGTTAGGAGTCGTAAAGGAGAATTCTGATTACTCTGAACAAATGCTGGAGCGTGTTGCAGAAGAAGTGGCCAAGAGGGTCAACTGCTTAATGGCTTTTATCGGGCAGCCAGCCTCTTGCCAAGAATCGGAGGATTCTGTCGAGTGTGAAGCTTCGGAATCTCCAATTACCGATATGATTTACAATGTTGGTAAAATACTGATCAGCTGTCTCATCAAGAAGTACCACTTTGAGTCCCTTGTTGAAGGATCTATGGTGGTTGAGGAGTTCAGCACAGAGGAACCAGACAACGACTCCATGATTGAGGAGTTCAGTGAACAGGATTCAGACGGCGAGTCCATGGTTAAGGAGTTCAGCACAGAGGAACCAGACATCAAGACCATGGTTGAGGAGTTCACCATAGAGGAACCTGACAACGAGAACATGGTTGAGGAGTTCAGCACAGAGGAACCAGACGAGAGCATGGTTAAGGAGTTCAGCACAGAGGAACCAGACAACAAGACCATGGTTGAGGAGTTCAGCACAGAGGATCCAGACAACGAGAGCATGGTTGAGGAGTTCAGCACAGAGGAACCAGACATGAGAGCATGGTTGAGGAGTTCAGCACAGAGGAACCAGACATCAAGACCATGTTGAGGAGTTTAGAACAGAGGAACCAGACATCAAGACCATGGTTGAGGAGTTCAGCACAGAGGAACCAGACACCGAGACCATGGTTGAGGAGTTCAGCACAGAGGAATCAAACATCGAGACCATGGTTGAGGAGTTCAGCACAGAGGAACCAGACATCGAGACCATGGTTGAGGAGTTCAGCACAGAGGAACCAGACATCAAGACCATGGTTGAGGAGTTCAGCACAGAGGAACCAGACAACGAGAGCATGGTTGAGGAGTTCAGCACAGAGGAACCAGACAACGAGAGCATGGTTGAGGAGTTCAGCACAGAGGAACCAGACACAAGAGCATGGTTGAGGAGTTCAGCACAGAGGAACCAGACATCAAGACCATGGTTGAGGAGTTCAGCACAGAGGAACCAGACATCGAGACCATGGTTGAGGAGTTCAGCACAGAGGAACCAGACATCGAGACCATGGTTGAGGAGTTCAGCACAGAGGAACCAAACATCGAGACCATGGTTGAGGAGTTCAGCACAGAGGAACCAGACATCGAGACCATGGTTCAGGAGTTCAGCACAGAGGAACCAGACATCGAGACCATGGTTGAGGAGTTCAGCACGGAGGAACCAGACACGAGAGCATGGTTGAGGAGTTCAGCACAGAGGAACCAAACATCGAGACCATGGTTGAGGAGTTCAGCACAGAGGAACCAGACATCGAGACCATGGTTGAGGAGTTTAGAACAGAGGAACCAGACATCAAGACCATGGTTGAGGAGTTCAGCACAGAGGAACCAGACATCGAGACCATGGTTGAGGAGTTCAGCACAGAGGAAGCAAACATCGAGACCATGGTTGAGGAATTCAGCACAGAGGAACCAGACATCGAGACCATGGTTGAGGAGTTCAGCACAGAGGAACCAAACATCGAGACCATGGTTGAGGAGTTCAGCACAGAGGAACCAGACATCGAGACCATGGTTCAGGAGTTCAGCACAGAGGAACCAGACATCGAGACCATGGTTGAGGAGTTCAGCACGGAGGAACCAGACACGAGAGCATGGTTGAGGAGTTCAGCACAGAGGAACCAAACATCGAGACCATGGTTGAGGAGTTCAGCACAGAGGAACCAGACATCGAGACCATGGTTGAGGAGTTTAGAACAGAGGAACCAGACATCGAGACCATGGTTGAGGAGTTCAGCACAGAGGAACCAGACATCGAGACCATGGTTGAGGAGTTCAGCACAGAGGAAGCAAACATCGAGACCATGGTTGAGGAATTCAGCACAGAGGAACCAGACATCGAGACCATGGTTGAGGAGTTCAGCACAGAGGAACCAAACATCGAGACCATGGTTGAGGAGTTCAGCACAGAGGAACCAGACATCGAGACCATGGTTCAGGAGTTCAGCACAGAGGAACCAGACATCGAGACCATGGTTGAGGAGTTCAGCACGGAGGAACCAGACACGAGAGCATGGTTGAGGAGTTCAGCACAGAGGAACCAGACATCGAGACCATGGTTGAGGAGTTCAGCACAGAGAGACCAGACATCGAGACCATGGTTGAGGAGTTTAGAACAGAGGAACCAGACATCAAGACCATGGTTGAGGAGTTCAGCACAGAGGAACCAGACATCGAGACCATGGTTGAGGAGTTCAGCACAGAGGAAGCAAACATCGAGACCATGGTTGAGGAATTCAGCACAGAGGAACCAGACATCGAGACCATGGTTGAGGAGTTCAGCACAGAGGAACCAGACATCGAGACCATGGTTGAGGAGTTCAGCACAGAGGAACCAAACATCGAGACCATGGTTGAGGAGTTCAGCACAGAGGAACCAGACATCGAGACCATGGTTCAGGAGTTCAGCACAGAGGAACCAGACATCGAGACCATGGTTGAGGAGTTCAGCACGGAGGAACCAGACACGAGAGCATGGTTGAGGAATTAAGCACAGAGGAACCAGACATCGAGAGCATGGTTGAGGAGTTCAGCACAGAGAGACCAGACATCGAGACCATGGTTGAGGAGTTTAGAACAGAGGAACCAGACATCAAGACCATGGTTGAGGAGTTCAGCACAGAGGAACCAGACATCGAGACCATGGTTGAGGAGTTCAGCACAGAGGAAGCAAACATCGAGACCATGGTTGAGGAATTAAGCACAGAGGAACCAGACATCGAGACCATGGTTGAGGAGTTCAGCACAGAGGAACCAGACATCGAGACCATGGTTGAGGAGTTCAGCACGGAGGAACCAGAGACGAGAGCATGGTTGAGGAGTTCAGCACAGAGGAACCAGACATCGAGACCATGGTTGAGGAGTTCAGCAAAGAGGAACCAGACATCGAGACCATGGTTGAGGAGTTCAGCACAGAGGAAGCAAACATCGAGACCATGGTTGAGGAATTAAGCACAGAGGAACCAGACATCGAGACCATGGTTGAGGAGTTCAGCACAGAGGAACCAGACATCGAGACCATGGTTGAGGAGTTCAGCAAAGAGGAACCAGACAATGAGACCATGGTTGAGGAGTTCAGCACAGAGGAACCAGACATCGAGACCATGGTTGAGGAGTTCAGCACAGAGGAACCAAACATCGAGACCATGGTTGAGGAGTTCAGCACAGAGGAACCAGACATCGAGACCATGGTTGAGGAGTTCAGCACAGAGGGAACCAAAGGCTCATTTTTACTCTCTACCTCGTCAGAGATTTCAGAGGAGTTCTCGCAGGGAGAGAAGACCTTTCTCACAGTGTTTCTTGGTACGCTGTTAGACCACATTGCCCAGTCCACCAAGACATCATTGTTGGACTTGGACTTTGATGGGATTTTGAGGAATCTGAAGAGGACTGTGGGAGACACAAGTTTCACTCTCCCATAGACTATTGGAAATCTCCATCGTGCTATCTTCAAGAATATTTGTCAGGAGTTTGGATCCGCAAAGCTGCTGCAGCCTGCCATTGTGTCTGAAGGTATGGCGTTCGAGGAGGTGGTTGCCAGGAAATTAAAAGGGCAGCTGCAGAATACTACACGAAAATCCCCGAGCTAAAATAGTGAGGAATTTTTTCAGAAGAAGAAGCAATTCTGTAGCTCCAGCCTGTGAAGTCGACACATCGGTGTACCACAGTGACCACAGCAGCGAAGTTGCCCTCCTGGAGAAGAATCGTAAATGCCCAGCCGTCATCGGGATGCTCTTTGCCGTGGCCAGGATTGTGAGGAAGCCCTTCACCTCCTGCATCAGCTGTGGATCACAGGATGACTTAGTGACATGGATTGTTTTTCAAGATGAATGCACACTATTAAAAAGGATGTGTTAGTTTGGAGTTTGGTAAATTACAGGCAGGATGATCATTTGACAAAGTGATTTTGTCAAACAACTCTTTTATGTCCTAAAATGGGCACTGGGCTGATTGATCTGACTATGGATAAGATCACCCAACTCTAAATCAAGCACATACTTTTTAAGAGTGAAGGCAGCACGGTGGCTCAATGATTGAGCTTGAGTTTGCATGTTCTCCCCGTGTTGACTTTGGGTTTTCTCCGGAGGATCCAGTTTCCTCCCACATTCCAAAGACATGCAGCTCAATTGGAAACTCTAAATTGCCCACACATCTGGACTTCAATAAATGCTGATAATAAATACTAATAAAAGTAATTAATGGTTGTGACATCTCCTTTGTCACCATTTACTCAAAAGTAGAATAGGAGTCAGAGCACTTTCTCCAGGTTGTTAAGTTGTTAAGTGAAAGATAAAAGAGTCAGCTGGTCTCCAGCGAATCTAATTCAACCACTAGATGGCCACAAATAACCATCACCGTATCTGCACACTCAAGCTGAACTTGTGTTACACACGCAGGAAGACACAGACCCATCACTGATTCTGTGGTTGTTGGTTAAACAAGATATCATTTTGACAGAAAGAAACTTTACACTGTCACTGTCTTCGAAAGAGGCACCAGTAGCACAATATTGATATAATTATGATTTTAATGTGTAATGAGAAGCCATCTGTCATGTTCTGGCTGTGCCAGTCTCTTGTTATTATTTACTTTTGTGATTTTGGATTTGGTGTCTTCTATATTATTCCGGTGTTTCCTGTTTTATTTTGTAGTTCACTCCTCCTGTGTCTTGTCTGGTTTTACTTCCCTCCTTTGTTTGTTTTCCCGCCTTTTGTTGATTGTCTGTTGTTTGAATATTCAGCTTAGTTTTATTAAAGCTCGCTTTTATTTCAATACTTTCCTGCCTGTTACTCTGCGTTTGGGTTCCATGTTAAATTCACCCCACACCACGACAGAACGAACCGACCAGTAAAATGGACCCAGCAGAGCTGCAAATGTTTTTTTTGAAAGTTTGTAATTTTGAAAGGACTGTGGAAAGACTCTTTTCTGCTGATTCTGATGCTTGGAGTCCCATTTTGGAACAGCTTGCTGTGCAGAGGCTATATTTTAAGGAGAAGCCATGGGTGAGCCATTTTGTGCCCCACTTAGACATTGTAACAAAGAGACTAAACCAGTTCATGCACACCCATCAGCTCTCTCTGCCTACAAATCACCATTCTCAACTACAGACTGTTAACATTGGCTTCCTGACCTTCCAGCCCATGCCCCAGCAGTCAGCTAGCTCTAAGCTAGCATCAGCCCCAGATCTGTTCTTAGGAACCCGCCTTGCCCTGGGAGGCCCACTAAGTTTCCAGTCTAATCCTCGCCATGCTAGCATCCAGGACACTAGCTTCAAGCCGGATGCCATGCTAGGGGTTGGATCTCCCAGAAGGAAGCGTGGGTCTCAGAGGCGGCGTCCTCCTAAGTTTCTCAGTGTTCAACCCGAATTCAAGCCTACTCCTGTGTCGGCGGTCCGGCCGACCTCTGCTTCAAGCGTCCTGTCGGAGGTCCAGTCGACCTCTGCTCCAAGCGTCCTGTCGGAGGTCCGGCCGACCTCTGCTCCAAGCGTCCTGTCGGAGGTCCGGTCGACCTCTGCTCCAAGCGTCCTGTCGGGTGTCCGGCCGACCTCTGCTCCAAGCGTCCTGTCGGGGGTCCGGCCGACCTCTGCTCCAAGCGTCCTGTCGGGCGTCCGGTCGACCTCTGCTCCAAGCGTCCTGTCGGGGGTCCGGCCGACCTCTGCTCCAAGCGTCCTGTTGGGGGTCCGGCCGACCTCTTCTCCACGAGTCCTGTCGGCGGTCCGGCCGACTCCTGTTCCAAGTGTCCTGTCGGTGGTCCGGCCGACTCCTGCTCCACGTGTCCTGTCGGTGGTCCGGCCGACTCCTGTTCCACGTCTCCTGTCGGGGGTCTGGCCGACCTCCGTTTCAGTTGGGCCGCAACCGCCACCTGCTTTTTCGGTTGGGCCGCAACCGCCACCTGCTTTTCCGGTTGGGCCGCAACCTCCACCTGCTGTTCCGGTTGGGCCGCAACCGCCACCTGCTGTTCCGGTTGGGCCGCAACCGCCACCTGCTTTTCCGGTTGGGCCGCAACCTCCACCTGCTGTTCCGGTTGGGCCGCAACCGCCACCTGCTTTTCCGGTTGGGCCGCAACCGCCTCCTGCTTTTCCGGTTGGGCCGTAACTGCCACCTGCTTTTCCGGTTGGGCCGCAACCGCCACCTCCTGTTCCGTCTGGTTCGCTGGTTGGGCCGCAACCGCCACCTCCTGTTCCGTCTGGTTCGCCGGTTGGGCCGCAACCGCCACCTCCTGTTCCGTCTGGTTCGCCGGTTGGGCCGCAACCGTCACCTCCTGTTCCGGTTGGGCCGCAACCGTCACCTCCTGTTCCGTCTGGTTCGCCGGTTGGGCCGCAACCGTCCCCTCCTGTTTCGCCTGGGTTTCAGCCCAAAAACCTTGTTCCTGTGACTGCTGGGCCACAGTTCCAAGACCCCGAGTTTCCCGGCTCTGACTCTGCCCTGCCCCCGGGCCGTCCGCCCGAGTTCCCCGGCTCTGACTCTGCCCTGCCCCCGGGCCGTCCGCCCGAGTTCCCAGACTCTGTCCCGGTTCTGCCCCCGGGCCGTCCACCGGAGTTTCCCGGCTCTGTCTCTGCCCTGCCCCCGGGCCGTCCGCCCGAGTTCCCCGACTCTGTCCCGGTTTTGCCCTCGGGCCGTCCGCCTGAGATAATCGGTGCCCGCTGTTCCTGGAGTCCCTCCTCCGGACCCCCCTCCGCCCACCCGGTTCTGTTTGTGGAACGTCTGGGATCCGTCCCTTGAGGGGGAGGCTCTGTCATGTTCTGGCTGTGCCAGTCTCTTGTTATTATTTACTTTTGTGATTTTGGATTTGGTGTCTTCTATATTATTCCGGTGTTTCCTGTTTTATTTTGTAGTTCACTCCTCCTGTGTCTTGTCTGGTTTTACTTCCCTCCTTTGTTTGTTTTCCCGCCTTTTGTTGATTGTCTGCCCCACCCTGATTTGTTTCACCTGTGTGTAATCATGTCTTGTATTTAAGCCTGTGTGTTTCCCCTCTGTCCTTGTCGGTTCGTTTGTCTCTCCAGCCCCGTCTACCTTGTCCTCCGTGTTCCTTGTTTCCTCCTGCTCTGATCCTGGTGTTCCTTGTGTTTCCCTGGTTTGTGATTTTTGGTTTTGGTCCTCTGTTTGGTTTTTGTTGTTTGTTTCTATTTGTTCTTTTGTACTTTGTTCCCCTCCCTGCATTTTGGTTGTTTGAATATTCAGCTTAGTTTTATTAAAGCTCGCTTTTATTTCAAATACTTTCCTGCCTGTTACTCTGCGTTTGGGTTCCATGTTAAATTCACCCCACACCACGACACCATCATATGTATAAACCTAATAATAAGCTACGTTCCAAATCGCATACTTTTTCTTTTTACTTTTAGTACATACTGCAGCTGCCCTTACAACTACTACTATTGGGACATAATACTTCATCATAACTTTTGCATACTGCAAAATGTGACCCGATGTAGTAGGACATCCTGGTATTTTTGGCATACTGCATTTGACATACTATGTATTGAGACATACTAAGTGTTTTTTTGGAATATTAAATCAGTCCTTCCAGGAATTTGCGATGTTGCGATCGCAACAATTCACGCAAATTCAACCAATCCCCGTGATTTTTGCGCGACCTTGCAGTTTTGTCCAATCAACGCAAGTTTTCCGCAAATTTGATGGATCATAGCAGTCCGCCCCCGCTCACGTCACCAAACTCACTTCCTCCTTCTTTCTGGTTATGAAGAACGGTCATAATCTGTGCTCACATCCACTTCTCCCTTTGGACTGAATAGACTCAGGACCTGCCGCTAGTCTCCTAAAGGTGCAGGGCAGTGGCCAAATGAAGTGTCACTGTCATATTTCCGATTTGTTGCCGGTCACATTTACATACGTGTCCCGTCGGCACAGACAGTAACGTTACATGCCGGAAGTTCTTCAGCATGAGTGAAGAAGACATAAAGCTCACAATAACTGCAATATAAGCCTCGGAGGAACAACCTTAAAAACATCTGGAACAACTAACTTAATCAGACACTTAATGTAATTCATTCCCGTCCATGCTGCTCAGAGTAATCTCTGTGACTGGCTTGTCTGCAGACAGCAGCAGTTAACAGAGGTTCCATTCAGCTACATTATGATGCGTTCAAACTCTGGTCAGTAAAAATTATCATTAGGCCAAGGTAAATTTAGTTTTTGGCGAGAAACTTGAATAAATACAGTTGTTTGAAGGAGATGTTTTCACAGTAATATGAAATAGATATTAGAGAAAGAATTATGACCTGTTTAACTTGCTAACACTAGCTCTAAGCAGTTTATAATATATAATTAAAACTACTAATGCCAGGAATTATTTTATAATCAAAGAAATATTGAAATAAAAATAAAATCTCATTTCATATTCAATTATATCTAAAACCAAAGACATGATAACTGATTTTAGAAGACATGCCCACACACATGAAGTCACATCCATCAAGAGTCAGACAGTGTAATGTGTGCAAATTTGACTTGATTCAAAGCTCAACTGTGAAGCTAATCGTGAAGCTGTGTGCAAAAAGGCGAACCAGCGTCTGTTTTGCGTGAGGAAACTGGCCTATTTCCACATTGACAAAACCATGATGACCTTATGTCATCGTGCTCTTATTGAATCAATCTTGTCTTTTTCTTTGGTGTTTGGAAACTTATCTTTAAAGAACAGAAATTGTCTGAATCAGATTGTGAAATGGTCTAGTCGGCTGACGGTTCCAGAGTTTCTCCTCTCTTTTAGTTATAATAACTGCTTGATATGCTACTAAACTTGCCGTCTACAACTAAACAGTGAGGATGGTTCAGAGTGTATGTGGTTAATCAGGGTCTTACTGGCCGTGGAGGAGCAGCAGCGTAACTGGTGGCTGCTGCACTCGGGATGTATGGCAGGTATGACTCATTCTGTGAAGAGAGGGAAGGTTAGCCAGCCATAACACACACACACACACACACACACTCAAAAAATATTTCAAACACAAACACTCATCTCAAATGTATCTAAACACAATAGTAACATCAATCAAGTAGTATTCTGGTAGACAATCATTAATGCCAACACAAAGACCTGCACGGACAATCATATACACCTTCAGTACTGTGAAACACAAAGACCCTATAAGGTGCAGAATCTCACTTCCTACTGTACTGTGAGAAATATAAGATATATATATACATTGTATATACTGTATCTAATATTATACAAAGAGAGATGGAGACAGAATCTCACTTTTTACTGTACTGTGAGAAATATCAGGATGTGAGAGATGTTTTCTTTGAAAAAATAAATAACATATATCCTGAGTTTATCCATCTCCCCGATCTTCAGAAACTGCCATATTGTATTTATGTGTGGGGAGGAAAATCAATGTGCGATATTAGCAGCAAAATATGTTGATAATAAGAGGTGATACAAGCTCTGAACGACTGCAGGATGTCTGTCTGTCTGTCTGCGGCTGGTCGCTGCTGGAGGTCCCGCTGGAGTCTGAGCTGATGGAGTTTCTGGTGAAGTTGTATGATTTTGACCTGATGACAAGCATTAAGCATAACAATATAGAAACAGCCGATTTTCTTGCTGATGGTCACGTTTACTTCTGTAGGTCATATAGAGGCATCAGGATGTTTCATAACCAGTTAAAAGTTCCTCAGTGTCTTTAAGGAAAACCTTTACATTTTAGCTTCACGTCTGGCTATAAGAACAGATAAACTGTGTTGTTTGTTCCATCTTTACAGTTTCATTTTGTGGCTTATAATTACATTGTCATTATAGAAAGTGTCTCTCTGTCTCTCTCTCTCTCCCTCTCTCTCTCTCTCTCTCTCTCCTCACAGTGGCTCTGCTGCTCTTGTAACACCAGTCATCATTCTCAGCCCAGTCTCATGTAATGAATGTTCTTTTGCGTTCTTTATACTGAACCAGTTCATCAATGAAGTAAACAGGCCGTCCTGTCTGTCTGCTACACTTTATTCACAGTACTGTGAGACAGTCACAGAGCCAAGAGGACAGAGCAGAGCCGAGTCAGTAATGTCGCTCATGAAGCAAAGTCTGGAAAATGATTTGAATGAAATTATTATTTTAATTTTTTATTTAATTTTTTTAATTAATTTTACTTTCTGGAGCAGTGACCCAATCGGGCAGCTGGCTGATTGTATTTACTGGCTCATACAGTATGTTGGACCCTGTGTGTCATTCAGCAGGTTTACAGTGTTTCAGTATCGGTGTTTCAAGAACCGTGAAGAACCGTAATCAATAAGCAGAACCACAACCGGAATCATTAAAATCCAGACGATACCCAACCTTAGTCACAGTTACCGATCATGGCCTACTTGTTCTACTGTTAGCTTCTGTGTGTGATAACAGGGCACCTGTTGGGGCCTTTTGGTGCATGAGATTTGAGAATTGCCGTCTTATGATCCGTTTCTGATGGGCTTCCCTGGCCCAGGCCATTCCCATTCTGTCTGAGCGTCGACGCTGTGAAGCAACCATCTTAGTGTCTTGTCGATGCTTAGCAGCTAGCATTGGGAACTGCTGGGTGTATAGACTGTCTGTGTACTGCAGTTCTGGAGTTATAAATCTTTGACATTTTATTTTGGTATGATTGTCTATGTGTGGGTTTAGATTATAGCCTTGAATTACAGCTGCTCCATACTGGAACGGCTTCAACCTGGCGTCTTTTATCTTGGACGGGTCAACTGCTCCGTCATCTTGCAGGCAGATGTTTGCTAGATTGGCTTGTAGCTCTCTCAACTGAGATACTTCCCTCTTCATCTGCTCTCGCCCAATGAGACGATCCACTTTGTGCCAGAAGGTGGTGTTAAAGTGCAGGTAGATCATCCAGTCCAAAGCATTCCACCTCTTGATTTTCTCTGCAGTGTTTGGTAAAAGTGGTTGACGGCTTCGTTCACTGCGACTGTTGAGCTTAAAGGAAACCACATCTTCCAGGGACCAGCAGAGGTCGTGCTTGAGCAAGATCATGGACTCATCAAAGTACTCAGAGATAAGAATAAGGTGGAAGTCCCGTTCGATGGCTGCGATAGCCACGCTGGCTCTCTCCTCCAGGTCCTCAGCACCAGCTGCAACGTTGTTGTCGAAGCCAAAGTCGAAAGCCAGGATATTGTGAGCGTAGTGGTTGTTGGTCACTGATGAGCTGTAGTTTCTCCAGCCGTTGTCTAGGAAGTCGTCCAGGCTGCGAGTCTTGTGGAAGGCTGGGATGCTCTTGTAATAGATAAAGATGGACTCCATCATGGTCACAGGATGCCTCAGGATGGAAAAGTAGAAGGTGTCCTTGGGCATCACTTTTGCCACCTGGGACACAACATAGGAGGAATTTAATTTGAATTCTACTTGGTTAAATACATTTTAAAAAATGAAACAGTTGTTTTTATATAGGTATGAGAAATGAAATCAAAAGAAATGAACGCCAACATGTCCATTGGGGCACAAAGTGGGTAAGTGCTCTGGCATTTAAGACAACTAAGTGGGGATCATAAAGTTTGTCCAGATGCACATTCAGCCAATATGGAGTCCATGTGGACATATAAACTGGGCTGTAAACTCCTCCATACAGGACCAAACAGGCATGGCAACAGTTCTACTACACTTGAATCATTTTCTGATGAAGCTCACCTCAGATTTTCTAAACCTCATGTGGTTGCACATGATGTGGAACTCCTTCACAGTTCGGCTGCTAACACCTTCCACAAAACGTGAATCAAAGACGAACGGATAAAACAACTGGCTGTGTTTGTTCAAAGGGAGGGCAAAGGTCAAGTTCCTGCTTTCACCATAGCGATACAGGATGTTTAAGACGGTGCTGCTTGCCGTTTTGTGTGTTTTGAGGAAAACAATGTGAGACTTTGGGTGGCAGGTTGCTTTAGGATGGACACTGTTAATGTAAGTCTTTAAAAGACTTGATGGAGTGTCAGTGTCTGCAGTTAAACCTTTCCAAGAACTGTGGAGGGCCAAAGAACCTGGAAGTCCAAGGCTTGTTCCATGTTTTGGTAGAATCAGCTTCCCAGGTGAAACTTTTCTTGCCTCCATCTGAGAGCCTGAAGCCAGGTGAGCCACATGTCTTGACAGAATATAATCCGATTGCTTTCGATATCCCTCAGTCTGGCGATGAAGATCCGCAGTTCTTTCGGCCTGTAGTGACCTCACGTCTGTCGCTACTGCAAGTGAAGACTCATAACGGAGGCCTTCCCAGACGTTCTGCACAGTAGGAAACAGGTGCTGTTTGTCGACAGTGAATCCCATGTGTGGTAGTCCTGTCAGCTTGTCATTCCTGGGAGAAGTCATTGAGATGTTTTATTTATTTATTAATTTTAAACATAGTCTCTTTAGGTTCACAAATACTCATTAAACCAGCAGATTAACGTGTTATCTCTCCATGTGAACTAGAATGTGGTTTACATACAAATGCAGAAAAGATCATATATTATAAACCGAGGGTCCTGGCAAGGGTTGAAAGATTTCCTGTGATTATAAGTTTATGACTTCACTCCCATGATTCCTGGGACTTCTCGCCATAAAAGCACTGTGAATGTGGTTTATTCACATTTTCTGATTTTTTTTATTTTCTTTAGATTTTGTGATAGTAGATCAACAATTCTGTCTTTGAGGTGGAGGAAACACAATGCAATAATGCGATCCACTGTTTTTAACCGTATTCGCTTATCATATCATTTATCTGTTTTAATATGTCCGAATGTTTACAGGATAGTGTTTAACCACCTCAGTGCTGACCTGAAGTTAAACTGTGTAGAGCGTCACAGAAGGAACTTCTGTTGCATGCAGCTGCTTTAGTGTGTTCTTGGATTTTAGTTGTAATGTTAGGGCGTGTAGTAACTCATAATGTAATAACTGCCAGGGCGGTTGTCTGCACTCGATCTCTGCTTATTTGAATGCCTCTCTGTAGTCTGACTCCAGATAGAAGCCTCCATGTTTGATTAAGCCACTTGTTCATTACCATAATAACTGCATTTCAGGCTACGACAGTTGCATGGCGGTGTTACTGTAACGAGGTTCGGAGAAGGCGTTTTGGTTTCAGTAAGGATGTCTTCAGTTTGGGCACACAGACACACAAAAACATGGCAAAGCCTCGTGGTTGTATGCCTCCGCCAACCAGTCAAATTGCAGTTTAGTGGACGCTTGGGTCAATTTTGAAGAAATTCCCTCAAGGCGTCCGTGAGATATTGTGTTCACACAATGGTCTGGACGGACGTACAGCCAGACAACCCGAAAACATAATGCCTCTGGTCACGGCTTAAACATCCTGTGCTCCTGACGGTACTTTTTCCAGGAAATGAGAACAGAATTTGACAAGAATTCCCAGGAAATATTGGAATCTCAATTCGCAGCATTCAACCCTATTCCTGACCCAGGGTTTAAAAACTCTGATGACATGACATGATAATGCAATTTAATTATTTTATCATAATTTCGGTCAGTCAACATGTAGAACAGAATATTAAGTGAATGTATAATACAGTATGTACAGCAGTAATGTTTGGCGTCAAGGCTCTGACCCTGTCACTCCCCACAAGGAAACAGCAGGGAGTGTGGAATGATGAAGCTCATTCTCGCCTAAGGGAAGGAAGACTCAGAGCCTACAGGTGGAGGAGGGGTGGAGGAGGGGTGGGGCAGCAGCAGACTTTACCTGGCCTGGCGGGCGACAAAGGCAATACAGATGACGAGCAGGATGACAAATATCCTCAGAGAGTGACGCCTGCTGCACAGCCCTCTCCTCACACACCTGCAGGGAGCACGCACACACACACACACACACACACACACACACACACACAGACAGTTGAAAGCCTTCCTGGTATCAGGATAAAATAAAATATAATCTGGTGCAGTTTTCCAACTTCAATATAATAACTATGATAGAATTTGATTGACATATATTCTTTTACTAAATATTTACAATAACTAAAATCTGAATTGTTCAGTTGTAATTAAGAAACAAAACTATTTCAGATCACCACACTGAGGGCCGGAAAACATGGTTTTACATGACTGGTCTATTTCTTTTTTTTCGACACGCAGCTACGCGGCCCTCCAACAGGTACAAACTACATAGAACTGTGTAAAAAAGGAGTACAATCTGTTTAAAAATGATTCAAATAAATACCTCATTGTACCAGAGGATATCCTTGTGGGTGTTTTTACATATTTCACATTAAAATAAATCAATCAAATCAATGTGTATCCATGATCCTGTAGTTAAAACGATCCAGTCACTATAATCCATTCAGTACCAGTTAATATAGCCTACGCTTCCAAACCCTGTATAACCAACTGCATTATCACAAGCTAATAGACCAGTTCTGTATTTACCTGATCAGCACAGTGCTTCAGGGTGGAGGGAAAGACAGAGTCTAGCCCGGCTGCTTTGTGGGATTTCTGTCTTTTAAACAAGCTGTTAACGTCCCTCTCCAGAATAGAGAGAGTCATCATAATAAAAAATAATTGAAAATAGGCTACATTAGATTATTCCAAGGGACTTACAATGAGGGGTATCTATCTTGTAAGGGGTCCTAAATTGAGAACCTCTGCCCTAGGTAATGGGTGACAGTCTCACAGACCAGATTTGGGTTGTGTACGAGCTTCCCCAGCACGTCAAGCCGAACCAACTCCAGCTTCTGTGTAACGAAAGCCATGACCACACCTCAGCAGAATGCGGGTTAGGTTTTTAGCATACCATAACAGCAGCACAAGACGTGCTTTAAAGTATCAGCATCTGACTTCAATAACACAAATGTCCAAGTTATGGGCTCCCAGATTCCGCCTCTTTTGCTCTCCACATGGACTGTTTCTGCATTCAAACAAAGCCTGCTCAAACATGATTGGTCAATACTACTCGGACTACAAACAGAAACCAGAACGCTTCAGCTACCAAAATCTTGTCCCGTTGTTAACTGATTCTACATTCATATTCTACATTCATCTGTTTATATAGATTAAGGAATAGGCTACTTAACACTTGGTTAAGGGTAGGTTAGGGAAAGACCGGTTTAGGTTGGCTTCCAGTCAGTAGACCACTGTCTCTACCTCACCTTAACCAGGTGCTTTAAGGTGCCGTAAAAATATTCATCATTCTTTAGTAGTCAGAAGTGGATATAACGCCTTAAAAGAATTATTCAAATGATTTAATGTTTATAACACTACCTTTACCATCACACTATGCCACACAGTCAGCCATTAAGGGGTTCAGACAAGCTGGCGGTGTGGCACCGAGCCTCTGAGAGCAGCGCTCTACATTTCTAAATGACAAGAGAGCACTCAGGGTGCCACTGACACCACCGGAGTGAAATTACGAGCGCACCCCTCTGACACCGTGCATCACACGATTCCAACCGGTCAGTGCGTTAGTTAGGCATGTAAATAGTATTAAAAGTTTTTTTTAAAAAAGACTGTTATGGCCACATCGGTGCATAAGTGATAAGCTTATGATAATAATTAAAAAAAAATGTATGGCCACATTTTAGGCTGGTGATGGTGAGAGTGATGGGCTTATGTTTAATGATAAAAACACATATTTGGAAAAAATATTGGAAATGAAACAATTAATTGATTTCTAATGCGTCCTTTTGATATTTCTAGTCGATGCTTTACTCATGTGTGATGATAATAGAATGTTTCTTAGTTGAAATATCTTCATTTTGGGGCTTTTCCAAGCAAATATTGATATATGCGATTAATCCAATTAAATAATCAGCATATCAAGTAAATAATTTGAATTGTAATCGATTGACAGCCCTAAATAACACAGTTCAATGTCTTGACCTAAAGAAAGGACTGTAGCCTGTAAAGGAGGTGTATTTTTGCATGAAACACTATGTCACTCCTTGGTTTTACTGAAGAATTTGACAAAAATGCTTCCTAACACAATAATTACAAAATATATAATTTGATATGTCTCCCGCTGGTGCCAAGACCCTGCTGATTTGTTTCTTTTTAACCCTTGTGTGGTGTTTGGGGTCTGTGGGACCCGTTTTCAATGTTTACTAAAAGAAAAATGATGTGATTCATTATTTTTTTCAACCTCAGACTCATTGGCCTCGGCTCATTTTCTATGAAGAACATATAAAAGAACACATTTTTCAATGACTGCACACTGTACACCCCCCTACACAATTATATTACATATGTGATGTTCGGGTCCTCTGGACTCCCGAGGGAGATAAATGTGTGGAAATTGTAGGTGCTGTGTACAGTACCTACACTCTGTCATCCTCTGACCTGGGCCTGCTGTAAGTGTGTGTGCGTGTGTGTGTGTGTGTGTGTGTGTGTGTGTGTGTGTGTGTGTGTGTGTGTGTGTGTGAGTTTTGTCTTTCTGCTCCTGCTGTTCCCGCATTAGGTTGTTACATTTCAAGCACCGACACCTGTCTGCTCCCACATTCCCGCACATTTTACCCTCTGTCTTGCGGGAACTAGTCTATATTTTCTCACACTATATCCCAGCTGCAAATTGGCTGTGTGGCTCCTTATCGCGATCGATCAAGATGGCAAAAACACTCTCTGCTCAGAGGGCTTTAGAAATGATTTTAGAAGAGAGAGAACTTTTGGAAGATGAGGATGAAGAGGAAAAGTTTTCAGAATATTAGGATCACATTTCTGTCAAGTCAGAGTCTGACAATGAGAAGAGGATGAGACTGTCCATCAGGCAGCTCAAAAACGAGCCCCTCAGCAGCCAGCAAGTGGAGAAATATGGATGTCAAAAAATGCAACACACACACAGTAAAACTCTGCCCCTCATGTGTTGTATAAGCTGGCATGAATAGGCTATGTGTTCAATGGGGTTCGTGTTGCGTAGACTGACATGAATTTCTAATTCAGTTCAAAGAAATAAACATCAATAAAAACATTGTTTCATTTATATTTGTTCAAGATAAATGTTTTTTTCCACCCATATCTTCATTATAATTGATTTTTATTTTTTATTACATTTTATCACAAAAAACAAATAGCACTTTTGTTCATAAATAATATCCTACAGAAGTAAATGGCAAATATTAACCATATGCTGTCTATATTGCTTGTAATTGGGATAAAGTAAACATCTGTTAAGTATTTTTACATAAATTGTTATGGCTGTATTGATTTAAAAACCCAATAACGGGGTGGGTCCAACAGACCGGCGGACATTGGCTGAGTAACAAAAACATGAACACCACACAAGGGCTAATGCATATTCTGCATAATGTGCACACACTAAAATATAAATGAGTTCCTCCAAAGTTATAACGGAAAATAAGTAAATCCGATGCTTTATACATTTGATATGGTTAGTAACATACATGGTGGCTCGTGTAGCCATTGTGGGTTTACATATGCACAGTACAAAGCACACGCAAAGTCCATGGTTCAGGTGCCCTATCTAAAGTTGTATTCAAATCTGCAAGATGACTTTCATACTGTATGGAAATAAACTGAAACAACTAGCTGCCTGCAATTTAGGAGAAACAGATTAAACTGGTCAGCAGAGATGTAAAGTAAGATCCTATTGTGACACTGTTAAGGTAGGAGGGCAGAGAGTGTTTGCAGACATCAGGACTTAATGAGGGGAGGAGGGGGCAACATCTGGAGCCCGGCCCACTCCTCCTCCTGGCCTCCCTTTGCAGCCTTCACAAACACACATGAACTTTTAACCTCTGTGTGGAGGTATCGCTTCAGGTAGGAAAACTGTCTTTTTGAAAAATTCCAGGCATTTCTCAGCCAGCAGTTGGCTGGCGCTCAGTAAACTGCACAGCCGGTGTGAGGGCAGATCAATGTGTCCTCCAAACTCACTGTGGACTAACACAGCTTCTGATATGTCCCTGGACAGAAATATCCTCACAGCCAGGTCACCGTGAGCTAAGAAATCCCATTTATGATCTTAACCAAACACCGCGCTGTTGATATGAAGCCTGGGGAGAGTGTGAAAGCAGCACAGTCGACTTAGAGGAGCACAAAGAATCATGTACATTTTATAGTAGACCAAACCTATTCTCAAATAAAAGATGCTATTCAAATAAGCCAGTCTCAAATAATAGCAGAGCGGTGAGTATGCCATCTTCTGCCTTTGCTGAGGACACTTTCTCTTTTTAACACAAATACTGTTTTCACTCAGTAAATATTTCCAATGACTTCAACTTTGCTCAGTCCTTCCTGCAGATATGAAACGCCTACCAGGAAAGAGGGGGATTATGTCCTTTTAATATATTACATCTGTTCACAAAGTCTTACAATGGAGTAAAATTATATAACAATATACTGTATATATAGATATATAGATATATGTAGTCCAAAATGACCTCAGTTCACTGAAACACTAAATTTCACTGGGAATTAAATAATTATAAATTACTACAGTATGTATCTGTATACTACAGTATGTATCTGTCAAGAATACATTTTCAATCTCAACCTTTAAACCAACACGGACAAGACGTCCTTAAAGTGCTAAGAAACTTGGAAACGGTAATATCTATAAGTACAGGGCAAACTCTGCCTGCTGAAGAAGATCATGTGGTACAATCAAAAGCGCGAGAACACTACTGACTGGATCTTGTGATGAGATTGTTTTGTCAACTAATAAAAAACAATCTTTATGTAAGAGAACAGAAACTAAAGCAGCAGAAGTATTATAATTCATCCTGTGAGGAGCATGAATGTCTGCACATACTGTACATGGCAATCCATCCAACGGTTGTGGAGATATTTATGTCTAAACCAAACGTATCAACCTTGTGGTGGAAGGAAACAAAATATTAGCGGATCAGGGTGACATCAGAGGTATTCATCCTCTGGGGACCATGAATGTATGTACAAAAGTTCAATAAGTCCAACAGCTGTTGAGCTGTTTCAGTCTATCCCTGGAAAACTGAATTGACACGACAGCACTGATGTACACATACTGTACATCTGTCAGTATTTACTGTAATTAACAAGTCTGTTTACATCAGTAAACAGACGAGTCCACGGTGTGGACGCAGTGGCAGCCAGGTGGAGGAC
Organism: Sebastes fasciatus; assembly: GCF_043250625.1. Taxonomy (NCBI): domain Eukaryota; kingdom Metazoa; phylum Chordata; class Actinopteri; order Perciformes; family Sebastidae; genus Sebastes; species Sebastes fasciatus. Next base: position 25,688,440 of record NC_133801.1, read on the forward strand.
TTGAAGGAGACCTGAAACGTCTGTTCTGCCTTTGACATGTTGCAAAACAAAGTTTTTGGGTCAAGCCTGTAGCCCTGTCTGACCTTGGACTGGACTCAAGGTAACACCAACCTGGAATACTGTTACACTTATCAGATCTAGTCAGCAGACTGTAATCTGATGCTGAAAAGCTAACGTTTCACACTGGCTGGAACCTGATACCGATATCAGGATATCAGCACTGAGCAGACGCTGGTTTGGCCTTTTCTTTTGGGTGCTGTTCACATAGACAGTTTGTTGTTGCTTTCATTTTAAATATTTTACCAAGAAAGCTAACAATATAAAGAACATTTCAACAGAGGATGAATATGTGCACATACACATGTACCCTATATTCCACTCTGACACACTTCCTGACTAATTCTGTTTCACAGGAAATGACCCTAATTAACTTAATTTAGTTGGAATTTATTGTCAGGAGAATAAAATACTTTAAAAAAACAAGACTTAGGTAGGTCCGATGACACACAGGAACACTCCACCTACACTCAGGGCCGTAGCTACCACTGAGGACACTGAGGTATTATACCAGATTTGATTGTGATTGTGATTTGTGGGTTTTAGCAACCTGGGGTGATTTTACATTTTGCAATTAATAAAACTTCCACATGGTGGATATTTTATCAGCTGATTCCAGTATTTTTAGACTCAGAGTTTTACTCCTGATGCTGTGGCAATGTCTTTGAAACAGCATTTAGACCTCCATGTTGGTAAATAAAATGAACAGTTAATTGAAAATATTAAAAAACAAAGTTATTAAAGACACGGTGGGCAATCATGACAAATTAGCAAGAGTACACTAGACTTTTGAAAATGATCCAGCTGAAAAACTCAGCCCGGTGTTGACAATTCTTTTCCACTGAAAGTAGCCAGCAGCACTAAGCTGCTAACTAGCTCCAAAAGTCCATAGAGAAAGCCACCAGGTCATCAACATTGACAGTCTGTCCCTTCAGGTCATTATCATTAGGTAGGTAAACTGTCCGACCCCCCACACTCCCCCAACATTATCATTATGATCGTAAACAACCAACACGGCTGCTGTTGGTACTCACAGCTGTGAAGATAGCAGCTGGTAGAAGACTTTGGTGATGAGCAACGAGTGCACGGACAGAGTGCACGCAGGTAGGTATACCGGCAGGTGGATAGACAGGTAGACAGCTAGAGAGGCAGGTAGCCCGTCCAATCATAACATTTGAGCCGAATGAAATGATTGGAGTCCTGACAGCCACAGATACCAGATTTGTTTCTCTTTTTTGTAAGAGCATTTGATTTATTGATTACGGTCGGGATGTAATGAGAATTTCAACTAATATAACAAATAATGCTTCTAAAATCTTTACCAACCCTTCCTTTAAAACCTTTTTTTTTTTTCTTTTTGGTTTGTGGTCAAAATTCAAAGTGGTGACGGGTGAGTTGAAAGGAGTCTCTAAAATGCTGACTATACTGCCACTTTAATGTAGTCAAAAATATCTGAAGACCAGATCTTTATCATTTCAGTTTATGT